>NW_005871075.1:4114896-4166107 GCF_000147115.1 Myotis lucifugus | reverse complement strand
TCTTCCACAAAATACCGACTTCTGCACATGGGCCACGAAGTTTCAATCGCACTGTACATGCGTGCCTGCAGGTGGTATTTTGTGGAAGAGCCACACTCAAGGAGCCAAAGAGCCGCATGTGGCTTGCGAGCCGCAGTTTGCCAACCACTGGTCTAGAGTATGACAATTGAAGATAATGCACACACACTCACACATACAAATGTGTATGCATATACCTGTGCAGGTATGTATCTATGTATGTATGTGTGTAATCCTCTTCCTAGAGGATTTTGCCAGCATATGTCCCCACCATGACGGTACGAGAATGCCTCCTCTCATGCCCGAGAGGGCTGTGTGTGAATGAGCAAGCACCATTGCTAAAGAAGGCACGTCCGACCTGAACGCAGCCTCTTCTCAGCCTCCCGGCATCACTCTCAGGCCTGGTGAAGCTGGAAGCCATAAATAACATGTGCAGAAACGACCAATCTAGTCTTTTCAGGACCTTTCCCTCCATCCAGAGGTGCCATTAAGTTAATAGTCTCTCAAAAGGTCCTCCCCGCCCCAGCTCTGATTAAAAATTACACTTGGGGGCTGTGATTAGCTTAAGACCTTCATGTGCTGCTTGGTTGAGTGCTGATGACTGAACGCTCTGTGTGGAGAGATAGGGGATGAGGAGCGGCATTTATCAGAATAGGTCAGTAAGCACCTTGCCCTGCTGCCTGTGTGACACCAAGTTGCATGGTGCTAACTCGTGACTCTGCCTGGGGAAGAATTCACTTTATAATCTCCGCCTCGCTTTTCTTTACATTTTTATTTTCCTGGGGGAGTATGGGTCCTTAGAACATCTATGGGTGTTTTCTGTGTGGGCAGGATATGCTTCTCCTTACATTATGTGTTTCCATGAAATAGTGTCACAGGTAACAACTATAATTTGTTGTTGTTGAGAGTGTTACAGATATTTTCCCCTTAACCCCGCTCCCGTCCCACCCCCAGCCCTTCGCCGCACTGTTGTCTGTGTCCATGGGCTATGCATATGTTCATATAAATTTTTAATTTGGTTAATCTCTTCCCACCCTCCCCTGCCTTCCCTCTGAGATTCTGTAGTCTGTTCCATGTTTCTAGACCTATTTTGTTCATCAGTTTATTTTGTTCATTACATTCCACATACAAGAGAGATCATGTGATACTGTCTTTCTCTGACTGGCTTATTTTGCTTAGAATAATGCTCTCCAGGTCCCTCCATGCTGTCTCCAAGGATAAGAGATCCTTCTCTTTTTTACAGCTGCTTAGTATTCCACCGTGTGAATGTCCCGCAGCTGATGGGCCCTGGGGCTGTTTCCTGGTCTTAGCTATTGTAAATAGTGCTGCTGTGAACAGAGGGGTGCATACATTCTTTCTGATTGGTGTTTCGAGATTCTTAGAATATATTCCCAGAGATGGGGTCACTGGGTCAAACGGCAGTTCCATTTTTAATTTTTTGAGGACACTCCACACTGTTTTCCACAGTGGCTGCCCCAGGCTGCCTTTCTACCAGTCGTAAATAAATGAATAAACAAGAAAGAAAGACTATTACCTTTTGCAGAGGCCTGTCTCATTCTTTGATAATCTGAGACTTACATCACAAGTGGTAGAATAAAAGGATAATTATGAAACAATTAGTAGGGACAGTAATAACAATGAAGGATAATGGGAAAGCCACTCAGCAGATATGGAGACACACCCACCTATTTCCTCTTGAGAACTATTGACAGAGAAGAAAGACAGCAGCAGATTTCAAAAGGTTCCGGCACTTAAGTAAGCAGCCCCCTTTCTAATTATTGTAATTTTCTTTAATTAATATTTCTTCAGAAATTAAATGATTACAAATTAAATAGCACATGTGACAGTATAAGTGTGTCTGTGTACTAGTACATGTGGGACTCTTTTCACAAAACTCAACAGTAACATCATTTCAGGGCTTTTATTGTCCATCATAAAAATGGCTTCTCCCAGGACCAAAAAAATAACAGTATTTCTCAGAATAAAGTAGCAGGATAGTCAAAATGCTTCCTGGCAACCTCCCACATGATAACACTTTTCTGGAAGGCTGGGGGTGCCCCAGCAGGTCTTTGTGACTAGAAACCGAGTTTTGTCTTTGTGCAGGGGAAGGTGGAGGCCGAGTTCCACCTGGTTACTGCGGAGGAGGCTGAGAAAAACCCTGTCGGGAAAGCACGGAAGGAGCCAGAGCCCCTGGCCAAGCCCAAGTGAGTGGGGTCGTGGGCGGGAGCATCCGAAATGGGAGCGGCCCTTTGCAGTCCCCGTCACAGAGGATGGGCCATTTCTAGAGGACCCTCTGGGCAAACTGAGAAGCCAGGAGGCAGCCAGTAGGTGCCTCCAATCTACATAGCTTTTCGTTTCTATTGAAAAATATTCTAACGTCAATACAGAGGCAAACGGAGAAGGCTTGTTTCTGTAATACCACCACAAAAGCTTTTCTAGGAGAATTTCATAATATTCTTTACTCTTTCTTTATGTGAATGTCACATGAATTTTTTCCTACTCGTTCTCTGATCATGCATACAAAATTGTCTTAATGTTTCATGCACGCTTTGCTGAAAAGTTCTGCTTTGTTTCCACAGTTGTCATAATTAGGATTTTTAATGGTTATGGAATATTCCTTAATGGCCATAATTGAATTGGTTACCACCCCATAACTGAATATTTTGTTTATATCTACCTTTTTTCATTATTATAATATGAAAATGTTTCCCCTTTATGAATTATTAAAGTAAATTCCCAGAAGTAGAATTACTAGAAGCGTTACTCTATTCAATTTAATCCATGGTTATATATCAATTAAAAAGTAAATATATACAGATATGAAATATGGATACAAAATACTCTTTCAAATTGTATTTGTGCTATCCCTCCCCAGGCTGCAAGTGTCTCAAGATAAGTGGTCCCTTCTCTTATATATATCATAGTGTTAGAAACTTATTTATAGATTAATTCAAAATTATTTATTGAGTTCCTACAGTGTGTATCTACTATGAATAACACTGAAGAAATATAAGACATAATCTCTGGCTTCCAGGAGCCTTCAATCTTTGTAGGGAGAACACACAGACTCATAAAATAGTTATTAGAGTGTAGAAGACAAATATGCTAAGTTCAAAGGGGGCTAAGTCTAGTGAGAAGTGATAGGTAAGGTAGGAATTAGAAATGAGGAAGGTCATTATGGCCTGGGGTGATCAAGGTGGGCTTCATGGAAGAGGTGGGGCTTGAGCTTGTCAGGGTTGGTCAGATGGAGGGCACTCAGACCTCCGTCTGGGTTCTAACTAGACTCCTGCCCTCCTCTAGGCCAAACTATAAATGATGAGGAATCATTACTACCCCAAATGCTAGATTGCTTCTGCTTTAAGGCAACACAGTCTTCTTCTCCTGTTGTCAGGCTTCTCCTTGTGGAGAAGTGGAGTCTGAAATTCTCCCTGAGGTCTAGAGAGCCCTACATGAGGACAACATGGCCCCCTTCCCTAATTTTCTCTCGCTTCTCTCTCAGCCGCCCAGACACCTCCTTCTCCTGGTTTGTGAGCCCCTTCAAGTGCCTGTACCACCTCATCTGGAAGAATTACAAGAAGTACATCATCATCGCTTTCATTCTGATCATCCTCATCATCTTCCTGGTCCTCTTCATCTACACCTTGCCAGGCGCCATCAGCCGAAAGATTGTTGTGGGCTCCTAGAGGATCATGGAGGACCTGGGCCCTCCCTTTCTATGAATCCTCTCTTCTTCCTCACCTGTAAATACAGAAGAAAGGGTGCTCTGTGCAGGCACTGTGCTGGGTGCTAATGGGATGAACCCAAGGGGCCTCAGAACCAGTCACTATGTCTAGGGACAGAGCAGCTTTTCCTTTTTTAAAAAAATATATTTTATTGATTTTTTACAGAGAGGAAGGGAGAGGGATACAGATCGATGAGAGAGACATATTGATCAGCTGCCTCCTGCACACCCACTACTGGGGATGTCCCCACAACCAAGGTACATGCCCTTGACCGGAATTGAACCTGGGACCTTTCAGTCCACAGGCCGGCACTCTATCCACTGAGCCAAACCGGTTAGGGCCAGATCAGCTCTTCTTGGAGGAGACGGGAAAGGAGCAGTCCCTCCTCACCCTGACCCCTGCCACCACCTTTCACACATAAGCTTTAAGTCATGTTTTCAGCCATGGGAAGCATGAAATAATCAACGGTGACCTCAAATTGATTTAGGTGAATGTTTTCTTTATGTAACTGGTTTTATTCTGAAAAGTTTAATTCTGTGTCTGAGATTTTATTGGAAGTACTTTCTTTCAAATAAAAATTTTATGGCAAATAAACTGAACACATTTTAGCAACTACTAGGTATTCAACCTGTCCCATAGATCTTAAGCTTGTTTAATCCTTACAGTTTGCAAAACACATTTACTTATTCAGGCTGCAAAACTAGCTTGGAGAAAAAATCACACAAATCACCTAGAATATTTCATGGTTGAAATTCCCGTCTAGAGGTGAGAGGAGGCTGGTTTTCCATTAAAGTCAACACTTGCAAAGCTTGTGATTGGCGGTGGTAGTGAGTTCCGGAAAAATCCATTTGGATATGTTCTATGGCAATTTCCAAGTGGGAATTTTGTGTATGAAAAATAATTTTGAGTATGTGTGTAGAGGCAGGGGCAGAGCCCCAAGTATCATGAGAATTCTCTTCAGCCAGGTACATAGCCCACCAGACACGACCCATAAATCATGATCCGAATGACCACCGTTGGCGCCATTCAACACTTAGTCTTACCACCATCTGTGGTAGGGTCTGTCAGACTCCCAGGCAGAGATGAATTTCAAAAGCAGTCTTAGAAACAACAGCCTAGCACTGGTCAGGTGGGGCCGGTTTTTCTTGAAAGTGAACCTTGGCTCTTCAAAGTAACCCAGTCTGGATGTGCTGCCCCACCTGAAGGAGGGAGTGAAAGTGAGGGGCCGGTGTTCCCAGAATAAGGGAACAAAGGAATTGGGGTGTTTAGCCTCAGACACAAGTAAATATGCACCACTTCTTCTTTCTACCAGGGGGGCTATTTGGTGGTAGTGAGGAGGCTTGATTGAGGTTCCCCTCTTGATCCCGGAAGTACATGGCTATTGATTTCTTTAGCTAGCCTGCCACATATGTAACTGTTCTAAAATAAAGGATGTTTACTTCCACATGGAAAGTCATTCCAGAATGTTCTTGGTTCATCAAAGAAGTGTGATTTTAAACTTAGTTATTCACTGAATTCTGGCCCTGGATACTCACGCCCTAGTAACCATGATGTCCTGTTTTCCCAAAGTCCTGGAAAATAGAGCATTGAAGACATTGGCCACGTTTCCTAGTGGGATTAATTGCATAAGGTGTGGAGTAACATCTCCAATAATGAGGTGGTCAAAAATACTAGAGGGCATGTAATATATACACTGAGTACATTGTAAATTTTAAAAGATGGGTTAGAAAACTGTATGTGTAGCATGATGTAAAAAGAAAATATATACATGCATAAATAAAATGTCTGGAGGAATATGCCAAAATGTTAATAGTGATTATTTTTAAATAGCTGTATCTTTTTTTCCTTCTTGTAGTTTCTCCTAAAACTTTTAAAATAGAAATGTACTATTTTTAATGTAAAAAGTTTAATAAATATGTTCATTTAAAAATATTTACTGGGTGTCTCCTATGTGCTGGACAGTGGGGATGCAACAGAGATAAGACAAAGATTGCCTTGAATCTTGCATTCTAGTAGTTTCTCAAAATATTGTTTTGTCTCCGAATTATGGGGTGTCCAAGAAGAGCACCCGGTAGGGCACATGTTTCATGCAGGAGGTTTAAGAAAAAGCACAACAACTAGAACATTTTATTTTATTATTGAATTTATTGGGGTGACATTGATTAATAAAATTATACAGGTTTCAGTTTATAAAAAATATATAGAATGTGACATGTACAAACAGGATTCCAGTATTTGGGATTTACTAGAATGGTGGCTACGTGAGGACAGATTTCAATTCCTTGCCTCTCTACCCCAATGACTATCATAGAATTCTGCACACCGTAGAAATTTAACAGATACTTGTTAAGTGAAAAAGAAAAGCACACTGTACACCTGTGTTGTTGAAAATGAAAAGAACGTTATTATTTTAGGATGGATTTGGAAGTAAGGTACCATACTTTCCACTAGATTCTGGACAGTGAAATGACAAGTCAACTCTAAGCAATGCACCTTATTCACATCCACAGTAAAAACAAGCTAAAAATGGACAATCCTTTCAAGTTAAATAGAGCTCGTCAACTTTGCTTTAATGTCCAAATGCTGAAAAGCCTTGAGCACAGGTGTCTGAAGCACTTTCAGATCAGATGGCATCATAAATATGTGAGAAGAAGCGGTAAGCAAGGATAATTTTGGAATCAGCTATGTCTTGTGTTCTATACATAGGTTATTACCTGTGCTGTGTGTAAAAAAATACAGTAATGAAAAAAAAATACAATAATGTTCTAGGCCTAATTTTGCAGCCCTGGCCCTGAAGATATTGCAGTTTTCAAATAAACATATTTAAAAACTAATTTCCCAAGGAGTTGTTATAGTCCCTACTTGTGTTCTTAAATAAGATTAAATTTATTCATTTGGCAAGTTAAAGTTTTTTTACAGCTTAAATCTGTTTCCTAGTGGTTTTGTTTATGTGTTTTACATTTGAATTCTTTCCCTCAAACTAAGCAAAGCAAAATTAATTCCAGCAACAACACCACCACCAAACAACCCACACGATGGGACATCCAATTCTGTGTCTTCAGTAGTTGAAACATTTGGCACCTTTCTTGCTCTTTCTCTTAAAAGACACATAAATGGCAAATACAGGGTTGACTTCACAGCCAGGGCCAGTTGGTGTTTATTTATTCAGCAGATAGTTATTGCACTCCATCCTCATCCCAGGTGTGGGGATCAGCACTGGGAACACAAAAGTACACAATCAGATAAAGTAAATCTCTGCTCTAATGGGGCATGGAGTTTGACAGAGAAGACATTAATCAAATAATCAAACACAAATGTAATTACAGACTGAAGGATTGAACCAGGACAAAACAGTGGGAGCAGAAAGAACATCTCAATATAATCACTGTCTTCCCTCCTGGGGAGAATCTGTTTCCTGTCCTTTTCCAGCTCCCAGAGGCTGCCGGCATTCCTTGGCTTGTGGCCCCGTCCTCCATCTTCAAAGCCAACCATGTTACATCTCTCTGTGCTTTTCTTCTGCAGTCAATTCTCTCTCTGATTATAGTCAGAAAAGTTCTTGCTTTTGAGGACCCAGGTGATGATATTGGACTCACCCAGATCACCCAGGAAAATCTCCCCATGTCAAGGTCCATAATCATATCCTCAAAGATCTTTGCCTTGTAAAGTAACATATTCACAGATTCTAGAAATTAAGACATGGATTTTTTGGGGGGAGGTGGGGAGATGGGCATTATTCTGTCTACCACACTGAGAATTCTCACCCAGGCCTCGCAATTCAGCCCAATTTGGAAGTCATTTCAGTGGAGCTTTGGAGGTTGGGGGGATGATTATGGCGAATGAAAGAAGGAGGCCCCACAGACACTTTTCTCTCTGGAACAAGATGTTTCCCTTCGTTGTTCAGCCTCTTAGGTGACAGTTGTCTCGGGAAACAAAAAGAGGGATTCTATCCCTCCTTGACTCATGAAAATCTCCCCAGCACAATGGATGGATGAGGCACATGCAGAGATGGTGAGGAAAAGCTGCTGCCATTTCTTCCCACCTCTCTGCCTCGGGAGTTTCCAAGTCAGACTGAAATCCAGCTTCCCTTTGCACAGCAGTAAGTAGTTCCTTCCAAATCAAGAGGGAACACTTGATTGTCTCTGCTCGCCATGACTTATAAAGGGCGATTTGAGAAGAGAACACTCTAATTTTCTCTGAATCACTGTGCTGTGGAAAAACTGATGTAATGGCAGTGAAACTTGGGCAGAGACACTAGCTGTGTGACCTTGACCAAGTTACTCAACCACTCTGAACCGCATCTTTCTGATAAATAAAATGAAGAGAATATCCATCCTATAGGAGTGTCTGTGTGCGGGCATGTGTGGTGGTGGGTTGTGGTCTTTACTGGGGATAGAGGTAGAGGAACATTCATAAAGTACCTCGTTTACTTCTTACATCGATTAGCATCCAAATTAATGATTACTTACTATTTAAGGAGCAAACAACTACTGTTTGCTGAATGCTGTTGTAGATAACAAAGTAATACCCATATTTTCTCACTAATTCTCCCAACTGTCTCATTTTGCAGACAAGGACACAGCTCCAGTATTTCCAAAACCAGCCAGCCCATTTGTAACAGATCGAAGCTCCAAGTCCAGAACCATCTCTCCTGCCCCTGCCCTCTCCTTTCTGAGAGGCTAATGACTGACTTAAGGTGAGTGGGGCTGCCTCCACTCAGAAAATTCCTTAATAAGTTTTGAAGGCTCACCCGTGCCTTAGGGGTTCAGCCAAACCCCTGGAATATTTCAAATGTGGTTTATACAACACTGCAGATGTCTGTTTAAGTCTCCGTTTACTTGAATCATCACATTTGATGTTAAGAAAATGTAGCAGAAATCTCTCATTTGTCCTACCCCAGATCTTCTTGACATTTTTTTTTCTCATTTTGCCACATCTTGTGATGAGAATCTCCCCACCCCAATGCAGAAACAACCTCTGGAGTGCAGACAGTTAACTGAACTCTTTTAAAAAAAAGTATTTTTATTGATTTCAGAGAAGAAAGAGAGGGAGATAAAAACATCAATGATGAGAGAGAATCATTGATTGGCTGCCTCCTGCATGCCCCACACTGGGAATTGAGCTCACAACCCGGGCATGTGCCCTGACCAGGAATCAAACCGTGACCTCCTGGTTCACAGACAGATGTTCAACCACTGAGGCACGCCGGCTGGCTTAACTGGGCTCTTTCTAGGTCAGACATAGAACTTAGATTTGGAAATGAATTTTGTGAAGAAGCAGGCAGGGTAGAAGGCACTTGGTCATCCCAGAACCTGCTGGCTGCATACCAGATTTCCATGTTCACCTTCTTTCTCGGTCACAGAGGTCCAGCTCTACTGGGGGCAGCAATGTGCTGAGCTCAGAGAGAACGGCCTTCAGTCTCCTGAGATTGAGGGGAGCCAAGGCTATGTGAGCAGAGCTCAATGGTAGGGCTCACAGGAGGGTTCACTCAACTGACAGACTCTTCATTTTTCATCCCACCTGGGGTGTGGATGTGATGGCTGGGGCTCCACCAGTTACCTTGAATCATGAGGCAACCTTGACGATGGAAGCCCCCACAAAGAATAGGGGGGCAGAAAAATGGGGAGGCTGCTCTGATCATATGGACCCTTCAAATCAACACAAGTTCCACAACTGCTGGGCCAGAAAAATAGAGCAATGAGTCTCCAACAGTGACTATGGAATTAACATAAGACACTTCCACCCACCTTTCCTCGGTCAACACGAGTCACGTGGACATGCCCAACGTCCAGAGAGCAGGAAACTGCCATGCCCTCCCCCGTGAACTCAGAAATAGAGGAGAACCAGACGTTGGGGAATAATAGTAATGCTTGCGATACGCGGGTATGACTGTTCCCAGTTACAGATCAAATAATTAGGTGCCAGAGTTAATTACAGGGAAGTTCTGTTTGGTTTCAAAACTATCTTTTCTCTTTATTCCCAACACAACAGCTATTACATTATAGTACGCCGGCGAGAGACTATTTTCTCTCTCAAGAATTATCCAATGTTCTGCCTGTACCAGTCTTTGTGATGCTTACGATGATTTAATGAAAGTGCTTGCTAACTGTAAGCTGACTGGTTTTTAATAAAACAACAAAATTCAGAGAGCAGTGAATCATTTTTATGGCTTTCCGGAGCTCCTTCTCCAGGACCACTTAAGGCTCTAAGCGCTCACTTGGGGCTCCTAGGAAATACCCAGACAGCCCTTTTCTTCCTGTGGGGTTCAGGGAGCACAGCTGGAGTCTTAGCGGTTAGGGCCCCCGCATGCAGGGGCACCAGCGGGTGGCCACTGAGTAGAAGTAAATTTGTACTGGTGTCAGTTTACGATGCACTGGGGCCCATTTAAAAATAAGCCTTAGAAGTGTATGACGCTGTCCTCGTGTTGGTCCTCCCCACCAGCAGGGGGCTCCCTTTCCTCTGCCAGGTCCCAGTGCACTTTGTGCTTCTGTGATCCAGATATTTTATCTGACCCTAGAATCAATATGAGCTTGTCATCCTGCCTTATTTATTCATCCTTGCCTACTGAGTTTCCTCAGATCTTCATGACTGATGGGTAGAAATGGGATTGCAGTCATCGTAATAACCCTCAAATTGGGACTCTTGACCCAATTCGGTCTATTACAGTGGTTCTCAACCTTCTGGCCCTTTAAATACAGTTCCTCATGTTGTGGTGACCCCCAACCATAAAATTATTCTCGTTGCTACTTCATAACTGTAATGTTGCTACTGTTATGAATCATCATGTAAATATCTGATATGCAGGATGGTCTTAGGCGACCCCTGTGAAAGGGTCCTTCGACCGCCAAAGGGGTCGCAACCCACAGGTTGAGAACCACTGGATAAGATCACAACCACCTAAAAACTCTTATTCCCTCACACAGCCCTAGAAGCGTTTGCATAAAACCTTAAACCAGGCCTAGGACAGTTCACCCACCATCGTTTCACCTCCAGCTTCAAGGGTGGGAACAGATGGACATGTGGGCATAGGTGAGATGGGTGTGGCTGTGCGACAGGTGTCGGCCAGTCACAGGTATGAAGAAGTCTGCTGGCCGGGGCTTTTCAAATGCTCTGGCGTCCCTGACACAAGGAGTGGCCCAGCTTTCTGCCTTTGATCTTCCCCTTTGGTTCCTTTCTGGGATGTAGATGTGATGCTTGGAGGTACAGCAGCCATCTCTCCATAGGAGTACTGAAGCCAGAGTTTTTACAAAGGGGTGTGGGGGGACCCTAACCTATTAGTCAGGTTTTCTGTGGCCTGCGTGTCTCCAAAATTACAGGGGATCTGAAATGACTTTTAAGGAAAAACACACCCATTTGAGTTTAAATGGTAGAGGGAAGGTGGAGCAAGAGGCAGGGACGGGCCAGATTTGGGAGCAGAGGCAGGACAGAAGTCCACAAAAGAATAGACTGTGGTAAGCCATGTTTAAGAACATTCTCTCGCCCCTCTCCCCACATCAGCGTCGCTCACATAGAAGCAGGGGCAGGGGCGGGGCAAGGGTGAAACTAAAACGTCCTAAAGTCCTAAAAACTCTTCAATAATTCAGCGCCTTGGTCATTTGGTGAGTTGGCTTTCAGCAAATTAGCTTTCAGCGAATTGATTTTCCACAAAGCCCGTGTTTTCAGCTGGAACCACTGCCATCTCCCAGGGCTGCAATTCCTCCTACAATGGCTGCGAGCGCCTCCGTGCCAGAGCTGGGCTGTGGCCCAGCCGACAGCAGACAATGCCCCTCTCCGGCTCAAAGCCCTGGCTGGGAGCTGCTTTGTCCCCGAGCCCTGCAGGGATGTTGGCAACGCAGGTCTCTCTGGAGGATTCAGGCACCGGCCGCTTGAGTTGGACACAGAGACAAACGCGTGGGGCGGCCTGGGCTCTGCTTCCACCCGGCCTCCCCTCGGAGGGCTGGCGCAGACTGTAAGGGAAATTAGAAACGTGTTCCAAGTTTACCTGATGACCTTGAGATTACCCAGGGGTAGTCCTGCAAGTGAAAAGAAGTATCTGATTCCCTACCCTCCCCCTCTCAATCAGAATCAACCGTAGTTCTTATCGGGACTTTCTCAAAACACAGACTATACTGTCCTCCCCTGTACCTTCTCTGACTTGAAATTGTGATTTAATGTTATGTTCCGCAGTTAAGTAGCATTTCCCACCTTTTGAGCTGAAGGCATAATATGCTCTATTATCTGCTTAACGGAGGAGAGAATCCTAAGAGATGGATTTTGGCTCTCAATTCAGCTACTTCCTGAACGCATGGCCTTAAGTGTCCCTAAGACTCTTCATTCAAAGTGGAGGCCTGGGGAGGGGTGCGTGATCAAAAAGAGTGAGGATGGGCGCTCTGCACACTGCAGGGAATGTCCAAAGACCTGCAATAGCATATCAAGGAATTGACCTGTTTGCCTGAGGTGCCAGGAAACATAGAAACCAATGCAACTAGAAACTGAAGAAATTCATCATCCATCCATCCATCCATCTATACACCCATCCATCCATCCATCCATCCATCCACCCATCCACCCATCCATCCACCCATTTATTGAAAAGCATTTCCTGACCACCTCCATCACCTCTGTGCTTGGGCTGGAGGCCCGGAGATGAAAAGGTAATCTAGCCTGGGACTGAGGCTGAGACGTATTGTCGGGCCCCGAACAGAGTACAGGGGAGGCTAAAGGCCCATTCACCATCCCCACGTGTGCAGGCACGGACACAGCAGCAGCACTCTGCGTACTGCGCAAGCGCACCCTTATGTAACCTGCTTAGGTTAACACAGCACAGGCGTCGCTAATTGGCACGAGGCCTCTTGTTTGAGCAGGTATATAAGGTGCCACTAACCGGCCAGCTTTTGGCTGCTTTGTTCGTAATAAAGCAGGTCCCACCTACCGACTGTCACTCGCGTGTTCTTCCAGTTTCCTGCACCCGAGGGGCCAAGACCATGGGCTAAGGAACTTGCCTCGGTGCGTATAGGGTGGACAGTGATGCTGCAGGCACCCCGACCACCTCCACCCACTCGTGTTCTGGCTCTGGGCCCATCACAGCATGAGTCTGGTCTCTGCTAGGACTGAATAGCAAAGCTTCCAACCGCTTCTCCTCTGGTGCCTGATAGAAACTCACTTTTTCTTTCTCTTTAGCCGAAGGGGAAAATACTTTAAAAATGACAAAAGTCCTTCAGTTAAGAAACGGGACTCAGACCTAGAAAAGCCAGGCAGTAAACACTCAAGCCAGCAGCGAGTCAAGTTCCTCTCTGATGAGAGGTCACGGGAGAGGCTGAGAGGCTGGCGGGAGGGGCTCCTCCCCTGCATGTCAGTTTATTGCAAACTCCATTCCAAGCTCTGTCTTGGAGCCAAGAAATGCCTGAACACACAGACGAGACGGTCACACACAGACGGGGCCCCTCCACCCGGAGGCCCTCACAACAGGCAGCACCCGGTAACGTGGTGGCTGCGGGAAAGCTGCCTGCTCCCCAAATACCACGGCTCAGCTCAGCCCCTTCTGCTCCCCTCCACCTGCCCTATGAGTTACAACGCAACCCCACTGTCCCTTTATTTTTCCAGGTTAAGATACTGTCCTTGTGCCCTGGCCCGCGTGGCTCAGGTGGTTGGGCATCCTGGGCACCAAAGGGTTTCGGGTTCTATTCCTGATTAGGCACATGCCTGGCTTGTGGGCTCGTTCCCGGGTGGGGAGGGGCGGGTGCGGGAGGCAGCTGGTCAGTGTTGGGTTATCACAATGATGTGTGTGTCTCTCCCTCCCTCTCTCAGCAAAAATCAATAAAAATATAAAAATATTGTCCCTAAAAGCCACTCCAGGTATTGGTAAAAATGGCCAAAATTAGGCAAGTCAAATTCCAAGCTTTTGCAGGAAGAAAGGGGTTAACAGGGAGCCATTTACCTGGTTCTCAAACTTCAGGGCATCACCTGGCAGGCTTGTTAAAAAGGCTGGCCCCTCCACCCCCCCCTCGCACGCGGCTAGCTACCAGCCGTCAGGTGCGAAGGTGCGTGTCCTCAACTCGCTGAGGCTGGGCCTCCCTGGTCTCCTGTCATCTCATGTGGCTACAGCGACGCTGGCGTGATCCGCCTCCCCTCTGGTGGCTGTGAAATTGTCTCTATTTGCTTATTCGGAGGCACTGCTTCACTGCGCCCAGGTTTGGCTTGGTTTTCTTTGTTTGGGATTTTGTGTGTGTTTTCTATTATTCCAGTTGGTCAATTCACAACCCCCCCCCCCCCCATTTTGAGAGCTCAAGTCTTTCTTCCGTTCTGAAAATGTCTGAGGTGAGGAATCTTCCCACACCCTCTCCAGCAGGGTATTTTGTCCTTTTTAATTCCTATTAGATGCACAGGGTGCTTATCGTTCCCGTCTGTTTCTTATCCTTTCATTTTCTACCTCTTTATCTCTTCATATTGAACCACACGGGTCACTGCTAACTCTTCAGGCTGCACTTGTTAAAAGAACAAATCGCTGCCTGTTTTGGCTTCATAATCGCGGTTCTTACTAAAAACCCACGAATTTTATTCTTCCTTCATCTCAGAGATCATTAGTGCCGCCCCAGGCTGGCACTGCTGCGGGTTTAGGGCTCCTGTTGAGGTGTGTCCCTGTTTCTGGTCTATAGAGACTGCCCCGTCTTACCTTAGTATGCCGCCGCACACCTTTACTTTTTATTTTTATTATTTCTCTGTGCTTTTGAAAGGAGGGCACGTTTCCCGTGCTCAACCCGGCACCTGGCGTGAGCAGGTGCTCCCCATCCTCCTCAGTCCCCAGCAGCCTCCGGGAAGCCCGTGCCAGACGTCTCCAAAGCCAGAGGCCGATTTGCAAAATGCACCCGGCTCCCCTTTAGAGAAACCCCGCCGTGTCCGCCTCTGTCCCCTCTGCACTCGGGAAGCACCGTGTGCACGTGGCTTGTCTAGATACTTCTTACTCCCTTGGTTCAATTTCATACACGAAGAAGCAAAGGAGCCCGGCCACGGTGGCTCAGTGGTTGAGCGTTGACCTATGAACCAGGAGGCGAGGTTCGATTCCGCTCAGGGCACATGCCTATGGTGGGGGCTCGATCCCAGTGCGGGGTGTGCAGGAGGCAGCAGACCCATGATTCCCTCTCATCATTGGTGTTTCTCTTCTCCCTTCCTCTCTGAAATCAATAAAAATATTTTTTAAAAAAGAAAGAAAAGGAGGGGAAATCAAGCCATTTGTTCCGGTTCCCCTCTGAGATGCATCACAGTACATATCTCCCAGTGAATCTGACCCCCATAACTCCCACTGCTCAACCCACTGTAGCAATTTATCCCAGAGAAACCGAATGCACAGCTTCCCAGCTGGTCTGCCCGTTCGAGGGAGCCGCTCTTAGTCCTTCCCAGCTGTAGCCCATGTTCCTAACACCCAGGCCGTGTGTGATGTTTATCAGCGGAGGGAACAATCCTGAGAAGAAAGTAGGGTGTGTTCTGTTAAAGCTATTGCTTGGATTTCTTGGTTGAGGAGACGGGGGTCAGAGTCACTGCCAGGTACCAGAGGTAGGGCTCGAACCCAGAATTTCTGACACTTGCCCCAATTAAACCCATCCCAGGAGAAACAAGATAAATTTTGTTGGTGATTTACTAACTAAACATTTCTCAGATGGATGTACTCATATGAACACACAAAAGATAATCACTAAGATGCTTGTTAGATTATTGCTAGGAATTATGACTAAATAATTATCCACTTTTTCTTAATCTTTTGCACTAATGGAACATCCTAGAATCAACAGCTTTAAGAAAACTTTCACCCCCAAAAATGCACATTTGTACACAAACATGAAATTTTACATCAGTTCCAAAGGGTTCCCAGAGCTCCTAAAACTGAGTTTTACCTTAAAAATCCCTTCAAACATCTTGGAATTTTAGCCCTTACAAGGGGCCTTAAAGAAATTGGGTTTTAATTTCCTCATTTCACAAATATAAAACTGAAGGCCGGAGACAGGAAGTTACTGGTAGGTTGATCTGAGAGTAGATGCAAAGAAGGCTTGGGATGTCTACTCGTTGGAAGTCCCCTCACTTAGCTGGGAAAGAGACCCTCCACCTCTTTGGACATGGACTTGCTCAGAAATGTCCTCCTTCCCACTGTCACCTCCCTCAGCTCCCGGGACCTCCCCAAATCGTCACAGCTTGTTAGGAGACGCCCTGATTCTAGAACCTAAGTCTCCTAACTCCCAGCCCATTGCCCTTCCCATAACAAATACTGTCCCTCAAAGTCTCTTTAAACCTCATTCTCCATCCTCCAAGCCAACTTCTCTCCTCCCTCTCTTCCTTCTGGGTTCTATTTGCTTTGACTGCTTTCTTATATTACATTCTTTTTTAAATTAAAAAAATCAAAATTGCAATCCATAAAGTGATAAAAAGCTTGATTCAGATGACTGAAACCAAAGTCCCTTGTATATTTCCAGTGTAACCAAACTCTAAAAGTAAATAAATAAATCATGTCACTCCTTCCAACCTCAAGAAAGCAACAACATAAATATAACACACTGATTAGGCAATAAACCTTGACTAACTAAAATAAATAAAAATTTTATTTGTAGAGAGAAATGGGCTCAGAACAAAATTATGTTTTGCTGTTGATAACACTATGATTAAACCAAATAAATTGGCCCTTCCTGGTAATAAAAATCAGTAACTGCCTTGGAAACTTAATTACATAACGACTGGTGGCTCAGGTTCATGCCATAAAATTGAAGGAAAAAAAAATCTGACAACAGAAAAAAGGAAAACTCTTTTCAGGGTTAACCCTGTAAGGTCCCCAAAACACATGAAGGACGAGATGTTTCTGAGTGTTTGGCCAGTGGTGGAACCCAGGTCTCGGGGCAGGGGACTGACTTCCCCACGTTGTATAGCAGTTAACACAGGGCAGATTTCCAGAGGAGACCATGACATCCCTGAATCGGTTTTTCTTTAAATAATAATGAAAATGAGTTTTCTTTCAGCAATTATTGCCAAGGTTGTGTGGGACCTTCCCCCTGAGGACCACGAGAAGACCTAGACAAAGTATAAAGAAGGCCTATTTAAGGCGTCAGGAACCCACTGAGACAAAGAGAACTGACAAAGCCAGGGGAGAGTGAGGTCGGGAAATGGAGCCCTTTACTACCCAGACTCTTGATTCCAAAAACAAAAGGTGAGCCTAAGAGTCTGAGGAGAGCTTTTGGGGTTCCCATAGGACTAGAGGGGAATAAAGTGAAGGTCACAGTCCTCCAAAGAGGAGGGGCTTGGAGAAACGTGCAAGGCTTTTAGTTGGACAATAGGGAGGGCTGCCACCCCGAGTAACACTGAGTGGGAAGAAGGCACTTCTCCCAAGAACTGAGCCTTCTGATGATGTCAATCCCGCTTTGGTAAGGTGATGTGCCCTTAGCTTAGGGAAGTCTCAACAGAGGAATGAAAGACAAATGTGACATAGAAAACAAATAGCAAAATGTCAGCCATATAAATAATCACATTAAATAGAAATGGACTGTGCACTTCAACGAAAAGGCAGGGATTGTCCAACTGGATGAAAAAGCAAGATCCAACTAGATGCTCTCTGTAAAAGATACATTTTAAATACAAAGGCACAGATTTAAAGCAAAAGGATAGAAAAAGCTTACGCCATGAAAAATTTAAGCACAAGAGATCTGGTGTGTTGTATTCATATCAAAGTTGATGGCAAGATAAAGAGTATTGCTAGAGATAAAAATAGACACTTCTAAATAATAAAAGTATTCATTCATTAAGATATAACAATCCTAAACGAGTATGTGCCTAATTACAAAGGTTCAAAATTCTTGAAGCAAACACTGGTCAAAACTAACAGAAAAGGAGAGAAATCCAGTTATATTATGGTGGGGGGTTGGGGAGAGGACTGAGAGGACAGATTTGCAACTGGTAGATAAGTCCTGGAGATCTTACCCATAGCATAGCGAGGACAGTCAATATCCTGTTTTATAAACTTCAAGGTTGCTAAGAAACCAAATCTTCACTGTTCTCACCAAAAAAAGAATTTTGTAATGTAGTAGATGTTTCAGCTAATGTTAAGTGGTAATTATATAGCAATGGACATGTTGTACACCTTAAACTTACACAATGCTATATCATAATTATATCTCAATAAAAATCAAAGGCTATAAAACGAATTATCCAATCTCCATCTTTAAAAGTTAGCAAAGGAAAAGCAAATAAACCCAATGTAAAAGGAAGAAAAATAACAAAAGATCGGGAATCAATGACATAGTTAACAACTATAGAAAACAAACAGAAATGTTAAAGCCAAAAATAAAAAGAGAAAACAAAATGGCTAATATTTCGAATAAAATGAGGGGATAAGACATTAGGATAAGGCAATATTATAAAGAACTTTATGCCAGTAACTCAGCAACTAGTCAACTTCTTTGGACCAGATATGCCATATCTATTAAAGAAATTAACTCCATAATCTAAAAATATGTCCACACAAAGCCAGATGGTGTCACTGATAAATTCCATCAAATACTTCAGGAAGGAATGGAAGCAGTGTGTGTCAGACAATGGAAAGGATGCAGCAGCAGGTCGCTGGCCTTCAGTGTTGGGGCTACATGCACAGGAACCCCATTCTCTGCCCTGTCTTGAAAATTCCAAATTCTAGGGAAGGTATTTTATTAGCCCACCATGGGTCAGATAGACACTTCTAGAAAAACCATCCATAGACTGTAAGGATGGGAGGCACAAGGACTGAGCCTGAAGACTGAGTATGCTCCTCGAGAAAAGGGGGTCCCCAGAGAGTCACCCAGAGCACCCACTGCCCTTCTGGAGCCTCGCCTGGGGAACATTCAACTCCTGCAAGGGGACATACACATCTAGGAAAGAAACCCCTTAATCCATACACACAGTCTTGGCATCTGGCTCGCACAGAAAACCAGTTCAGTCACCATGAGGTTTAAGCTGCAACAGAGAAGGTGGAACGTCCTGAGAACATCAACCAGCCAACAAGCCCATAGGTTGTGGGGCGGGGTTACAGTGTTTTGGACAGGTCCAAGAGGGCACAGTCCTCTCATTGCCACCTGCAAGTCCCAGCTTGGAGGGCAGAGCCCTCCCAGCACAATTATAGCCATCAGCTATAGCTGTGAGCTTGAACCTGTGGTCCGAACACGTGGCCCCACGTGCCTGAGTGATAGAGTTCAGGTGCATGTAGTTGAGTAGGATTGGAACCCACAAGAATGTTGTAAACATCTGATCATGCCCTTACTTTCCCTCGTGGCATCTGCTATAAAATAAAGACACGGCTTGTGGACGCCGGCGCTGTCTCTCCATCCGGGAGCAGCGTCCCACCGAGACCCAGCTCATTCTCTTGTCTGTCTTTTCTCAATCCTTCACCGCCCCCTCTCAGGGTCACTGAACCAGGCTGAGCTGGCATGGCACATAAGGCGCCCTGGGGCTGAGTGTGCCATGGCCGTGCTGGCTCGCCACAATAGGTTATAATTCAAGATAAGAGAGCCAGTCCTTGGAACCACCACTGTGTTTTCTCAACCAGTCCCCGAACTCACGCAACCCTAAAACAATCTCCTCCCTGCAAAACACACACAGCAAAACCCAAAGCACCGTAACCTCTGAGACCACTGCAACAGGCTTTGTATTAGTATCTCCGTTTCCACAGGGGAAAGGTCACAGTTAGAAAGGGGCAAAGAGACCGACCCATCTGGCCATGGACCCAGCGTGTCTGATGTTGCGTAATCCTGCCTACACAGGTTTATCTCTTTAGAAGATAATTTGGGGCCCCCTTTAATTTCAGTTGGTCTAATGCAGTGGCTCTCAACCTTCTGGCCCTTTAAATACAGTTCCTCATGTTGTGACCCAACCATAAAATTATTTTCCTTGCTACTTCATAACTGTAATGTTGCTACTGTTATGAATCGTAATGTAAATATCTGATATGCAGGATGGTCTTAGGCGACCCCTGTGAAAGGGTCGTTCGACCACCAAAGGGGGCGCGACCCACAGGTTGAGAACCGCTGGTCTAATGGGTGCCCAGTAGACTAGGAAGGTGCGGCCCTGGAAGAAGACTCCATTGCTTTTCTGTGCTGCTACGCTCCCAGCTCCCTCGTGTTTCCTGTTTTACCTGCCTCCCCATTTGGGCCGTGAGAACAAAGAGCCCAGAGCAGAGCTGCTGATCAGTTTGCAGAGGTGACCCGGAGGGCAGAACATCCATATTTAAAGAGGCTGTCGTTGTTTTTTTCAAAGGCTGAGTGATTATCTCCTCTCAGAATAAAGTTATGTAAATCCATTCCCTGCAAGGAAAGGGAAAGATGGCCTTTGGAGAATGAAGCTAAACTAATTTTAGCTCACTTTGCATTTATTTCTAGTGCATGAACAACTTTGATTGGGAGTGTGGAGGGGAGGAGAGAGGCTGACCCAGTTACAGGTCCTGAAAGGGGGCGGGGCGGAGCTGTGCCCCTGGCTGGGCAGGATGGGTGATGGGTGTGCTTTGGTCACACGCTGGCACCTGGGCCAGCAGGCCTGAGACTTGAATGCCAGGACTCAGCGGAGGCAGTATGATCTGGTGGACAGAGTGAGGGTGGATCCCTTGCCTTGGGCAAGTCACAGCCTCTTTGCTTCTTGTTCTCTGTGAAAGGGGAGCAATCCGTGCTTCCCTAGGATTCCAGCTCACCGTGAGTGTAGAGCCCCTGGCACAAGTGAGCGTGCGAGAAGGGTAGTACGAGATCAGAGAAAATCTGTTGGTCTCTGCCCACGGTTCCTGGCGTGGAGCTCCTGCAGCCCTTGGAATTCCTGGGTGACGGAGTGTCTTTTGTCCGAATGTGACTCTGGCTGGGCTCCTGGATGAGGACTGGTCACCGGAAAGACTGAGTCATGATCAGAGGCTTGGAATTTTCAGCCCCCTGCCACCCCGCCCCCCTGCCCCCGGCCCCCTGCCTTCTCTTGAGGAGGGAGGAGGGCAGGAAATGAAGCTACTGATCGATCATGCCTCTGTGATGAAGCCTCCATAAAATTTCAGAAGTATGGGGTTCAGGGAGCGCCCAGGTTGGCGAACACATCCATGTACCAGGCGGGTGACACACTCAACTCCACAGGGACAGACCTCCTGCACCTGGGACCCTCCCGGACCTCCCCCTATTATATCTCTTCATCTGGTTGTCCTCTGTATCCTTTATCATATCCTTTATAAACTGGTAAATGTAAATGTTTCCCTGAGTTCCCTGAGCCACTGTAGCAAATTCACCAAACCTGGAGGGCGTTGTGGGAATTTGAGGCTTGTGGCCAAGTCTGACAGAAGCTGGGGGTACCCTTCGGACCTACTACTACTTGTACTCTTTGGCATCTGAAGGGGGGGCAGCCTTGTGGGATGGAGCCCGTACCCTGTGGGATCTGCCATACATAGTGTTTGAATTGAGTTAAATCCTAGGACAGCTGGTGTCATGGAGAACTGCTTGGGGGGGGGGCGGGCGGGTAGGGAATCCCTACACATTTGGTGACCAAAAATGTCAGAAGTGAAGTGTTCTGAATGAGCAGTGAAGAAAGACTCACAGGAGGAAAAAACTAGAGCTCCCCTGCCCCTGCCCCATACAGGTATTATCGTTAGCGTGGCTGAGCCCCTCATCCCTGTTACCCATCCACCACCCAGAGGTGACATCAGTGGGGAGCTGTGTGAGAGAGACTGCAGGCACACACTGAGGTTCTGGAAGGGGAAGGTTGCTGAGAAGTCTCTTTCCTCAAGTTGTGCAAATCAAATGGGATGGAAATGGACTTGGTACCCTTGTTATTGTAGACAGATAAAGAAAACTCCGTGACTGATGTTATAAAGCAAAAACTCGGCTCTTTTTCTCCCAATTTCTTTTCAATTTATTGTGGATTGTCTTTTTTGTTTTGAATGGGTAAATTTTTCTATATGCTGGATACTGTTTCGTTCTGAGTGATGAAGATTGCAATTATATGCTTTGATTTTGTAGCTGGTCTTAAATTATATTTTTCAGACAGAATCTATCAGTTTTAATGTTATAATAAATAATTTCAGTGTATTAAAAAACCTGGGCACTTCAATTCTCTGACTTATTAATTCAGGTTTTGATGTGGATGAACAGACCCTCGAGATGGAAAGAGCCCCAGTGCTCTGTGTGTGCCCAGGAGGCTGTGGATGCAGAAGGAACAATGCGTTCCTATGTGGTTTCATGCAGACGAGAATGAAACAAACAAAATACCCCTGACTTTAAAAAAAATCATAACTCCCCCCCCCGTTTGACATAATAACCAAAAGCAGTATAGCATAATGCAGATTGAAGGACAGGGAAATCGAAAACTGAGTCCCAGGTCTAGTATTTAACCTCTCTGGCCTTCATTTTCCCATCTATAAAATGGGGAACATAATCCCACATAGTTGGTGGTGCTGTTGCTGTAACTGGTGTGCTAAACAAGCATGATGATGCACTGTGATCAAAACATGCTTTAGTTGTTATTCTTACGTTCCTTTAAATGTGATTCCTGGGGGGTGGTAGGGGGTGGTCTCCCCATGCCTATGAGTGCCAAGTCCTACAGGCCTGTATGTACTCTGTTCACACATAGACAATTGATGGTGTAAAGACTACAAATACTGCCTCAATTCAGCAATTGCAAAAATCCAGTCCTTTTTAGCAATCCCAAACTCTTAGCTTCCCTTGCGAGCTCAGGCCTGCTTCCGGGAACCGCAGGCAAGGAGAGGCTGTCTCTCTGCTCTCTGCGGCCTCACATTCCCCTTCTCCTGCTCCCAAGCTGCTCCTCCTTTCAGATCGGCCGCCAGGATCACAGAAGGGGAGGTGGGACCTACGTAGGAGAAGAGGACAGTTATCACGTGGCAGGTTATTTTGTGCTCTCGGGTCTGGAGGTGGCTAAGACGTAAGGTGCAGGCGTTGAGGCTAGCAGGTCCCACCGCCACTCTCTTTACCAGTCCTCTCCCCATCTTTCATCATTTCAAACCAGGTAAGGGAGTCGGTAGACAGAACGGGTGTGTCTTTGTTTCCACTGCAAATCCTGCGTGTGGTGAGGTCTCTCTCATTCCCTCTCCTCATCACCAACATGCTGCTATCTTCGTGAAAACCGAGTCAAAAGAGTCTCCTTTTAACATCCTGTCACGTAAAGATTAGAAATGACGTATCTCGCGTGGTTGGCTTATAGTAGGTGCTCAGTAAATGATTGACGTGGTATAATTCTTAACTGTGTTCTTCTACCTGGCAGATGAGAGAGGACTTTATGGGAAAACCCCAGCCGGTGCCTGTTTCAGTGCATCGGCATCCTTTCCTAACAATGCTCTGTAGTCAACAAGTTTAGGTTTCCCAAAGCCAGAGTGTTGTTAATTATTCAACATTTTAAGAAATGCCACAAACAAAACCACATGCTTGAGAACTGAAAACTCTACTCAGAGGCAGCCTGGGTTGGCACACCAGGGCTTGTTGGTGATGTTCCAGAACCAGCCTTAAACGAAAGACTGCTCTGTGTGCTTGAGTTTCCTTTTTTTTAAAAAAGTGTCATTTTCTGCACATCTACATGAAAGTCTAAAATTCAAATTTAAATAATGGTTCAGAAACCCCACTGAAAGTCGGCCCCTATTGGCTAAAGAGGAAAAATACAGGAAACACGCTCATTCTGGTCCTACCATATCTGAGCGTGGCAAAGGAAGATTTGGGCTTTTTTTTTTGTTTGTTTTGTTTTTTTTCAGCCAACCAACTCAATCAAAAAGCATGAACCTCCCAGGAAACCCAAGACTACCAATCACCCAGACCCGTGTCTGCGCATAACAGCATGTGCATGTGGTGTATTTGAGTTCTGCCCCCTGGGAGGCTGTGGGAGTTGAGGCTCTCCTGCTGAGAAAGCAGAATGCTTTGTTCTCTGACAACCTCATGGAATCCCAACTGCTCTCATGTGGCTGACTCCCAGGAAACAGAACCTCTTCCCAAGCTGGAGGCAGCATGGTAGCCAGAGGGCACTGCGCTGCAAATGCTTTATTCTGATCTGAGCAGGACCCTTTGTATACCCAGTGAGGACCTGGGTAAGTCCCTTAAGTTATTTGGCTCCGAAACCCACTTTCCTTTGTTAGTTCAACTTCAATCTCCCATCCCCTTTCTCCCCCCACCCCCACCCTCACCCCCAGGTGGTGCTCCCTGTACCTTATGGGCGTAGCTGGCAGCCTTCTTGGCCTCTGCTTGTCCTCACTGCCCTGTCCGGCACCAGCCCACTCCACCACCAACACTAGGTCAGCGTACTGAACTCCACTGAGGCCCTCACTGCCCGGCATTGGCTTCTTTCTTAGGATTTCCATCTCTCTTCTTACATTACCCCCCTGGGTTTGTACGTGGTCTACTTGTCCATTGGAGCCTTCAGCATATTAATCATAGTTACTGTAAATTGCTGGTCTGACAATGCCAACATCTGTAATGTATCTGAGTCAGGTTCTGATGCTTGCTTTGTCTCTTCAGACTATGTTTTTTTCTTGGCTTTTGGCATGCCTTATAATTCTCTTGTTGAAAGCTGGACATGGTGTATTGACTAATAGGAACTGAAGTAAGTAGGCCTTTACTGTGAGGTTCTCTATGAATCTGTCTAGGAACTAGCCTGTGTTTAATATTTGCTATGGCTGTAGGTGCCAGAACCTTCAAGCTCCTGTAGTGTCCCTGTATTTGTCTTTAGGTTTCCCTAAGGACTCCTCCTTAAATAGAGTCAGCACCTGGCCACTCTTGGAGCTGTTCTCCACTGCTATTCTACTGGAGTCCTGTTGAGTGGCAGTAAGATGTGGTGAGGAGTGGAAGTACCCTATAATCTTATTAAATCTCAGTTATTTAGGGTGCCCATGTCCCTGGACTGTGACCTTCACAAGTGTTTCTTAATTCTCTGCATCCCCCCACCTTGAGTGAAACAGGAGGCTACAGGGTCTGGAGTCTAACAAATGCCCCTCCCTCAGGTGGAGTAAGTTCTGATAGTCTCTTCCCTTTCTGGGTAGGCCTTTGCATGCAGAGTGCTCTGGCATATTTCCCAATGGCGATTTTTCTCCTCCCCCTGCTAGAGCCACAAGGGGGAGGAGAAAATTCGTGATTTTCACTGTGAAAATCTGGTAAGGTTATTGGAAATAAAACCCATGAAGATGTGACCCCCCTCAAGACTGTGGCCCCCAGGATTTTCTCCCTCTCAAACTAGTCCACACTCAGCCTTTCGAAATTCATTCAATCGTCTGTGGTTGAATATAAAGGTGTTTTTTTTCCTCTCCCAATAAATTTCTTCTATTCAAATAACACTGAAGTAAACATTCAAGAAGTGAAATATTTGTCATATTCTTAATGATTTCCTTTGGCTAAACTTATGGACTGCTAACTTAGCGGGTATGTACAAGTTAAAGCTTCTTTTAAAAAGTGCAGCGGATTGCTCTCCAGAGGGCAGAAGGATTGCAGTAATTATGAAACTATCAGCAGCCCTCTGTACCTTCAATGTTACTGGGTATTATTTTTAAACTGACAATCCAGTAAACTAAAAACAGTATGTCGCTCTTCAAAAGTTACCTTTACCCCTAACCGGTTTGGCTCAGTGGATAGAGCGTCAGCCTGCAGACTAACGGGTCCCAGGTTCGATTCCAGCCAAGGGCATGTACCTTGGTTGTGGGCACATCCCCAGTAGGGGGTGTGCAGGAGGCAGCTGATCAATGTTTCTCTCTCATCGATGTTTCTAACTCTCTATCCCTCTCCCTTTCTCTCTGTAAAAAAATCAATAAAATATATTTTTTTAAAAAGTTACCTTTATTTAGTTTCTTGTGAAACTCATCATTTAGAGAGCAATTATAGGTGTCTATTAGTATTATATTTCGAGAGAGAGAGAGAGAGAGAGAGAGAGAGAGAGAGAGAGAGAGAGAGAGAAGATGGAAAACGCTATCATTAGAAGCTTGAAAGGGTCCACCAGGTAGATTACAGACATGCTGGCACCATTGTAGGGCAGCAGCCAGTGGGCAGGACCTGGGTACCAGGCCAGACTGAGAGAGGCAGAGGATGGGGAAGCAGGAGGCAGCTCTCATCTCACTGACATCAGGTTTCCTCTGTCATTCAAGAGGTCATTTAATATCCCTGGAATTCTTGAGCCTGTTTCCTGAAAAAGCATCTGCCATCCATCAGAAATGCATGGTTGTTACCATAGTGATTGGATTGAAAGCATGATTTAATTGTTGTTCTATAAGTACTAGCCTTATATATACACAAATATAAGATGAGAGAGAGAGAGAGAGAGAGAGAGAGAGAGAGCGAGCCCTGGCCTGTTTTAATCCTGGCCTTCTCTTCCATGCCCAATCAGTCCCTGTGAGACTATAATTAACTTACTTTACAGTTGGGCTGTAATGAGTCACGGGTAGGATGAATGCAAGATGATAGGGGTTGAACCTGGAGGGAAGAGAGGGCTTTCTTCACAGCTGTTCCCCTTAGATTTCATCACCGACCATCTTGCTGCTCAACAAATGAACAATAATGACAGCGATTTGCATTTGTTTCCAAAGGATTTTTGACCCCAAGTCCTTGAAGGCAAGAACTCTCCCAGTGCCCCACTTCCCCAACTTGAACTAGTGGCCACCTCATATCACTGCTTCATTTCAACTTGCGGAATTGGATTCATCAAACTATATTTTATTAAGTTGAGTTGTCTAGCCTCTGGCATAAAGGGGACCCCTGTGCTGGTAATGGCTGGCGTCCCAGGATAGCTTGCACCCAATGCCTTCAATATACACTTGCTTCTTGAGGCTACTTCATTTGGAGGCTTTAGATGTGATCAGAGCTGGTTGTGTCAGATGTGCTAAGGGGCAATCTGATACTTGGAAGTCCATGAACACGAGACTTCACACAAAAACACACTCACTCCTAGAAGTACTGCTATAGATTTGGATCCTACACATACAGGCAATTTCACAGGCTCCATTTTGTTCAATTCTCATCAATAAAAGGAAAGTGTAAGGTGCCTTCATAATTGTATGCATTGCATTATGACTTATTCCTGGCGGGAGAGTACTTAGTTTTGAAGAGGCATTAATGAGAACAGAATACACCAGGTACAATTCTATGCATTCGATGACTGCAATAATTGTACTCAGAGTAGCCTCTGGTAGCTTCTGGCTCTGGTTCAAACCTTGTGTTTCCTTCACCACTCACCCCACGCCAAGCACAGGAAGGCATGTTTCTGGACCTGCACGACCTCTGTGGCTGAGCAGGCACAGTGGACAGCTGACGGATTCCTGGAGGCATATGACCTGCTGTTCAAACCTGGTGCCAAGGGATGGGGGAGTTCACATTTTCTGATTCCTGCCTAAATAAGGCCAGTCACTGTCTGGCTGTTCCACCGGAGACTGGTGCATCCTGAGGGTGCCCAGCCCTGCGACCTGGCGTATCGTGTATACAGGACATGAGTGTGCAGGCTCCGAGGTGTGCACCCCACCACATTCTCCACCCTAGAAGTCACCTGGGAGAGCTTTGCCCTGGTGGCTATTGATCACTGCTCAGCTGTCATTTCTTAAGCTGGCACTGCATCCCTGTCCTGCTCTTTGGACTGCATTTGAATGGTTAGAACCTGATCGGAGGGGAGGGGTAATGGGTTCTTCATCCCATGATCTCTGCCCTCACCAGGTTTTGATCATTTTACACATGGGGACAGGAAAGTTCAGAGATCTATCTGATGATGGCATGACCGATGAATGTCAGGGGAGAGAGACTCTTATGGGCATTTGCCTCTATGGTTCTCCAATCTCTGAACCTCTCATCTACCCCTTGGTAATTTTTCACATTATGAGACCTGCCTGTTCCAAAATATGTCACATTCCCACAATCCTTTGCAGCTCACTGCACACAGGTGACTTAGGTCCCGCCGGGTAGATGCACACAAGGCCTGGGTCAGACGTGAGCGCTCTGAGGAGGAGGCCTGGTGCCAGGGAGGCAGACGCCTGCGGAGGGGTCGGCTCCCACGGGCTGCAGACCTTCTGGGGTCTAGTCCCGGGCGGGGCATGTCCCACCAGGGTGGCCAGGTCACGGGCTTTCACTGAGGCAGCTCCCACCACCCTGACCCTGGCTTATCTTCAGAGCTCTCTGCGCCTTCCCAGACTCAGCGCCTGCTCATGCCTTTAAGTAAGTTTCCTTGCTGAAAACAGCAAGAGTTGATTTTGTTGTTGGACCAACGTTAACTGGATTTTTGATTCCCCAACTCAGTTTCTTTCCTGGGTCCACAGTCAGGCATTAGCTTCAAACTCACATCTTATCAGCCTTTTTCCTTTCTCCTGATAAGTAATGGGAAATAAAGGCCTGAAGGCACCTGGAAAGAGAACTTTGGACCCTGGGACCTCATCAGCATGGACAGGCCTGGTGGGGTGACAGAGAGGAAAATTGAGGGCACGGGGCCTCATCAGGGGACAGCGGAAGGAGAGGCAGGGAGCGAATGAGAATCGGGAAGGAAAAAGAAGAGGGAACTTGCATTTCCTAGTGCTGGAACATATCATGAACAACGCCAAGGACAACAACAAAATGTGTGTAAGGGGGATATCCATAGCATTTCTGGTCTTCCCTCTTTCTAAGGATTCTTTCTTTAAATTGTTATTTATTGATTTTAGGGAGAGAGGAAGGGAGGGGGGGAGAGTAACACCCATGTGTTGCTCCATTATTTATGCATTCATTGGTTGCTGCTTGTATGTCCCCTAATAGGAGATCAAACCCAGAACTCTAACCAACTGAGCTGCCCGGCCAGGGCCCTAAGGAGGATTCTTTCTTTGTGCTCTTCAGCTCCTGAGATCTTTTTGTGGGAACAAGATCAAGGAATAAGCAAAAGAAAGGTCTCCATTATGCACAGAAGAAAGAGGAGATACAGGAAGTGGAAAGGGGGTTCCAGGCAGGCAGTATGGGGGAGGGCAACGGGAAGAAGTACCAAAATGGGTGGGACTTTGGGGAAGGCAATACTCTAAAAGGGTTTAGGAAGAGTGGCTGCGTTGCCTGCTATAACATTGTTCTCCTTGCCTCCTCTTTCAAGAGACTTAAGTCTCACATTATTCTTCAAGCATTTGGATATACATTACATTTGTTATCCTGGGACCCTTCTTAGGAAGGAACAAATGCATATCTCATTTGACCTTCATTATAATCCTGTGAGATGAACACTATTATGATTCCTGTTTCTCAGTTTAAGAATCTGAGGATCAGAGAGGTTTAATGGCTTATCTAAAGTCACACAGCTCTCTAGGCAGTAAGACTGAGATTTGAATCTAGACTTGCATGGAGGAAGGTAGAAGTGACATATGTCAGTCTACTTCGCAATCTGCCCATTTCTGGGTGATCACATGGATTTGGGAATACTACTTGAACTGATGTAGGGTTCTGCCAATGACTTTGATCCATAGCTTAAAATTTAAAAGTTTCGAAGTCCTATACAACAACTAAAGGCATAAAAATAGAACCTCTAAAACTATCATCGAGGGCTAACCTGGGTAAGTTATTCAGAAAATAAAAATTAAACTAAAAAGAAAAATGGCTGTGCAATACCTCCTTGTCTGCCCACAGCACAAGAAAGCAATGAATTTACTATGCACCTTATAAAAGTTTGAATGCAATTACCTCAGGGTTGTTTATATCCATACAGACCAGAAAATGAGGACACGGGAGGAAATGAGCCTTTGTAATTACTTCAGTCTAATATGCCAGTATTAGGGCCGAGGAGAAATACATTGCTCTGTACTGTGTAAGAGCTTTACAGATTATATTTATCTATCCTCACCACATCCCTAAGATGTTGATACTATTAGTCATATCCTATAAAGGATTCAGCGGGGCTCCAGACAATGAAATGATCTGCTGAGTCACACAGCTTCATGGGTCCTGGGATGGTCCTGGTTTATACCTGTTGCCTCAGGGTGATTATTGAGTGCCCTCCTTTCATTCTCAAAGTTGTCCCCTTTTAGATGACAATTTGTAGGGTTACCCTAGTCATCAGTGACAACACTGAGGCACCCTAACCCAGTGATGGCGAACCTTTTGAGCTCGGCGTGCCAGCATTTTGAAAAACCCTAACTTAACTCTGGTGCCGTGTCACATATAGAAATTTTTTGATATTTGCAACCATAGTAAAACAAAGATTTATATTTTTGATATTTATTTTATATATTTAAATGCCATTTAACAAAGAAAAATCAACCAAAAAAATGAGTTCGCGTGTCACCTCTGACACGCATGTCATAGGTTTGCCATCACTTCCCTAACCACATTCCTATTCTTCCTGACAGAGGTTACCTGACTGCAAAGGTGGGAGCCTCTTGAGTAGCTGGAGTATGGGCACATAACTCAAAACTGGTCAAAAAGAGCTGAGGACAAACACGTTAGAGCAGCAGTTCTCAACTTGTGGGCCGTGACCCCTTTGGTGGTCAAACGACCCTTTCACAGGAGTCACCTAAGACCATCCTGCATATCAGATATTTACATTACGATTCATAACAGTAGCAACATTACAGTTATGAAGTGGCAACAAAAATAATTTTATGGTTGGGTCACAACATGAGGAACTGTATTTAAAGGGCCAGAAGGTTGAGAACCACTGTGTTAGAGGGTTTCTGGAAACACCCTTCCTCTGGTTTAAACAGAAGATGAAGGAGAAGCCCCTTCCTGCCTGCCTAGGACATGGTTAGTTACAGGTGTGGTGCGTGGTGCAGTGGCCGCCATCTGGTGACCATGAGGACGGATGCCCTTAGGAATCTGACCCAGAGCCCTTACCCATGAACTAACCCTTGGGACCACCCAGCACCAGACTGACCAAGTACAGCAGTAAATATCCTAGTTGTTGAGTATCTGTTAGTAGGGATTCTGTTGCTTGCAACCAAAACCCTTCTACCTGTTATGAGGAAAAGGAATCCAGGTTTTATGTTTTAAAATGTCAGTGGTTACTTGAAAATTAACATTCATTGCATGGCCATTATTAAAACATAAGCAAAAATTAAAATGCATATAGAAGTCCATCTTAAATGATTATACTCCATAAAATTATTTTTACTATTCTAGCTTATGTCTTAGTTTTATATCCTTTCCCCCCCAAGCATATATACATATATTTATTGCATAAAAGTGGCACCATACTCTGGCCCTAGTTTGTAACCTGTCTTGTATTTGTGAATATGAGTGTCTAATATTATATCATGATGTTCTTTTCACATTTTTGATGGCAGCAAAGCATTTCTTTGTGTGTAGGTGCCATAATTTAAATAATCTTATATTGGTGGACTTTTTTGTTATTTATAGTTTTTAACGAATGCAATCACTATAATAAATACTATGATAAACATCTTTTTTATGGAATCATATAAGTCATTTATTGAGAAGGCCAGCCAACCAAGGAGACAGGGAGCTTACAAGCATCCAAAACTTGTTTTGCCCGTAAGGTGCAGGGGACAGGATTATATAGGAAAAATGGGCTGGGGTAAGGTTGGGAACAGAATGCAATTGCATGCAGTCCTGGACATCAGCAGATGCAACCATTGTTCTTGGTTGTCAGGCAATGAGATGAGGCCTTGGCTCCTGGTGGGGTTGGCCTGGTCTTGCTTAACAGTTCTGCTGTGGGTTGGGTACAGTATACATTGTCCGCAGTTGAATCACCTCCTTCGTCACGTTGTTTAGGATCAAAGGGAGTACGCAGGTGCACTGGCCTGAGAAACGATACTTTGAAAAGAAAAAAACTTAACCCCTGTTCCCACATGTATATGTATTTAAGAATTTCAAACAAATATGATTATCTTTTAGATTAACTCAGGTGCTCTATTAGATTATGAGCCCCCCCTATCAATTTGGTTTAGCATAATACTCTCCAGTAGCTATAAAGCTCCTAAAAGAAAACCTAGGAGAAAATCTGCAATCTTTTGACAGACAAAGATTTCTTATAGAACATTTCTTATATAACACAAAAACAGAACTATAAAAGAAAAAAATGATTCACTTGACTTCATCAACATTAAAATATTTAACTCTTCAAGACACACCATTAAGAAAAGGCAATCTATAGAATGGGAGAGTATATGTACAATACATATTTGATTAAGGACTTAGGCCCAGAATATGTCTGTCTTGTTTACCAGTACTGCCTTATCTTCAATATCTATTATTATTCCCTACTCTTTCACCAGAAGTTGATGGAGATAATATTAGAAATGTATAACAAGTAAGAATGCAATACTATGCAGTTGTAAAAAGGAAGGATCTCTTACGCTTGAGATAGCATGGAGGGACCTGGAGAGTATTATGATAAACATCTTTATGTATATAAACTTGCTCACTTGGTTAAATACTTCCATAGGATAAATTCAGAATTATACTGAGTCCAAAGGTAGCATGGAATGCCTTTAAGGATTTGGGTCTGAATTGTAGAATTGCTCCCCAGGAGACTGTAGCCCTGTGTTCCCTACAAGCAGTGCATAAGACTCCTGTTTCCTTATGCCCTTCCCAATGCTCGACATTATTCTCTTAAGCTTTGCCATTCTGAAGCCAGAAAAGAAAATGTATCTGATTTTGGGGGGTATGCCTTTGATTATCAAATAAGGGTGGACATTTTGGCTTCTTGTTGAATGCTTGGCTATCTCAGGGCACAGGAAACTTCTATTCTACTCAAACACATTTTAATATTTTGCTCAGGCCTGCAAAGCCCCTGAGCACCTGGTCTGACAGACAGCACTGTCCCGAGTTGATTTCGAGGCCTGATACATCTGGGGGAGTAAATCCTCTTACTGGTCTGCTCTCGGAACAGCCCACTCATTACTCAAGTAGCGCTGGCAGCCCATGTGTCAACAGTGCAGCCCTGTCCCAGCTCCTTTTCAAAAATAACAATTTGTCTTCAATCAGTTTCCAACCCCAGCTGCGCATCAGAATCATGTAGGCAGTTTTTTCATCTTTAATTTAAATTTTATTTTCCTTTCTGAGTAGATAATAAAAATGCAAAGGGATATTCAGGTTAGAATCTCCCTCTGTGGCCCCCAAGCACTCAATTCTCCCAGAAGCAGCCAATGTCACTCATTTCTTGTGGATCCTTCCAGAGATAGGGTCTATTTTAAGACGTACCCTTTCTGGGCTAGACCATTTGTATCAGAATTTTCAGGATGGAGAATCTAAAAACTTCGATTTTTAAAATATATATTTTAATTGATGTCAGAGAGTAAAGGAAGGGGACCCGAGAGAGAGAGAGAAACATCAATAAGAGAGAGTCATTGATCGGCTATCTCCTGCACATCCTACACTGGGGATTGAGGTGACAACCTGGGCATGTGCCCTGACTGGGATTCAAACCATGACCTCCTGGTTCATAGGTTGGCGCTCAACCACTGAGCCATACTGGCCGGGCTAGATTTGTTTTTTTAAGCCCATGGTGTTGTTGAATTGTAGCCAGGGTTTAAAATGACTACATTAGGATGTCACTCATTAATTAATTCATTCAACACATTTATCAAGCATATGCTTTGATGGGCCAGACACTGTGCTTGGTGCCCGGGAGACAGCAATGAACATGACTCTCATGGAGCTTAGACTACAGCACGGAGGAAAGCAGAAACTGTAACGATCAGAAAGTGGAAGCTTCATGACAAAACTAGAGCAGGATAATGGTAAGTCTTCCAATTGCTTTTATCTCAACTTGAGTCTCCTTCCTCTCGAGAGCCCCTCTACTGCAAGGCAGTGAAAGAAGGAAAAGGAGACAAAGTTTACCGGGCAATTGGCTCACTCCCAAAGCCCAAGTTCAGGACGAGTTTGAAGCTCGTGCCAAAGTCATTACTGTGTAAGGTCCATTCTCTTCATTAACACAGACCATTGGATTCTTCAGTAATGACTTAGCAATGATTTTGAGAAATGACAATTAGCTCATTAGTCCAAAGTAGAAAGTCCGATTCCTTCTTTCTCTCCTGCAACCCAGTAAGGCCTACTCTGAGCATCACCAGGGGTCCCACATGCCCAGCTAACACCTGAGAACTGGGGTGCCTCTTTCAGAGCTGGGGTGACACCAAGTATCTGTCAAAGAGACAAGGGGCTGGGCATCTCCTTGACTAACACAATATTCAGTTCAACTCAACAAACTCTACTATCGACATATGCCAGGCACTGTGGTAGGTACTATTGTTATTCCATTTAAAAATGAGGAGGAAACTGAGGCCCAGAGAGGTTAATTAACTGATCCAAGTCACCCTGCATCAGACCTAGGTTTGCTGATGCCAGAGTTTGGTATCTCTCTCAAAGGTTTGCCTCAAAGGTTGAATGAGGTAATCCATGCATTGTGCTTAATGTAATAGCTGGTAAATGGTCACTTCTATCTCATTCTATGTAAGGTATCTTCTTTGCTATTGTTGTTAGTCAGCCAGACTTTCTAAGATGTGGCATCTACAGGCTTGTGTCTACCATTCTGTTGTTGTTAATCCTCACCCCAGGACATTTTTCCCATTGATTTTTGGAGAGAGTGTAAGGAAGGGCAAAAATCCACCACCCATCTCTACCTCGGTTTTCTGTCCCTTCTCCAGGACAGACACAAAACACAAGGATCATCGCCTCAGTGTCCCGATTCTCCCCAAAGCTGCATTGCACATAGTCCACTCCTGCTCCGCCAGACATTAGCGCTCTCTTTCCTCTTTCCACCCCCAGATCCAACTCTTCTATCCTGCCCCACAGCACCCGAGAATCACAGAGAAGTGTCTCATCCATCCCCTGGGAAAGCACACCTGGCTCCAGTGTGCATCCTTGTCTTTCTGGAAACGTCTGTTTGGGAGGTGGGCAAGGAGGACCTTTCCTTCTTAGAGAACTCCCCAGGGGATTGGGCCTAAACTGGAAGTAGACATCCCTCTGGCAGCCCGGGAGCCCTTAGGGGCATGTCCAACTTCGGCTTAGGCCCGCTCCTGCTAAGCTGCAGTAGAACATCCTTAGCACTGTGCTCACAGCTATCAGCCCGGCTTGTGGCTGAGCAGAGCTCCCTCTGTGGGAGTGCACTGACCACCAGGGGGCAGCTCCCGCATTGAGCATCTGCCCCCCTGGTGATCAGTGCACATCCTAGCACTGGTCATTCCTGGTTGTTTGACCATTAGGGTCAATTTGCATATTACCCTTTTATTACATAGGATTTTTAAAAAAGGAAACATTATATGACTATTATAAATGGAAAACTAAAACCTGGAAGGTTTTTCCACATTGCTGTAATCCTTGCAGCAACTGAGGGCAGCTCAAAATGATTGTGAAACCTGAATAATATTATTCAGTTCTAACTAGATAGTGTCGTGTGCAGAAGACACCATGCCTAAGGCCTGCTTTCTCTAGATAAAATTGGAGAGACTGAAAGGAAATTGAAAAGGGAATTGTTCCCTCACTCTGGTTCAATGCTGTTTCATGCCTTGCCTATAGATGATCTTAAATCATGACAAGTAGAACCAGGAGTGGGTATTCTATGCCTCAGAAACACTGGTTTAAGAGATGGAGCTCCTACTCTTCAAAGAGATTGGCCACAACTGTCGGAGGGCCCTCAGAGAGCAGCCCTGTCCCTGTCCATCTCCCCCTGCCAACTTCCCACTCCCACCCTTTGATCAGAATGTGGGAAACCTTCCAAACAGTTCTTTCATTCTTTGCTGACAGCTTGGACGTCTCTAAGGCTCTTTAAGAGGGCATTTCTAAAGGGTTATAGGCCAACAGTGGTCATTCCACCATCGTCAAGATAAATGGCACCAGGAAAAGATGACTACTGTTGAATGACATGATCCCACTTTTGCCCACATGCATGTTCTCCCCCTTGGATTCAGTTGTGGGGGTTCTCTGTGTTCCTTCAGGTTGCTGGTGTAACAGGGCGAGGGGTGTTTCCATCTCTTCTGTAGGGAGGCCTGGATGATGAGGTTCAGCCAACTCTGGTCTGGGTCTTCCTGGTGTCTTCGAACACATTTTCCTCACCATTGAAGTAGTGAGACATCAAGCACTCAGATGTGGTTGTGGCACAGGGGAAGGGCCACAGTGTCTCCCAGCCTTCTCTTGTGTCCACCACTTGGGGCTCATGTAACCTGGATAGAAGGCCACCAGGTCACCAGGCCATCATAGGACTCAGAGCAAGTCTCAGCCTAATGAAGGCTTGTGCTGTCTGGCCTCGTCCTCTATGCATGTATTCCTGTGACATCAAGACTCAGGAGTCTGTGATCATGGGTCTCTGCCAAACACCATCATCCCATCTGGGCAATACCTACATATGTAGAGACAAAAATATCTGAAAGGAAATACACAAAATGTTACTCGGGTGAATTTCTGTGGGGTGGCAGGTGATTTTAGTTTTTACATTTAAATGAAGTAGTTTATCAAGATTTCTATTCCTTGAGTAGATTTAATTTTCCTTTTTACTGATCTGTATTTTCTAATTTTAGTGTAATAACTGCAAAATAATCTATAGTTGAAAAAATATCTAAAAAACTGTCACTCTGGCCACAAAGTGATGAACAACCAGTTATTCTTTGAAAAATAAAAGTACACTCCTGGCCCACAAATGTCAAACTCTGTGATTTTAATTCCACTTTTATTGTTTCATATGGTACATTATTATCTTATAGGTCCACTAGAAAAACTCATATTAGCTTTTCAAATCCAGTTTGTTTGTCTGTTTGCCTTGGAACCCTTTTCCAGGTAAGTCCTAATCATAGCCTATGGAATTAAGCGTTCCAGCACACATACTTTTGGAAAAATTGATCTGATCCATTTTTCTTCCCCATTTGATAGCCAACAGAACTAAGGTCCAGAGAGACTCATTCAGAGACTCTCACAACCATTGAGAAACCAGCCTGGAGCTCAAACGGGAGTTCTCTCCTGCAAGACCAGGGTGTAATCCTGCAGGTGATGCACACTCAGCTCCAGGGGACAGCGGGCACAGTGTGAGCCACGCCCCCTGGAGTTGTGCCGGGCACCTGCGTGGCTGTATGGTACTCAGTTCACATCGTTATCGCAAGGCCGTTTGTTCTTTGGCTGAGGCCATGATAGGGGAGGCTCTGGGCTGAACAGATACGTGAGGTATTTCTATTATTAGTTGAAAGCAGTAACTCATCTCATAGCTAATGCATTAAGCTGCCTAACATAGTTTTCAGAAGATCTTGAGAAAGGAAACCTGTTTGGTTTGCTCTTCTACAAACTGTGGAGCTTTCAGTGGAGGATTCTGGCTGATTATAGTTCTGAGAGTCAGAATATTCCTCTCTCTCTCTCTCCCTCCTTTGAAAAGAGACCAAGTACCAAAGATGTGTGCAAAGCGTTGTGCTCTAAGATATGCCCCCTGGGAGCGATTGTCACAGCTATTGCTGTTGGAACAGGGTTATCCAACCTGCTAAGGAATTCCATTTTCAGGATAAATTGTACCGCCTTTACTTTGGTTTTCTTTTCCACTGCACCAACTTAGCCAGGGTCCCCGATGGCAATCAGAATGCCAAGATATTTTCATAGTTCTTTTCTCCTTCCCTCTCACCCTTGCCCATTGCCAACAGCTGCAGCACCCCCAGCTTGTGTCCCCTTCTTCGTCTCGCTGTGTCAGCCCAGGCATGGAGAGGGCTCTCTTCTCTGAACTGGGAAACGGGCCTGGATTTCTCTTCCCCACCATGTCTAATCCATGGAAAGATCCTGCCGCATCAACGCTGACATTTCCCTCAAGTCCTTCCCCTGCTCATAGTTCAAGTCAGTGCCAAGCGTTGCCGCCACCAGCCTGGTCTATTGTCACAGCCCCTCCTAACTGGACTCCCTGCTCCCAGCCAACGGGCCTCTGAGTGTCTGTTCTTCCCACCTGTTATCGATGTCCCTCTGCTCTGCAGACAGCTCCCCCTCATCCTTTATCTTGCAGTTTAAGCTGGTACTTTTCTCTACCTCCTTCTGCTTTATTTTCAAAAATCCTACCATGACCTATAAATCTTTATTTGTGGCTGTCTGCTTAATCCCATGAGCTACTTGAGCACAAGAGAAGATTCTTGATTGCCTCCTACCCCACTGCTTAGCACCATTTCCTGCCGAGGTTTCAGCTCTTAGCTCTGACTGTGAGAAAGCTATTTGACTTCTCTCTTTTTAGCTATCAATGGGGCCACTGATCCGTAGCTCACAGGTCACTTGGAGAATTAAGTGAGCTCATTTGCAAGGTGTCAGGAATAATGCGTGGCCCATCCTAGGTATTTCATGCCAGCTCCCTTCCCTTTCTATCCTGAGGGTAGGGCATGGGCGTGTAAGTCAGGAACCTTGATTGTAAGTGACAGAAACTACAGAAACTGAATTTGAACTAGTTGAGACAAAAAGGGGGAAGCTTCTAGCTGCTGTTTCTAAGCTGGAGAAGCAGGGCTGAAGGTGAAAGCAGGGAGGGTGGTACTCATCTCAGCTTCTTCCTGGCCGTCACTTTTATTCTCTCAAACTGCCTGCCTTTCTGAAGCGGAAACTCATCTCTGCAGGCTTGGCCTCCCCCTTAGCTTCACTTCTGGAGAGAAATGGGGCTTCGTTTTCTGAGCTCCAGGTAGAGGGACACCAGGGGAGAACTCTGATTGCCTGACTTGAGTCACGTGCCCATCCTCCTGACTGTCACTAGGGCCAGGGAGGTGGAGACATCCAGCTCTTGTTCAGAGTAGAATAGACAGGGGGACAGTACCCCCAAAAGAAAGGGGCTGTCTTGCCGCAGAGGAGTGCAAGATTCCCAGGCAGACGACACAATGGGTGTCCACCATGAGAAACACGAAATGGTACAAAACAGTGCATGCCACGACACGGCGATGATTATAACTGCCCCCTAGTTATGTGTCTTTCTCCCTGGCTGTGTCCAGCATCCTGGAAACAGAGACAGTGCCTTCGTTATGCTTCTTTCCCCGACCCCAGCACAGTCAGGTGTACCCCGGGCAAGGAAGAGGTGCTTGTTGCCTAAATGAATGACTATGTTGTAGGCGGCAGGAACGGCACCACGGGTCTGACCAGTGAGGTCAGACCAAACCTGGGTTCAGCAACCTCAGTACTTGGGTTCTGGCTAGGAAAGAATTCAGAGCCAAGACCCAAACTGTGAGAGAACATTTATTGGGTAAATTACAGAGGTAGAAGCAGTAATTCCTAGAGGAAATGGGCTTAGCAAACAAGTTCTAGAGGTAAAGGAAGGGCCGGCCCTTGGAGCTTGGGAGTGAGGAAGCTAATGGTAATGTGCCTGGGGGTGGGGGAGGGGAAAGGAAAGGGAAATGGAGAGAGAAGGGAAAGGCAGGGGTGTGCTCCCAGGTGGGGGAATGCACTGGGTCCTCCATCCTAAGGGTTTTAAGGGCAGAGGTTTCAGGGGGAAGATCTCAGTAGAATAGTCTGCAGTTTTCCAGGTGTGTCCATTCAGGGCTGTTGTCTCCACTGATTGGCCAGCACCAGGGCAGGCGTCATTATTCAATGCAGCTGGTCCTGACGTCAGCCGTGGCTGGTTTTGTTGTTTATCTGGGCCTGGAGCTGAAATACAACCTGAGACCTAGATGTTATCCCTAGGGAGGAAAGGTCAGGGGGTCCAAGCCTCAGGACCAGTGATACACAAGGGGAGGAAAGGTCACCCTGGGGGCAAGGTCCCACCCTGTAATTGATTGTCCCTTACTAGGCACCTGGGGTCTTCCAGGCTGATGACCCTCTGTACCTGGCCCAGGGCCCTCGCTCTGCTCACGTCTGTCCAACTGCCCACAGCAAATGGACAATGTGAGCACCACAGCTTTCTTTTATTCCTGCCAGTGCTTCTCAGCTTCAAACTTCTCAGCTGCTTCTGTGATCCTGGTGTGAGGAAACACTTACATAATGGCCCTCAGAGTCCCCAAGAAATTTGGCTTCTCTCTTGTTAGTTATTTACATCTTAGAATGATCTCCGAGACTTGCCAATTCTCCTTTGCCTTGCTTGGCTTCTTCCATGAGTTTCCATGTTCCTATTTATAAATCTCACTTGAGCCCAGCTCTTTGGGCCTAATTCTCTCCTCCCTCGGTCCCTCCCTCCCTCCCTCCCTCCCTCCCTCCCAGCGGCAGGGCTTTGGTTAACCCGAAATGGCTTTCAGAGGAGGGACAGCTGTTCATACCAATGTGTTGTGGCCCCATCCAGCTCCGTCAAAGATGGCAGCCTTCCCCAATTGCCTGTTTAGCCTCTGCTGCAAGGACAGAGGGGTCACTTAGCAGCTTCCTTGTTCAATGCAGGGAAAAGTCAAGAGGCTGTGAGAGGAAGGACTGGGCCAGAGGCCCTGAGGTCCAGACCAACTCAGTTCTAAGCTTTGCAAGTTCCAAGTCCCTACCACAGCTAAGGCTTGGACCCCTCTCCTCAGCCCCTAGAGATGAAGGCAGCCACCACGGGCTGAGCGCCTGGGCTCTGTGGGACACTCGGGCCCTGTGATGATTCAGACCAGTCCTACCCCTGCAAGGCTCACAGCAGGCAGCTGAGAAGAGGATCATTACTACAATGAAGGTGACGCACCAAAGTCTCAGGCCATGAATTGCACAATGTTGAAAAGATTAGAACGCAAATGGCTTTTGCACCTGCAAAGACCTTGGTGTGACTCCAGAAAATTCTCCAGGGCTCATTTACCAAGTACCAGCTCACAGAAACAATTAAAGAAAAATCCTTTGGAGTTACTGTTAACAGTCACAGCGGTTTTAAAGCTGGGGGGATCTTGAAGACAATCTGGTCCCAAACCCTTAGTTCATAAGGGAACAAACCAGATCTGTAATTATGCAATTAAATCATTGCTCTGGCGTGCAAACTGCCCCCAAGGAGTTTATCTTAATGTATATTATTTTCTGTTAAAAAATGAAAAATTAACATTCATGCATGAGGCTTTGAACTACACATTCTATGGTCACAATTAATTCTCCCAGTAATGAGATGAGTGTTTTTATTGCCGTTACAAAGGAGGAAACAAGCACAGAGAAGTTAAGTGGCATGCCCAAGGTCACACAGCTGGTAGATGAGGGGGGTAAATGATGGGTTGGGGGTTTGAATTCAGGCTTATTTATTTCCAAAGCCTCCATTCCTAGGAGAATGGAAATGTATTGAATTCATGTTAAAAAACAACAACAAACAAACCTGGATGCTCTCCTTAAATCTACGACTAACAAGTTATGTGAACTGGGAAAGGTCTTTTCATTTCACTGGGACTTAGTTCCCTGTTCCATTGAGCTGGGTCCAGTGATGACAATACATGGCCCACGAATGGCCATCTTCCCGTCCTATGTCCAAGACAGATGTGACTATAAGATCGAGGCACCATTTCACCTGAGCTCCCACTTCTAGCCCAGTGTCATGCGGCCACTCTCGGTCAGCTACAATTGGCATGAAATGAAACTCAGTTGCCATCCTTTGGCCCGAGGAGCTCTCAGCTAGAGTCCAACTCTATTCAGTGTGCGCAGACTGGCCTGGATCTTGTCATTTCTCTGCAGAGCTGGAAGGAAAATGGGAACAGCTTATCTGTGACTCTGCAGAGCAGAGCCCTGCGGATGCAGAGTCCTGCTGCTCTCCTGCTGATGGCAGGGCTGTGCCCGGAACTCCAGCGGGTCTGCCACAAATGTGAGGGGTCCCAACTCTGCTCCACACGATGGAAATCTTTCCTCGCTCCTGATACTTCCTGATGTCACATAATTCTCTCCTGAAATGAATGTCTATTGCTCAAATGGCTTAATTACTAAGCCTTAGTATCAACAATAAGGCAGCCAAAGAGGAAAGTGGAAAAACCCCACAGTCCTCACACGCTGATTGGCATACAGACCAGAGGGATAGGAGGGGGTGATGGGGCACAGTTAGTCGGAGTTATCTCCGGAAAATTTCCAGACGTGCCAGGCTACGTCGGTTGAGCCTGGGACAGGAGGTGACAGGGGAATGGAAAATCAAAACAGCGTTGACATCTGATGCTGAGCTGACAAGTGCCATCAAATGCCATGCCCAGGGGAGGGTTGGCAGTGCGTGGATCCGAGGGAGCTGAGCCCCTGACCAAACCCCAGGCTGCCCCTGTCCAGACCTCAGCAGGGTCCCCTCACGTAGCAGGTCATTCCGTCCTGCCAACAGCCACCATGGGGGAAAAAGGTCTATGTTCCAGGTGTCTATTTGAGTCCGGTGTCAGATGACCTGAGGTTGGCCTGGCTCTGCCCTAGAAGGTGAATCAGCGTGACTCTGAAGGAAGCCCTGCCTGGCACACAGAGGGCAACAGGCCGCAGGTGAGGCGAGCGGCAGGGAAGGGCCTGCAGCTGCGTGGACAAGGAGCACTTGCTGAGTAACCCCAGGTCCTTGCCTGCCCCTCTCCAGGTGGGGCTCTGCTTCAGGGGCTGTCTCAGGCCTCGTTTTCAATTGAGGCTACTCAGTACTCATCTTTAGTAGCAGAGACCATGAGAATGCATTAGGTGACTCAGATAAGACAAAATAGAGAAAGAGAAATTCACCAGAAGGATCCAGATCTGTCTCGCGCCCCCTCCCCCATTTCTCTAGCTCAGCGATTCTCCAAGGGTGGTCCTCAGAACAGCAGCAGCAATGCCTTTTTGCCACCACACCACTTCAGCAATGTTACCTTAATACGCTCCTGTTCTTGTAGGAGTCGTCATAGCTTAGCGAGAGGGCAAAAGCTCTGGAACTCGTTAGAGGTGCGCATTCGCTGCATCAGAAAGGCTGGAGGGGGGCTGGAACTACCTGGTCTTCTAGGCGGACAAGCTGACCCTCAGGAGCAGAGGGAATGCCCCCTCCACCCAATGCCACTTCCTTAGGGAGCCTTCCCGCTGGTCCTGGCTCTACAGTGAGGGGAGAGGGTCTGGCCTCAGGAATAAGTCTCGACCTAGTCCTGTGAGGACAGGTCACTGAGGCCTGGGGCTTGGAAGGTATTTGAAACTGGTGTTTGGGAGGGGGGAGGGGAGAGACTGGAAGGGAAGGAGAAACAAGTCTTCCCTTTATCTCCTTAATGTTCAGCCATGAGAATCCCGTCATTACAGCTAATAATGACTGTCATTTATCTAGCAGTCCTTATGAGCCGGGAGCTGTGGGATGCACTCTCCACGTATCATCTCTCAGCAGATTTTGAGAGATGTGGCTCTAGTTTACAGAAGAAACTGAGGCTCAGTGCGTGTAGACATCTTGTTGAAAGGTGTTCATCTCTTCATAAGGGTCGAAGTTGGGACCTGATCCCATGTCTGTCTGACCCTCAGTTGGCCATAAGTTGCCTTTCTAGCTCCCAAGGCTCTTCATCATGGTGGGTGTGGGGCCAGAGTGAGACCAGGCATGCCCACGTCCTCGCTCACAGCAGGTGCTTAACCGATGGGAGTCCTCTCCCCTCGCCTTGCGTGCACTCATTCTCTGCTGCCTGATCTCTCAGGGTGCCCTCCTCCCCCCTGTCCCGTTCATTCCCTTTGTTATTGCAGGAGCTCCCTCCTACTTGTGCACAGGCCAAGAGGAAACCTGAGACTTTGCCCCAAACTGGCCCTGTTGCAAGTCCCATTAGGGGGATGCGCCTGCTAACAGAGACAGTGGGACACAGAGGCATTGTCCCTTCTTTAGCCTCCCATGATCATTGTAGGGTCTCTGGACTCTTACCTCCTCCCCCTGAGGGAGACTGGGGCCCTGCATGGTTGCATGGCCTGCCCATGGTTGCCAGGGAAACAGAGCAAGGACCAGATCCCGGCTCTCCTGATTCCCAGGCACTCCCTCACACGGCACTGTCTCTCTGGGAAAAGAACCTGGGAATCCTGCCACTGCCTGGTGGAGGGCACGACCAAAGGTCAGAATTGTCTCTTTGCCAGTCAGGATGCCCACAAGTTGCCAAGTATTGTTCTAGCTGCTTCCTAACAAAAACCACCTAACGGTTGTGATGGTTGGGCACACTGAATCTAGAGCCAGACAGCCTTGGCTCAAACCCCAGCCTTCCTATTTACTAGTGGTGTGTCCTTGGCCAGTTACTTAACTTCTTTGTGCCTTGGTTTTCCCATCTGTAAATGGGGATAATACTTTTATAAGGTTGTTAGGAGCGTGATTCGTGTTATTCCTGGCCCTTTATATGGGTTTCCTCATTGGACCTTACAAAAACACATTGACGTAGGCATGATTTTCATTTGCATGTGAAGAAACTGAGGCAGAGAGCAAAGAAGTATCCTGCCCAAGGTCCCCAGATGGTGGTGATTATAATAATAATATCTAACATTTAGTAGACTCTTAGTTGATGTACCAGGCAAGCAAAACAGGGTACAATTGCCTACTTTACAAATAGGAAAAGCTGAGGCACAGAGGGTACCAAGTAACCTGCTAAGATCACAGAGCTAGTCAATGGCAGAGCCACAATATCGACCCGGGAAGGGGGGTTTCAGAATCTGTGCTTTTGACCACTGTGTGCACCCCTGAACCCCAAGCCCTTGCCCTGTCTGCTCCACCATGCTCCCCCCCTAATGAGTTGTGGAACTGTCCATCTCATGAAAAAAAAATCTCTTCTTTACCTTTTTAAAAAATATTTATTTTTATTGATTTCAGAGAAGAAGGGAGAAAGAGGTAGAAACATCAATGAGGAGAGAGAATTATTGATTGGCTACCTCCCGCACGCCCCCCACTAGGGATTGAACCTACAACCCATGCATGTGCCCTTGACTGGAATTGAACCCGGGACCCTTCAGTCTGCAGGCCGACGCTCTATCCACTGGGCCAAACCAGCTAGGGCTCTTCCTTACCTTTAACAGCTTTCCTCACCCAAGGGAGAGTCACAAGGTAATCCACAGTGATCACCGGACAGAGGTCGTTCTAATTTCACAGGGGCTGATTATGGATCAGAGCCGTGGTTCTCCCCACCCGGGGAATGCCAGGGACTCCCAAGCCTCGGTCACCATCAAATACCCCACGTGACTTTCACGTCTTTTCGGTGGACGGGAAGACTATGGTGTGACTCCGGGTGAAAGAGAGGATTACCTGCTTCCCGTTCCTCTTTTCACTAATTGAGTTCAACCCAAGGAATTGGGAGAAGTCTGAATCAAACACGGGACAGCCAACAGTATCAGATGGAATGGTAGCAACAGGCATAAGAACCCCGTGAGGGAGGAGGAGACCCTACCTCGGTGCATGGTCAGGAGCTGCTCTGTGGCAACTCCCCTGGGTGGATGTGGGATGAGAGCAGGAGGCAAACCAGAGAAGGAGAGGAAACTTAAATGCCGCCACCCCCCTTATGCCACTTTGTTGGCGGAGAGAAGGCTAAGGCGAGGGTGTGGGGTAGTGGAGAGACTCCAGGTGTGGCAGTCGGGACCAGGCCCTGAGAGGCTGTGTCACCACAGCGAAGTCCTTCACCTCCGTCCCCCCGTTTCCCCAGTGGCCTTGATGGAGGCCTTCCTCCCACATCCCAGGGCTGTAAGGCTCAAGTGACGTCAGGAAGGTGCGGGCACCTGGACAGTGAAGACCACTGCTATTCCTGTTTGTGTCCAAAGCAGGTCTCTGTTCGTTGAGTGCCGTTTGCGTTCGGATATCTGTCGCATTCACAGCAGAACGAGCTCTTTGCCAGGCCCACACTCAGGGACTCACTTGCCCCCTGGGCACCAGAGAGCATGTCCTTCCCAGGACAACCAATGCCAAGGGCCACCCTGCAGGCCTGCTTGCTCTGATTGCCCCACCCCTTGCCTCCCGTGGCTGAGTGACCACGGCCAACCAAGTCCCCGGTGAAATCAAGAAAACCATTCGACTGCCGGGCCTCCTGTCATGGCCCCTGGTCTTCACAAATAGCCACGCGAGCATTTTTCATAGGCACCGGTTCTTTCTTCGCCAATGTATGATTCCTCAAGGCTGGTGAGAGGAGTTTCTTTTTGCTTATCTCAGAAAATATATTTAGGAAATGGGTAGTTTTCATGTAATACTTGTACTTCACTGTTTCTATGTCTATTATTTTAATTTCTTTTTCTAAATTATACAAAAGGATTTGGGGCATCTGAGCCTTATTTTGCGTGGACCTCCTTTGAGACAGATTTTCGTTAACTAACTCAGCAACCAGTAGAAATCCATTCAGGATGCTCCAACTAGCACGTTGAACCAAGGACTGGACACCAGGCCTCTTGCTTTCTGCCTGGGGTCTGAACCAATGGGTTTTTACCGCTACAGGTTCTTTCTCCAGTGGAATGCGGGCAGTGGTTTCCCGTAGTTAAACAGAGGAACTGACTCAGAAGGTAAATTCCTCTCTGACTTTCTAAGCTCAGTGTTTCTGAATCATCCCCTGCCCTCTGCCTTTAGGGCCTCCAGGGAACAACAGAATCCATGGCCCAGGCTCTGAGGGGCCTGTAATAGTTGCCCATTCTCTCTGGGTTTCAGTATCCTCGACTGTATCAGAGGCTGAATTGGTGTCTAAGGTCCTTGCAGCCCTGACCGAATGGGCTTCTACCCTAATTCTTCTGGGTATCAAGCGCCAATGCCTAATCTGCTTTCCTTCTCGCCACTGTTTATTTGGAATCTAATGAGTCTTGTCCAAGCCCAGTCTCAGCTAATTAGCCACCACCCATCACTGCATGGCATGTGAGTACAGTTATCCGGTATGTTTAGGCACAGGTTCTCATCAGAACCTCCTGTTCCCTGGAGAGTCTAAGATACCCCAGAATATGACACTTTTCATCAGAAAGAGAACTTAGAGTAGAATGGTAACAGTCTCTAGCATTTGCTGAGCACCAACTATGTGCCAGGTCATTAGGCCCTATACAGGGTGGGGCAAAAGTAGAGTTACAGTTGTGAGTATAGGAAATAGTTTATTCTGGTGTTATTATTGATCAATTATTGTATTATTTTCCATACAAACAACTGTAAATCTTCCTGTGCCCCACCTGTATACTTCATCTCATTTAATTCTCACTACAACTCTGGAAATACTGTATTATCCTCCATTTCACGGATGGGCAAACTGAGGTTTGGCAATGTTAGCCTGACTTGCCCAAGGGGAAAACATTGGGGATGGCTTAGGTAGGATTCCTAAGTCAGCCTTTTTGGCCCTAAAGTTAATGCTGCTTACATGGCACTAGATATCACAGAAACAATTGGCTTCCTTCCATTTCCAGAGCCCTTTGTTTATACCAATTATTCAAGGTTTGAGTACACCCACCCCTGTATTATACCCATTTTCTCCAAACCTGTCTCACCCAACGGGCCATCAATTGAACAACTGACCCTTCCTAGGGCGTTTGTAATACCTTATTCATCTCTGTTCCCTCCCCTGCCCCCTGCTCCAGCAGGTGTACAATACATGCTCGCTGATAGCATACACCAATAACCCCACAACGCCCTCTGCAATGAATACCATCCTGATGACCTTTGATGAAAGAAGCCTTTTTAATACATCATTTTAAGATAAAAATTTGACATTTGTCATACTGTTCATTATAAGCATCATCAGCTAAAGCCTTTTTTCCTGCCCCAATTTTAAAAGTTAAGTCTGATCTGTTGGGATGGCCCACATTTTTGAAGCTATTGGTAGAGCTAGAGCTGTGATTAGATTTTTCCCTGGTCAGTTTAATGAAAAAAAAAAAATTACACACACACACACACACACACACACACACACACACACCACAACCCTGAAAGGACACACCTAGAAAACTGCAGAACATTCTATTGAGATCTTTTCCTAGGACCGTCCCTATAATCTCCACCCTTAAACCCTTAGGATGGAGGGCTCAGTGCACTCTCCCTTCCTGGACCATGCCTGTACCTTTCCCTCCCCCTTACCCCCTACATCCCCTACCCCCACCTCTCCCCTCATCTCCCCACCTCCTTACCATTAGCTTCCTCACTCCCAAGTTCCAAGGGCCCTTCCTTTACCTCTAGAACTTGTTTGCTAAGCCCATTTCTTCTAGGAATTACAACTTCTACCTCTGAAATTTACCCAATAAATGTTCTCTTACAGTTTGGGTCTGGACTTTGAATTCTTTCCTAGCCAGAACCCAGGTACTGAGGTTGCTGGACCCAGGTTTGGTCTGACCCCACTGGTCAGACCTATGGTGTCTTCCTGCCACTTACATCTCTCTATCTCTCTCTCTCTCTCTCTCTCTCTCTCTCTCTCTCTCTATATATATATATATATATATATATATATATATATATATATATATCTCAACACAAAATAATTTAGTGAGAAAGTGGCATTGTTTTGTATTTTTGCAAATTTCTTTACTGTCTGCCTTAAAAGACCTCTGGACTCTCATGCATGTTTTGGTTGGAGTATGTGAAGAAAGTCCCGCCTCACTCAGAGATGCAGTGTGAAGATGGGGAGGAGCGGGTTTTAATAGCCTTTCTAGATAATTTTGGATATTCTTCTTTGAAACTGTACCAAACTTGGCAAGTGGTAGTTTCTTAGAGATTAATGACAGCGTGGAATATGAAATATCAATGAACTTTTTGAACTCTGTTCCATTAAAGCCCATTATTGAGCTGCCACACACTTTCAATGAGTCTTTTACCCACATATGGATTTTGTACCATCATGCATTGATCGTTTGGGAAATATTGGCTCACTTAATTATACATATGTTCCCAATGTTAACCCAGCTCATTACCCAATAACAAAAGAAATCACATTTGCTAATATATCATGAATTTCATATAAAAAAGTGTAACTATTTGGGAAGTTTCCCAGGCTCACAATGTTAGATATAAGAAGTTCCAAAATTCTGATTTTCACTTGAAAATGTGAATTTTATCACTGCAACAAATTCTGCCAGTAGATTTCTTTAAAGAGACAGATTGATTTTATTCATTTTTGAGAAACTATGTGCCACATACCTAAGTCTGATTGACCATAGTTTGTCAACCATTTTTTAAAGAAAAAAAAAAGGTGTTTTTTTGGGAGGGGGGGGACATACCAAAAAACAGGCTAGTTCAGCTCATAACTCAAACAATAGCACATTTTTAAAAATATATTTTTTATTGATTTCAGAGAGGAAGCGAGAGGGAGAGATAGAAACATCAATACTGAGAAAGAATCATCCATCTGATTAGCTGTCTCCTGTGCGCCCACCACTGGGGATTGAGCCCACAACCTGGGCATGTACTCTGACCAGAATCAAACCGTGACCTCCTGGCTCATAGGCTGACACTCAACCACTGAACCACACCAGCCGGACAGCACAATTTTTTCCCTCCGACAACTATGATACTTTAGCACACTGAAGTCATACTTTATGTGTACTTGCCATTTCAGCACACAGCATATTAAAAAGAGGTGTACTCAAAAGTCAAGATTTTATAAAATTAACACTTTTTACTGCTTCATCAAGGACATTTTTCTAAGATATCATTTCAATAATAATACAAAATGCATAAGAAACTAAAATCACAGAATTCACAGTTTAGCATATTACTTTATGTTTATATGCATATTTAGAGACCTTACAGATCATTTAAGCTTACTTAACAGATTCTTTGGTCTTTAGAAGAATATAATATGGAAAAGGTCTTGAAGAAAGAGAATATTTATCTCGAATGGTTTATTAGTTTCTTTCCAACTGAAAAAGGAGATGGGGTGATCAGTGACTCAAGTAAATATAACATTTTTGTTATAAAAATAATTTTGCAACTTCCTTGGCAGTTAAATTTTGAATCTCTTCTTTGTGATTCACATGGGCCAGTACCTGAGGGTATGTACAGAGCTAGGCCATTACTGACATAGAAATACTTAGTGGAATATTACCAGTATGATTATTATGTTTACTTTTTTTAAAAAGGACATTCTTATGTGAAACAGGTGTTATTTTTATGGTGAGTGCATGGCAGCAAAGAATACACCAACCACCAGAGCAATCGGGGCCCACGGTTTTGATGTGCACCAAGGTGCCAGCAGTTTGACCCCTATTCTCTTGCCTCATCAGTGCAAATGTCAACACTAAAAATAAATTAGAGTGGCAGGAGGGCCAACACTCTGAATGTTATTATGAAAATAGGTTTGGCATCACATACTCCCTGGAAGGTCCATGAACCCCATTTTGGAAACTGCTCTCTTTGATACCTTCTCATTCTAAGAATCCATGACCCTTCCCCAACACCGAATTTCCCAGATGGCCTCACTAACCCTAACATCATCATAACTGGTGCCACCAAAGAGGTACGAGTTGTCCCAATGTTCTTGTCACCCCTCACGCACTTAGATTCTGAATCAAGGGGCGTAAGGTATGGCTGGGAGTGGGCAGGAGGGTGTCACGCAAGTGTGAGCATCCAGTTGAGTCTGCCTGACAGCATCCTGTATTAACACTGGGTGTAGCATGCAGGGGAACTGACCTGCTTCGGGTCCCCATAGGGGGCGTGTCTCGGGCCCATTGAGCCTTTCTGGGCAGTGTTTTCTGAAAACATCATCCTTTCTGCAGGGCTGCTTCTCTCCTCCCCAACCAACTCCTCCTGCCACCTAACATTAGACACATACGCAGTGATGTCTGGTCTAGGCCAGCCGCTTCATAACTATGTATAATCCTGCAGGGAGTTATTGCTCTTTTCATTTCAAGATGACTGATTTTAAAAAACCAAAGCCCATTGTGGCAGTTCATAAAAACAGACTTTCCAAGGGTGGTTTGGGGACAGGGTGACCTGGTAAATAATTCTTTTCCCTTGTACCTAGCTCTCTAGCCACTCGGAAGCCTTTATCACCATCTCCCTGATAGTGGCTTTTAAGAATTAGTTAGGACAAAGAGAATTGGGGAAGCGCTAAGGAGATGAGAACTGCATCAAAGGACCAGGTTTTTAGAGTATTAATGAGTCTAAATGTGTCCTGTGAGGACAGGCAATGTGGCTGCAGAGCCCTGGATGACATTGAGAGAAAGTCTGCAAAGAGTTTCTGAAATGTCTAAGTAGAGAGTATTGGGGGTTTGGTATCAGGTTGAAACATAAGGTTTCACCACAGTGCAAGTAGGTAAATACAGTCAATCTCAGCCTCTTCCTCTGGAGCAGCGGTTCTCAACCTGTGGATCACGACCCCTTTGGCGATCGAACGACCCTTTCACAGGGGTCGCCTAAGAGCATCCTGCATATCAGATATTTACATTACGATTCATAACAGTAGCAACATTACAGTTATGAAGCAGCCACGAAAATAATTTTATGGTTGGGTCACAACATGAGGAACTGTGTTTAAAGGGCCAGAAGGTTGAGAACCACTGCTCTGGAGCTGTAAGAGCCATTCTCTGTGAACTTACAGTTTAGTCAAATGGGCACAGAAGGGGTAAAAGAGAGCCATACCGCAAGCTACTATACCTGCTAAGAATTCCTCTATTCCCTTGCTCCCTGTCAATTAGTCTCTTATCTATTTAACAAATAGTAATCTCTTAGCATCCACACTCTGCCTAACTCTGGGCTGAACACTAGGAAGAACACAAACATTAATCATATAAAACCCTTTATCTCAAGAAGTTGCCCATTTTTTTAGGAAGATAAGAATTGGCTACAATCAATTATACACAATCATGCAGTAATGAAAAGGGTGGATCTTCTACTTCTTGACTGTGTGGCTTTAGAAACGTTAGTTAAACTTTCTGAACTTCAGGTTCCCATCTGCA
>NW_005871075.1:4105690-4113937 GCF_000147115.1 Myotis lucifugus | reverse complement strand
AATACCAAAGGGCAGCAACCCCTCCAGAAAGACAAGTTATTGAAACGTGGACGCAGGGACCTGTGGCAGAATATGGGAGACGAGGCAGCCTCCATAAAAGCAGGTCGCAGGGGGGGACCCATGGGCTTCACTTAGATTGATGCTACGTTATTTCTTACGTAGGGTGATGGGCATACATATAATTGTTCCGCACATAATTCTTCATTTTTGTACGCTCAAACGATTTTATGGCTTTAAAGGGGCCTGGACTGAGAAACCTATGTTATAGACCGATGCTGCTCACAGCTCTGTGACCCCGGGGAGCACCCTCCACTCTGGCCCCTTCTGCCCCTCCCGTGTGGCTTCCAGCTGCCCGCTGCAGGGCCCACAGTCACGACAATGCCTGTGCTCTTCAGAGAGTCACACTGGATGGAGCAGGAAGGCAGCTGAGACGGGGAGGCCTGGGCACTCGAGGACAGGCCATGGCTTGGACACGCCCACAGCTGGTAGGCCAGCCAAGGTCCAGAACACCGCCTGCTTCTCCTGGACTGATTACTGTGCGCAGCTTTAAACAAAGCACAGACTTCTCCCTATGCCGCGGTACAGACGCCCCTCAACACCCTCAACACACACACACACACACACACACACACACACTCACACACACACACACACTCACTCACAATCACACACACACTCACACACACACACTCACAATCACACACACACTCACACACACACACACACACACACTCACACTCACACTCACACTCACACTCACACTGTAGTAGGGAAGAGCCAAGCAGAGTGACTGAGAACCACTTTACCAGAAAAAGAAATACTGAAGCCAAATGGCTTGACAAGTTAAAGGGAGCAGGGACAATAAGTTTCCTTAATGAAGCTCTGAGAGACCAAAATAAATAAATAAATAGGGCACAAAAGCTCTGAGAGAAGTAGGAATGTGTTTTGTGAAGTACCGTCTATAAAAGAACTACTAAATGCCAAGTACTTTTAATATTCTTCATTTATAATTCATACAAAAGTAAAATGTTCATACAGATGTTACTGACTAACTTGCAGATGGGAAGGCCAAGTACAGGGTCGTGGTTATGACAAAGGCTCTGGAGTCAACGTCCTGGGCTTGGTTCCCAGCTCTGCTCCTGACTCACTATGTGCTCGCGGGCAGGCCTGCTCTGCGCCTCGGCCACCTCTTCTGTAGGACGGGGATAGCAGTGCTTCTAATAAGTGACAGAGGGCACGTGAGACATTGGACAACAGCCTGGCATGCAGTGAGCCCTTCATGAGTGTGAGCCGCCTCCTTTAGTTACTTACCCAAACCCCACGCTAGAAACCGGCTGACTCGGCATTGCATGCCTGCTTTCCAGAGAAATATTGTTTGTAGTTTGTGAAAATTGATGTTGTGAAATACTAATAAGTTTAAATAACTAAATTAAACAGAGCTAGTGTGAACTCAGAGTCACCTCCCCTCCCCCACTTGCCACGATCTCCTCAAGGCAGCGCACAGCCGTGAATGACCAGAAGGTTGCTAAATGGCTTTCTTAGGTCCCCCCCTCTCTCTACCCCTTCCCTCTCCTCACACACTTTGTAATCACTGGGCTTTAGCCAAGTTGCTTAACTTTTTTGAGCCTCAGTTTGCTCATCTGTAAAATGGGAGAATAGTCCTTTCATTATCAGGTTTCTGTGAGGATATAATAAGCAAATGTGTATAAAGTACTGATTATAGTGGTTTTTAAGCGCTCAGTAGTATACCAAATATGTATGTGTACACATGCACACAGACACACCTACATATATGCCTGCAGCAGCCTGTCTTTCCATTAGGACTACATTGTGGAGGGGGGGTGGGTTCCATTATTTTGGTCACTGTGACTTATCCTCCAGTAACTTGGTTACTTGTTATATAATGAATATGTGGATGGATAGATGGGTGGGTGGTGATTTTCGCCTTGCTAAGCATGTCCGAATAGAAGGGCCGATGGGAAAGAAATGGACCTGAAAATGCATGACTTTGAAAGAGAAGTTAAGTCAAGGACACACCTGCAGAGAAATCACTCAAAGCTGCCGCAGCGTTCGGCTCTGCCAGGTTTTTGTCCTTGGTTCCCCAGGGTTTGTTCTTCAAGCACCACACCGTTCCCTGTTTCCTCCACACACTTGTATAGCCTTCAAATCCCTTTCACAAACATAACGCCATTAGCTCTTTGCAACAGCCCACCCAGGCAGGAAACATGAATACCAGCGTCTCCAATCTAAAATCAAGGAGAGCAGTTGTGGAGACGTGAGCAGTCTGTTCTGATAGGTGACTACGGGCTGGTTCCCTCACGCGCAGTGGCTCACCCATCGTTAAGCAGAGGTGCAGAGGAGAGCCACAGAGCCCTGAGCAAAGGCTTCCATTACAGCACAAGCACGGAGACTGTACCTTGTCTTGTGTACAAGCAGGAGGCTACCGGGGGGAGTCAGAGTTCTAACTCTGGGCCTGCTTGCAGTAGCTGCCATTCGGCACGAGGGGGGGGGGTGGGCGCGGGGGGAGATAGGCAGACTTAGCGACCAACCAGATCTGCGTTGGAATCCCAACCTGCCGCTCTCTGTATAACGTTAGGCAGGTTACTTCAGCTCTCTGAGTCACATTTCTTCAGTTTTACAAAATTGGGATAATATCTGATTTAAAACCTTAACTGAGGGACCCTAGCAAAGTACTTGGAACCTAGCAGAGGTTCAACCAATGATAACCCTCTATTCTCCCTCCACTACCTCAGGAGTGGAATGAAGAGAAACGTTACAGCAGAGCAGTTAAGAGCATGGACTTTGGAGTCAGCCTGTCTGGGTTTAAATTCTAGCTCTGCCATTTGTGGGCTGTGTGACCTTAAGCAAATGACTTAACCTTTCTGTGCTTCAGGTTACTCTTCTAAAAGATGGAGATGATAATAGTACTTACCTCAGAGCGTTGTTATGAAGATTGAACGAGTTACCATTTGTAAAGTGATTAGAATACCTACTGGCATATACTGGACATTACATGTTTGATTTTTTAAAACAAAAAATAACTAGCTTCACAGAACTTTTGTGGAAAGAGCAGCTGTGAAAATATTTTTCAAATTTAGAAGAATCGCACAAAAAGAGAAAAATACTACAGCATCTCTCTGAATCATCAAAACATATTGGTCCTTCAATTTCATAGACTCGAGGTAAAGTACAAAATGATTAAGTCAGACATCATTCATTCGGTAAACATTGCTGTGTGCCTGCTGAACACCGGGCATTTTGCCAAGTCCTCAGAAGGGCTGCCCTGAGACCAGAAGCCTGATTAAGTGATGATTTGGGGACCAGGCCCAGCTTGTCACATTCAGTATGCGCTGGACTGCATAGGGAGGTGATATGAGTGCATATTGAGAGAGAAATCAATTTGCCATAGACTGGATCAATTCCCTCTGTCCAAGCTCCACTCCCCCCTTCCCACCCCCAAATTTACAGGGTCACCCAAACCAAGTATTATGGGCTGTCTCTGGTGGGAGAGCCAGGGAGGAAGAGAAAAGAAAAGCAACATTTATGGTCATTCCAGCTACTTGATGCGAGACACAGGCTCTGTGAGCAACTCATTCTGCAGAATTTTGCAGGAATAAGTCCAAGTGATAAACTGCAGGGATATGGGGGAAGCTCAGGACCCTAGTGAGTTTCATTGCGCTGATCACCCTATCTACAGGAGTCACCCCTGCCGTCACTATGGCAACAGTGTGCATCTAAGTCCATTCAGACTGCTATGACAAAACATTACAGACCGGTGGCTTAAAGAGAACAGAAATTTATTTCTCATCATTTTGGGAGCCGGAAGTCTGAGATCAGGGTGCCCGCATGCTCTGGTGAGGGCCTGCTCCTGGGTTGCAGACCTCTCACCGTGTCCTCACACGATGGAAGGAGCTAGGAAGCTCCCTAGGGTCTCTGTCTTAAAGGCACTAATCTTTATTAGGGCTCTGCCTCCTAATAATCTTCAAAAGGCCCCACCTCCTAACAGCGTTGCATGGGGTGTTGGGATTCCAGTGTGTGAATTTGGGGAGCACACAAGCATTCAGTGTGTTGCACCATGTGTAATTTGCTTAGCATTTACCACAAATTTGAAATTATGTATCTACTAGTTTAGGTTTGACTCTTCGTAAGAATGTAAGCACCAGGAAAGCAGGAACTTTATCTGACTTTCCCCCCATTGTATCCCCTCCTCTAGAACAGTACATAATAGGCACTTGATCCATACTAGTTGAGTGAATAAATGAGTGAGTGAATAAATATTTCAGCAGCATGAAACAGCCTGTACATGGGAATAGCTCTAGAACCCCCATTCACAGAATCCGTTACTAGTCAAAGAGAAAACCAACCTCTATTAGTCTAATACTTCACAGTTTTCATAGCATTAAGTATGCATCTCCTAATTTAACCTTGGTAGCAAATCTACAAGATAACTATTATCATTTCCAATTATAGGTGAGAAAACTGAACCTCAGAAACATTCAATGACATCCTCAAGATCAGACAACTGATAAGTAACAGAGCTAGAATGCAAGTGCCCAAGTTCAAGTTCAGTGTTTATTCTGTTCCCCGAGGACCACTTTAAAAGAAAGGCGCTTCCTTCTAGATCCTTTTCTAGTTTGTGTCCACAGTCCCTAAGATAGGGTCCAAGGTACTCTCTTCACTTGGGAAGAAAGAGTGGCCCAGCTGTAGCTGGTTTAGCTCAGTGGATAGAGTGTCAGCCTGCGGACTGAAGGGTCCTGGGTTCAAGTCCAGTCAAGAGCACATGCTCAGGTTGTGGGTTCCATCCCCAGTAGGGGATGTGCAGGAGGCAGCCAATCAATGATTCTCTCTCATCATTGATGTATCTAACTCTCTCTCTCCCTTCCTCTCTGAAATCAATAAACATATATTTTATTTTATTTTATTTTTTTTTTCAGTTGATCGCATAGCAAGGTTGTCTAGCCAGGTTCTGTCTTTATTGAATAAACATATATTTAAAAAAACAACAACAGTGGCCCAGGGGCACGAGCTTGGGCTGGAGTCCAGTTGGAGCTGCAGGAGCCAGTTATGTAACCTCGGACAAGCCTTGGCACCTGTCAGCGAGCCTCTGTTTCTTCTTCTCTCAGGGGGTTGTAATCATACTGTCTGCCTCACAGTGGCCATAAGGCTCCAATTTGTAAAAAGAATAAAATTCTATAGAGATGTAAGCTCGACATGACAACAGGATGCCAGGGCTCTTGTGTCCTGGCCTCCCTGACTGAAGATCTGATCGTAAAGGGGCCGCAACTCCCCCACCCCCTTGTTCCCATTTTATTCCTGTCACTTTACATTTTCCGTATCTGACCAGCCTTTCAGAGCCCATACCTAGGAGTAGATAGTAGTGCTAGAAACTTTGTGAATATACTAAAATACACTGAATTTTAACCTTTAAGTATGGTGTGTGGAGTACATCTTATTCTTTAATAAAAAGAGGCAATTGCTAGTCCCAGTAAGAGGCACAAAGATTTACCTAAGGCTGTAGCTGAGATAATATGGAGGCGACAAATTAATGGTAGTCTTTGAGGAAGGTGAAGGAGCCACTATGATTACAGTTCTAGGCCTGAAAATGAGGGAGAATGGTTGTCCCATCAACAAAAAGAAGGGCAAGCAAGATTGGAGAGACAATGATCAACTCGGTGTAGATATATCGAGTTTGAGATTTCACTGTGACACACAGGTGCACATGTGCATCAAAAAGCCAGAAAAATTGGGCCTGGATTTCTGGGAATAGTGGGGACCTGGGAACTAGCTACATAAAAGCCATTGTTAATGTTTAGAAATTGGGTGAGCTTCCTTGGGATTGTAAAAAAAAAAGCCATCAGAGATTTTAAACCTCCAATATTCCAAGTCTTCTCTAAATTGGTGGGCTCCAATCCTTGTCAACCTGTGAATTCTTTGTGTATAGTTTATCTGATTAGACCTGGAGTGTGTTCAATTCAATTTTGTAAAAGGACTTCCATTGTTCATCCCAATTATAGAGTGAGGAGCTTACTATAGATTCCCTATGAAATGTATGGCAGTTTACTTCTAAGTACATTACAAATGTGGGTTCCTCTGTCTCACATTCTACATGAGAAGCAGAGGAACTTTAGGTATAGATATTGACTACTGTTCTATTATGTATATTCTTGGGAAAATATCTGTTTCCGAAGCAAGATCATAAAAAAGCCCTGTCTGATCACTCTAATATCTGAATCTCCTGTGTGTCTCTTTATATTGTCTATTTTTCCTCTTGGAGTTTGGACATTTGATCCTGTTTTTCAGCACACCTTGTAATTTTTTACTGGATGCCTAACATTGTGGGTCAGAATTTGTAGAGGCTCTGGATAATGTTGTCTTTCTCCAAGTAGGGTTCAAGTTCCCTTGACTTCAAGCAGATAAAGGATCAGTAAATCACCTTGAGCCCATCCGGGTTTGGCGTTAGGATTTGTTACTGCTGATCTATTTCAATTTTCCCCTCCCTCCTCGGGCATAGTCATAACTCTGAGGGAATTACTTTGGGGTGTAGCCTTTCTTTCTGTGACTCGGGCCTCCTGGGGTCTTAACTGAAATCCCAGAGTGTTACCAAGGCCCCTCCGCTTTGGCAAGACTTGAACTCCACCCTCTATCTCCCTGCACTGCTCAGCGGCTGTCATCTCTGCTCAGCTCGCTCGCCTCCCTGCTGCTACATTCTTCTGGGTGTATCCTAGAACCTCACTCCGTGCATGTGCAGCTTAGGAGTCACCCACTGACTTCAGGGAATTCATTTGCTCAGGGAATTCATGACCTCTATTGGCCCAGCAGAATGAGGTGATGATTTCCACTCCAGCTCTTGCTGAAAACGAGAAATGCCTCAGTGTGATGAGGGGAGATGGTCTGAGCTGCTGCCCATCTCTCAAGGGTCCTAGCGCCTCCACTTCCCGGCTGTGCTGGCTGCTCCCCAGTCCTTCCAAATGTATTTTAAACAATTTGCCCAGATTTCATCATTAGTTTCAGTGATCAGGTTAATGAAGCACATTACTCCACCAAAATTAGAAGTCTTCATTAGGAAAATAAAAAGATAATTAGGACTGGCACTTGGAAACCTACCTGGGGGAGCCAGAAGGGCAGCAATCAGAGACAGAAGAGGATGAGAGGCAAGAGGAAAACCAGAATTGGCAATCTTATGAAGAGTGCTGGGGAGCCGGCACTATCAAAAAGAAAAAGACAGGCGTGAAGGGAAGGCTAAAGTAAGGATGTATCCTTGATAAGGAGCCGAAGGTCATGGGTGTAGCGTTTACTGATGGTCCCATCTGTTTACCTTCACCAAACGTCAAGCTTTTTGGAGTTGGTTTCGAGTTTTACAGTGTGTGAATCTTCACAGAACAGTTCTGAACACTCAGCATATACTTGCTCATAAATTATATGACAAGGGAAGTTTCACATATTTGAAAGGCGTGTGTTTGAGAGGCAGGTGGAAAGCTGATAGAGAGGTCCGCTCCAGCATGTCCTTAGCGGAAGGGTCGGGAGACATTAATTTAGCAGAGGCCCCCTGCCAGACTATTTATACCCACCAGCAAAAGTGCCAGGTGCATAGCATTCCGTTCATGACTCAGGAGGACAGGATATGAATTTAATTTCAAGGATCCCAACTCACACGTGGGGAAAAGGAATCTGGCTGGTGTCTTTCCCCTCACCCTCTCCATACCCACATAGGTAATAGCCATGAAGGTAAGCAGAGTCCTGTGGGCACAGAGCCCAAGGGACCAGGCTTTGGGTCTTTAAGAAATATAGGTTCCTCTGCTTCATCTGTCAAATTGTTTTTCCTTTGTATTTGATGGAAAGAATATCAGTGTGTCCACGTCGACCAGTTTGACAACTGGAAATCCCGAGTTGTAGGCTCACATCCTCTTGGTTCCTCCTGGAGAGAGGAAAGAGCTTGCCCTACCCCACCTCACCACAGCTCCCCACCATTCCATACGGAAAGGGGCCCATTCTCACGCTGTCTCCCTTCCTGTAAGCACCCAGTCAGTTTCCAGGTTGTATGGACAAGTTGATACAATAGTCTAACCCAGTGGTCGGCAAACTGCGGCTCGTGAGCCACATGCAGCTCTTTGGCCCCTTGAGTGTGGCTCCTCCACAAAATACCACGTGCGGGCATACACGTACAGTGCGATTGAAACTTTGTGGCTCATGCGCAGAAGTTGGTATTTTGTGGAAGAGCCACACTCAAGGAGCCAAAGAGCCGCGTGT
>NW_005871075.1:4038737-4105011 GCF_000147115.1 Myotis lucifugus | reverse complement strand
CATCTTTTTTTAAGATATATTTTTTATTTATTTCAGAGAGGAAGGGAAAGGGAGAGAGAATAATTGATCAGCTGTCTCCTGCATGTCCCCTACTGAGATCGAGCCTACAACCCAGGCATGTGCTCTGACTGGGAATTGAACCATGATCTCCTGGTTCATAGGTCGACTCTCAACCACTGAGCCATGCTAGCCGGGCTAGAGTTGCATCTTATTGGTCATGTCATATATAAGGTTGGGTCTGATTGGTTAATTCTTATATTATATGCAAATATATGCACCCGAGTTTTAAAAAGTCACTTTGGAGTAGAAAAGGTAGATAATTACTATTATTATTGTTGTTGTTGTTGTTGTTATTGTAGTAAACCAATCGAGATTATACCTATTTCTTTGTCAGATCGGCAAAAAATATCTTTTTTTGGTGTGCCACAGAATTTTAGTAATTAGTTCATGTGTGCGGTGCAATGAGATGAAAAAGGTTGCAAATTGATGGTCTAACCCACGGAGCATTTCACTGACCAACAAAGTCACGGGCATGTGGAGCTAGAAGAATCCGTGTGGGACCACCTGACCCAGCAAGAAGGGTGTTTAGTGGTGAAGGGTGTCAGTACTAGAGCTGGACTGCCTGCGTTCAAATCCTAGCATTGCCACTTTCACCTTTGTAGTCTCTCTGTGCCTTGGTTCCTTCTTAGGAAACATAGAGATGATGAGACCACGTTCTTTGTAGAGCTGTTGGGAGGCTAATACAGTGCCTGGCTGCCCCTCTGACGGCACGAGAAAGCTCAGCATAAACCATGAGACACACTGTGAGTGTGCACTGTGGTTTCCCTAATTAATCCTCCCGGCACATCTGTGTTTAGTCAATGCTCACTTCGTGGATTTTAGGAGACAGAGCTGTCGGCCTGTTCAGCATCGAGGGAGTGGGCATTTGCAGTGGGTCAGGCATCCCTCGCGCAGCGTGGAGGATGCTCACTGGCCCAGGGATGAGGAGCAGCTCTGCCCCGGAGCCCAAGCCCTCTCGGCCTCAGTGCTGCTCGGAGGCAGGCTGCCCCAGAAGCAGCCAGGATTAGAGAAGGGCTCTGCTTAGGGTGCCAGGCAGTCAGAAACGGAAAGGATGGAGACAGACTGTCTGAGAGTCATTGCCACCCCCCACCCCCAGCAGGAGGGAAGCAGTTGCCGCCTCCATCTCCCCACCTCGTGTGCAGTGAATGATCAGTGACTCATCGCAAAGGGATCGTGTCTTGATGAGGACGCGATACATCTGCATTAGGCTGATTAAACATTGTTTCTTGTCAGCTTAACAAATGGGATATTAATGAGTCTGGAAAGAAATGCAGAAAGGATTTGGAGTGTGACACACCTGTGCCCCAACCCTGACTCTGTAACTCACCAGCTCTGTGACCTTGAGAAAGTTCCTTAGCTTCTCTGGTTCTGTTACCTTGTCATCAAGTGGAGATAATAATTTTTACTCCACAGGACTATTGCCGAGGGTCGGAAGAGCTGGCGTATGTGACGTGCTGTGTGCCAGGCTCAGAGGAAGCAAGAAAGACAATGCCCATATGTCTCCTCTCTGTCCTAAGGTTCATTATGTGTAAGGACACGTGGGTGGAGCATTCAATTACTTGTTAACCCGTCCACCCCATGGCATCTCAGGTGGCTCCAGAATTCCTAGAACTGAACTCTAATAGCTCAGAATATAACAAAGATCAGAGCAATCTTGCTCCACAAGCTGTTGCCATACCTCCATGAGATTTAAATTACTGACTTAGCCATAAAAAAGGGTGTTTGTTACTTTAAAAAATATAGACTGGGTATGCAGTCTCTAGGTAGCAGTAGGTACTTTACCTAGAGCTATTTCAATAATTTCCTACATTTAGAACCTTTTATGGGTGTGTTTTTTTAAACCAAAGTTACCATGTTTTGTGTTTATTTTCATGTCAAATTTCCCTAGTCAGCAGGGCCCGTGAACCACTGGTATTTGTGTTGTTACTGCTTAATTGTGTATCTGGCCCATAGGCAGTGCTCAGTAAATCTTTTTTAGGTGAGCTCTGAGTTGAGCTGTTCTTCCTACTTAAGCATATGATGTTAAAAAACCAAATTCAATTCTACTCTCCCCACAATGGCTTACTATGACTCCGGCTAAGTGGTGTTAGGCTCTTTCCTCCCCCAAAATAAATGGTCTGTTCACAAGAACAACTCATCAATAAAAGATGCTCACCAGAGGCCAGAAGATCCCAGGTATTTCCAAATTTTATTTCATCTGTTTGTTTTTTATTTTACACATTTCAATATAACCTCTCATGGAATCCGTCTAATAAAAACAAAAATAACAATAGGCTGTGCCCACCTATTGAATGCTCACTGTGTGCCTGCGTGCTTGTGGACTGTGCACCAATGTTGCAGCTTCATTACAGAGTCAGAGGGAGGGCAGGTTGGATGTGTTCTGATGCCCAGTAGGGCAGCTGCCCAACGCCACCCTCTAGGAAGCCAAATTTAAACCCAGAAGCTTAGACCAAATCCAGGACGCTTCTCCGGGCGCGCAAAGGCCTCCCAGCCTGGCATTTGGGCTTCCCAGGGTCTATGCCACAGACTTTGAGCCACACCTCAATTCTTCCCTTCTGTGCACTTGCTGCTCTGCACTTCACGCGCTGCTGTGGCTTAGAAAACACCTGCTTCCTGGAATGCTCTTCCTGCCTCCTCTGCATAGCTAATCCATCTTCACTGAGACCCACTGTCTCTTCCAGAAAACCTTGCCCGCTCCCCTCTGCCCACCATCCCCACACACACAGCAGGAGTCTTTCCTTGCTCTAAACCGGCACAGCGTTTGGGGGGCACCATTCCTGGGCCACTACACACCCCGCCCCTGGTATTTCAGCTTTGTGCACAGAGGCCCCGATCCTATCTCTGCTGGATGCTGCTCACCTTGGAGGCAGAATCCACGCAGGATCCAGACCTGATCCACGCAGCTCCCAGCACAGGAGAGTGAGGGCGGAAGCCCCTCCCATCGCAGTCCCATGACCAGGGTGGCTGTGTCTGACAAGCTAAGTCACACAGATTCTCCTCCTTCCCTTCTGGCTTCCCTCCCTCCCTCCCCCAACTGAATTGATTTAAAGGGACTGTGTGGGACTCGCCAATGAAGCATGAAATGGACCCACATGTTGCTGGGAGCCGCCCAATTAATCAAAGGGCTAAAGAAGAACAAAAATGCTGGATAAAATCAAAATAAATAATTGCCAAATTAGTCTCCATCTGTGCATTGTTTTCAACAAACAGAGCTCAATCTTCCGGCCTGCTATGATTGCACAATGAGGCTTCAACCAACAGGCAAGCGAAAGGAACTGAAAGTGTTTGGGAGGTAGGATGTGCCCATGAATTTATTTGGGGGAAATTCCATTGACTCAACTGGCATGTATTATGCACCTGCTACATATCCGACAGTCTGCTGGGCACTGGAGACATAGTGACAAAGGCTTTTCTGTCCAATAGTTGAACAGGCGAGTAGGCCCATAAAGAGATGGGGAAGAGGCAAGATGGGCAGATTTGTCTTGATCACGTGGCCTAGGGAATTCCTGTCATTGCTTTGGGTCTTGGTGACTTCACCTGTGAGATGGGATGATAACCAGGCTGGTGAGGAGGAAGTGAGATAACATTCACAGCAAGGCCTGGCTCACCCTACCTGCTTCATCATTGCTCACTCCTTTCCACTTCTGCCTGGAGCCCACGGGTGGAATTCCCCACTCAACACAAATGCTATTGGTAAATGGAGGATTAGAAAGGTAGTTCAGGGAAACAAGTCCATGATGGTGACCTCATATAACTGCTTTCCATAAGCAAACTGAGCTAAAGAAGGTATTTTCTTCTTTGTCTTTCCTGCTGAAATGCTTCATCCTTTCTATGAGTCTCAGATGGTGCTCCCTTCCCAATTAAAATATCTTCAAAAGTACCTAAGATCCAAGTCTTCGTTTCCCTGTGTTGATGTAAGAGCTGTCCAAACTTGTAGAGAATTTTTGTGAAAGTTTATTTGAGCCAAACTGATGACATTGCCAGGAAGCAACGTCTCAAATGCTTCCAAGAGTAAGTTTTGCAGTTTCTTTTATGCATTTGGAATCAAGGAGGGAACATAAGGAAGATTACATGAAGGTGGCAGAAAGCAAGGCACAGGACAGATACCATTAGGATGTGCTCTCTTGGGTGTGGTTACACTTCCCAGGGGTCTGAAAAAGAGGCATTTCAAAGGTGTGTTAACTTAGATCCGTGGTCGGCAAACCGAGGCTCGCAAGCCACATGCGGCTCTTTGGCCCCTTGAGTGTGGCTCTTCCACAAAATACCATGTGTGGGCGTGCACGTACAGTGTGATTGAAACTTCGTGGCCCATGCGCAGAAGTCGGTTTTCGGAAAGGAGAGAGACGAAACAAGTATACAAGACGAGTGTGGATGGGAGAGTTGGAAGGGGTCGACCTCAGCGAATGTACCTCAATCAGATTGAGGACATTTTTAGCAGAGGCCAGCTTAGGAGTACCCTAATTACGTTAATAACAATGTACCTACCTATATAGTTTAAGTTTAAAAAATTTGGCTCTTGCCCTAACCTGTTTGGCTCAGGTGGATAGAGCGTTGGCCTGCGGACTGAAAGGTCCTAGGTTTGATTCCAGTCAAGGGCATGTACCTTGGTTGCTGGCACATCCCCAGTTTGGGGTGTGCAGGAGGCAGCTGATAATGTTTCTAACTCTCTATTCCTCTCCCTCCTCTCTGTAAAAAATAAATAAAATATATTTTTTTAAAAATTGGCTCTCAAAAGAAATTTCAATCGTTGTACTGTTGATATTTGGCTCTGTTGACTAATGAGTTTGCCGACCACTGGTCTAGGAAATGTCTGTGTAGCTTTAATGCTCACCAGGTAAAGCTGATGATCAGGGCTGTAGGAGTACCTCTGTCCCAGATGGCTCCCTCATTACCCTGGACATCCTGGGCTAGAATTGGAGACTGTTACAGACTCTCACCATCCACACTGCTCATGGTTGGTTTCCAGAATAATTGGGTCTGAGGAAGGGAAGGAATTATCATCTCTTATAATACTTCTCTTTCTTCAGTTAGAGAAGGGAGCAAAAAGTACAAAGAAGAACTTTCTCCCATCATGAGTAGCTACTGGCTGTTGAATAAAGTGCTGGAAGGAAAGGAATACAAGAGCTATTAGGTGAGTCAGCCTTCCACCCAGAGAACATCCATCACAAGTAACAATCTAGCATAATCGCTAAGAGCATGGTCTTGGGAATCTGCTCATTTGAGTTCCAGCTCTAGCACATAGCCCCTGCTTGACTGTGGGCCAGATATGTAGCCTTTCTGAATCCCATTTTTCTTACCTATAATATTCATTTACCAATTCATTCATCTTCCAATCCATCAATCTATCCACCTACTATCCACCCAGCCAAACATCAGTCCACCTACCTTTCCATTTAACCATCCATCCTTCATCCATTCATCCATCTATCCATATCATCTAACCACGGTCTATGGTGTCTAATGGCACCATGAGAATGGAATATCTTTATGGTCCTTTACGGTCTGAGATTTTGTGATCCCATAAAAATTGATGGATAGTAAGTAGGCTGATCATATACAGAATGAACCACAATCTCAGCAAGCCCTCTAAGAGCTCCCATCTAGCAGAGAGGATAAAAAATACACATATTTATTTAGAGCTGAAGGCAGAAGATGAGAAAGAGCCTAAGGGAGGTGTGAGTGGCAGCATGAAGGGTGGGGCAGGTTGAGAATAAAGTGGCCTGAGCCATACAGGAAAGGTAGCCTTGTTTTTAAAATATGTGGCAATCGCCTAGCCAGTGTGGCTCAGTGGTTGAGCATCAACCTATGAACCAGGAGGTCACGGTTCGATGCCTGGGTAGGCAGCATGCAGGAGGCAGCTGGTTGATGTTTCTGTCTCATCATTGATGTTTCTATCTCTCCCTCTCTGAAATAAATAAAAATATATTTTTTAAAACATGTGACAATCATCATTATGGGTTAGAGGGGTACTAAAAGCCAGAATCTACCTCCCCCACTAACCCATGCCATGCTTCCAATTCCTACCCTCTTTTGGACAAGGGCATCTGCTCCCAGGTGGTTTCTATGAAAAGCACAGCTTGCCCGGGAACACATCAATCAGTACCTATCTATAAGATTAGCAACCACACCATCTGTGATTTCAGGGTCTCATTTTCTGAGCCTGAAATCAGACATGTGACAAGCACACATGGAGACGAATAAAGGGTCTGTTTGGAATCTGAGCTGCCTTAGAAAATTGCCTTGTATAGATGCCGTGGCTATAGAATGGCTGAGTCCAAGAGATCAGGAATTCTGTTTGGAGGGAGCCTGAGAAACCTGGTTTTCACCTCATTTTGATGCATTTCTGGGCAAAGGGCATTCAGTAGAGAGCAAAGAGTAACCAAACAGTAGTAAGAAGGAACCAAAAGTCAAATGAGAGCAGCAGAAGAAAAGAGGAAATGGTGACTAGCAGGCAGTCCTCAAAAAACAGGCAAAAAGTCCCACCTCCACCCCTACAAACTTGACTTCTCTGTAATTGTTTTCTCACCTGGCTTTGCCTGGAGGGACTCTTCCAGATCAGCCTGCACTAGAGGCAGAGGCCTGGGGCCCTGGAGAGGGCTGGGCCCCCTGGATGCTTCCCATTCCTACCCTCTGCTTCTCTTCTTCAAAGAGGCAGAGGGCTCCTGCCACCAAGCAGTGGGGACTGCTCACTCCGATGAGGAGCTCGGGGGTGTAGGTCCCCATGGGGTGGACAGGGCCATCAGAGAGCAGTTCTTAACATGCAGCTGTGCAAGGAAGGAACTCCCTGCTTCTGTACATTTGACTATTTTAGATAGTTTCCATTCTCTAGGGCTCTTCTCCTGAGTCAGCTTCTCCATTCTTACACGTCCAATGCTGCCATTCATTCCTCTAGGGGTCCCACAGCACTTGATTTTTTCCTCTTTTTCACCTTGTATTACTTATGTATAGAAATCCCACCTTCCCTCCTCCAACTTTATTGCTAATATGGAAAGGGTAGAGTGCTTGCTTCGGAAATACATATACTAAACTTATATGTAAATACATATACTATACATATAATAAAGAGAAAATTAGCATGGACCCTTCACAAAGGTGACACGCAAATTCGCGAAGCGTTCCATATTTTTTCTCACTTATATGTGGAATGTAATGGACAAAATAAACTGATGAACAAAATAGAAACAGAGGCATGGATATGTAGAACGTACTGACAGCTGTCAGAGGGAGGGTGGGGGCTGGATGAAAGAAGGTGAAGAAAGTAGCAAAAGAGCACATATGCATAACCCATAGACACAGACAGCAGTGTGGGGAAGGCCAGGGGAGGGAAGAGCAGGGGCTGGGTGGGGGTGGGAAAAGGTGGAGAAAATGAGGAACATCTGCAAAGTGTCAACAATTTAAAAGAAAAGAAAAGGGTAGAATCCCATCTATGTAGTATTAGCCACATAGTTTGTCAGTATCCTATATAATAAAAGTCTAATATGCTAAGTGTCTGGTCATCCAGTCGTCCGTTCCACCAATCAAAGCGTAATATGCTAATGATATGCTAAGGCAGCTCAACCACTCTCTATGACATGCATTGACCACCAGGGGGCAGATGCTCCAACTGGTAGGTTAGCTTGCTGCTGGGGTCTGGCTGATTGGGACTGAGTGAGACAGGCTGGACACACCCTGAACCTCTCCCGCATCCCTCCCTGGCCCCGACTGTGCACTGGTGGGGTCCCTTGGCCTGGCCTGTGCCCTCTCGCAATCTGGGCTGAGGGACTCCCCCCCATCCCCAATGCACGAATTTTGTGCACCAGGCCTCTAGTATATAATAATTGTGGTTTGGGTTGTCCAAACCTTTACAGGGGGCTATATTAGATTATCATGAACAAGTAGGTAATAGAGAAAGCTGTGCTGTTTTGGGGTTATCCAAGGTGCTTATGTCTATCTTATGGATATTAGATATAAGGCCACGTGGATCAGAAATTCCTTGGTAAAGTTTGAATTTTTCATTCTCCTTTTAAGTCAAACAATTGCACTAAACTAAGTCAAACGAAAAGAACCTCAGAAATCATCCAGGAAACCCCCTCGCCCCCCCATTTTACAGACAAGATTGCATCATTTCAACATAGTCACCCCTCCAGCTAGGACTGTTATGAAGCAACAAGTGTAGTGACAGTTCTGGGCCCTCTCTCCTCCCTGTGCCCTCACAGGGTTCAATGAGCAGAGCCCGGGGCACATTGGGGACGGCAGTGCGCCCGCTTCTCATCAAACCTTCCTCTCCACTTCGCTCCTCCAGGAAGAAGCCTGGGCAAGTGCTCTTTCCACTCTTACAGGCTTGGACTTCCTTCCTTCTCCATCCACATTAGTCATTTTAAGAAAAGGAGGAAGGAAACCACTGGTCACTTCTGGGATTAGTCACAGTCACACGAGGTCGATGTCGAACCGAATCACAGTCCACACCCTGCTCTGGATTCTTTCTTCCCAAGCTGGATGGGAAGGGGCGTTCATCAGTGTCCACCCCAGAAGCACTCAGCAGGCAGGTGAGCTGGAGAGGAGAGCTGCCCCCCCAGCAGGTCGCCTTGAAGCACTGAGTGACTGTTCGGGAAGGTTAAAGCCAATGACGGACACCCGGTGGGGACGGGCACAGGGGAGGCTTGCAGAACTGTTACTGCAGCAAATACGGCCAAAGTCACGTGTGCAAGTCAGACCAGCCTTGGTGCTGAGATGCACATCTCAGTCCCAGGAGCAGGTATTTTCAGTTCTGGCCCCTGTCACTGAGGGGGGACAGCGAGCTTCTCTTCTGCTTGTTCATAGAAGGAAACCCAGGTGTCTAATGAGAAAGGCTTGACTTGTCAGCATCTTTGCTCCCCCTCCATTGTTTTCTCAGATTCCCACAGGGAGGACTGGGAGAGAAGACAGGGGGTGGGGGGTGGCTGATGCCTACTTGGGAGTTAGGACACTGAGGCACAGAGGGTGTACTGACATCCCCACGTTTAGGCAGCTGGTGAGGGCAGCTCAGGGACTCAAAGCCAGGCCTCTGCATTGCTGGTAGGAGTCTTCCTCAACCCTGAGAAACAACTATGGCAACCTCAGTGGGTCCTCCAGACCAGAGGGCTTCCACGGAACAGTGTCTCCCAGCAACAGCAACACAAGCCCCCCCCCCCCCCTCACACACACACACACACACACACACACACACACACACACACACAGTCTTAGCTGAAATGAGGTGGGGGGAGGGCTCTCTCCTGGTGGATAAGAGTCTCCTCTTGATGCCTCTGGGTCTCACTTTTCTCCTGCTCAGCTGCTGGCGGCCCCCCAATATTATGCCCCACAGTTATTCTTCTTTCCCTTAAAACTCTGGCTCAGCTGGGTCAATAAGTCCTCTTCTTTCTTTCTTTTTAAATCAAATATTTATTGTTGAAGGTATTACCTATGTCCCCTTTTCCCTCCCATTGATCCCTTCTAGTCCCCATCCCAGGCCTTCACCACCCTATTGTCCGTGTCCATGGGCTATGCATATATGCATACAAGGTCTTTGGTTGATCTCTCCCACCCGCCGATCCTCCCCTGCCCTCCCTCTGAAATTCTGCAGTCTGTTCTATGCTTCCATGTCTCTGGATCACAAGCCCTTTTCTTCTTTCCCAAAAGCAGAGGAGAGACAGCCAGACATTTCCGCACGGGATAGTTCTGAACAGCAACCAGAGAATTGTGACCAACAGTAAAAACAGTATTCCCGCTGCCACATTCTCACAGGAGACGTTGCTGGTGCTGAGAGAGCTGCAGACTCTCCCCAGAGGCAGGGCCTCCCCCCAGGCACCGGCTTCCCAGGAGCTTGCCTCCCGTGTGGCCGGAATGATGGCGATGTCTATGCCTCCATTTCTTCATCTTAAAATGGGGATTACACCTGCTTTGGGGGTCACTGTGAGAATCACGCAAGGTTCTGTGTAGAAGGCAGTTGGCGTACAGTCTGGTGCATAGCGGGTGCTCCAGTCGTGGCTTCTGAAACCTCAGTGTTCCACCCCCTAGTTATGAGGCTCCAGGATCGACAGGGCGTGGTGACCAGGGAGGCATTCGCTATAATTTCTCTTTCTTCCTCTCCCCTCCAATAACCTTCATGCCAGCATTTGGGGTGGGGCACAAAAAAGGGTGTAAACCTTGTCCTCACTGCAAATTGGCCTTTAAAGACAGTCCCACTGGGAGGGCAGTGTATCTGGGGATGGAGAGGGAGCCCTCCCTGGAAGATGCTCTGAGTGCTGGACTTCTTCGGAGCTTTTGTCAGACTTGGGGTGGGGGAAGGGACAGGGAGCGGGTGGTTTCATGAACCTGAGGGCATGTGAGGAAGGGGATAAGGGGACAGCCTCTCCATCTCCCCACCCCTTCGTGTGCAGAAATCACCCGGAGCAGAGTTTAGATGACAGGAAGGACGGAGACTCATGACCCAGCTTCCTTTTTTCTGAGAAGTGCAGATTCGGAATCACAGCCAACGCTCTGTAATTCAGATTTTATATCGAGATAAGAAAAGTCACACTGCAACAGTAATCTTTAAGTTTTAGCAGAAGTCACTTCTTGTTGAACTAACATTTCCATCCAAGCCACCTGCTAACAAATTGTAGGCTGCTGAAAAGTGGGTTTTATTGGGAGAAGACCAATTCGGCATCCATGGAAGACCAGATGTTAGACTGAGGTTCGCTGAAGGGAAGCCTGTCCAAGGTCACTCGGCTGGTCAGTGCTGGGTCCAGAGCCTGGGGCTTCTGGGGGCTCACCTGAACCCTCGGTGCTGACTGGGTCCCTGTGCTGTGCTTTACGGCTCTGTGATTATTTTCATAACTGACAATCTGTACTTCTTAATCCCTTTGGCCTAAAGTATTGTGACAACTCTGGATAGTGCCAGGTGGGAACTAGACTTATCAGGTGATCACCTCATAAGGCATAGAAATGTCTAATCACTACGTTGTACACCTGAAACTAATATAATATTGTATATCAACTGTAACTGAAAAACAATTTTTTTTAATCTAAAGAAAAAAATTTAAAAAACCATCCTGAGCACCCTCAGAATCACCTGGAGGACTTGTTCAACAGTCTCTGACCCAGGAAGTCCGAGACAGGGCCCAAGAATCTGCATTCTAGCAACTTCCCAGGTGAAGCTGATGGGGCTGGTTCAGCAGCCACAGTGTGAGAACACCTGCTTTAGGGCAACAGCACTGACCACATCAGCCTCAGCCGTGAGAAACCGGGAGGGCGCCCTTAAGAACAACTCATACAGAGGTTGTTAGGTCTCCCCGTTGCACCGGCACCATGATGGTCAAGCAGCTGTAATCTTCAGAGACAATGAGAAGGTTTCTGCTTGGTCCGGATCCAACCACACCCCCGAGCAGCTGAGGACCAGGTTCCCTGGCCTCCCAGAGTTGGTTGCCTGGTCCCTGAGGGCCTTTCCTTGTGCCCGGAGAGGGAAAGTCTGGGAAAAGGAGAAATCGCCGCTGGCAGTGCGGCCACAGCCCTCTAACCCGACCTCTTCAGGGGACCTTGGCAACCACGGGAGCTTGGTGGCAGCTTGTGGCCATTAACACAGCTGGGCCTCGGGTGACCTCAGACAGCTCTTTCTCTGATGTTTATTTGGTTTCCTACAGCCTCAACAGTAGGGAACAGAGGTGAAAACGAATGTTTCTAAGAGACCATCCCCTGCTGGCTGCCCCTGCCAGGGATTGGAAGGATTTCTGCAGAATTAAAAGAGTTTCGGCTGCCAGCATGGATAAGGTCTGTGATCCCAACCCACAGGCTAAATATAAAAACACAGGCTAATTACCACAGTGCCCCATCGCAATTAAAGCCACACGAGTGAGTGCACTCTGCAAACGATGCAGCGAAACGCAGCCACTGGCGGCAAGACCAGCTCGGTGCACAATAATCTGAAACGAAACCAGTGCTTTAAAGCTTAAGGCTTTGAGAAATACGCCGTGGCATTTTTTAGAAGACAATCTTGTGAAGCGATTGCCACCTACCCAATAGCATGAACTGGACCAAAATGGCATGAGATGCAATTAGATGATGTTGGAAGGGGTGGATGTTTGGAAAGAAGGTAAGAGAGTGGGCTTTGGAGTCAGCCCTGTACCAGCTCTGTCATTTATCAGCAGTGGCCTTGGGCATATGGCTCAATTCCCACATCCAAACCACCACCAAAAGAGGTCCCAAATATGTCCACTTCTCTCATCTCTATTGTCTCCCGCCACAAGCAAGCCCCATTACTCTAGTCTGGATGACTGCAATAACCTGCTAACCAGTGGCCCTGCCTCCATAGTTGCCACCCAATAGTCTATTCTCCGCTCAAAAGCCAGCGTGATTTTTGTTTCTTTCATTGCGGTAAAGCATGCATGGCATAAAATTTTCCTTCTCCACCATTTTAAGTAATATTCAGTATATTCACATTGTTGTGCAACCAATCTCTAGAACTTTTTCATCTTGCAAAACTAGAACTCTGTGCCCATCCAACAATTCCGCATTTCCCACTCCCCCCAGCACCGAGCAACCACAGTATTTGGAAGCTTGACTTTGAGGAATATATAAGTCATGGCATTGTTTTAGAAGACATGTTGTGGTTGTTTTCTTCATTTCCTTTTTCCCCATTTGAAGCTATTTTGTTCATTTGTTGTTTATGAATTATCTATGGAATAAAAAATAATTTTTTAGCTAAATCAGGACAATTTTGAAAAGGAAAGGGCAGGCTAAAAATCATGAACAGGTATCAGTGATCCCAGACAAACCAGGGACTTCTGGGAACCCTAATCATAGGTGTCCTGGATGAGCTCCATGGTCTGTTTTGCTCATAGTGCACCCCCAGCACCTACAACAGTACCCAGCACACAGTAGGTGCTCAGTACATACTGCTGAATGAATGTCAAAACTTTCTGACCTGAGGTACCTCAACTATGAAAATGGGTGTGATAACAGACTGCCTAGAGACTGTTGTGAGAAACAAATGACATCGCTCATGTGCTATAATAAAATACTAAAATACTTATTTCCTCCTGTGCTATTTCCAAAGGAAAGGAAAGTTTAGAACTAAAGAGACCTCAGTCCCTGGAAGTGGAATCCCAGAACTGGAGGTGATGGTCTGGTTCGGGGTCTCGCAATCCTGGCTGAACGTGAGGCTCCCTGGAGCATGCTTATCAACCACCCATGCCTGGGCCCCGCTCCGAGCCGAGTGAAAGGAAGGCTCCAGAGGTAAAGCTCAGGCAGGTGGATGGTTTTTAAAGTCTCTTGGGGGATTCTGAGGCACAGAGAGTGCTGAGACTCCCAAATCTGGTCAAACCCACTAATTTCAGATGAGGAATAAGGCTCAGGGAGGAGACCTGCCCATGGTTGCTCACTGCACATGGCAGAAACCGCCCTGGACCCCAGGTCTCCTGGCTCTTAGTTGGTTCTCTGTCTACTCTATCCATCTGCTTCTTGCCAGCGGGTGTAGCTGTCCAGTCTTGGAATGATCCTGAGGATGTCCTGTGAGAGAACCTGAGCTTGCTAATGAGCCCCAGTCTTCATCTGCAGGATCCATGCACCAAGTTCAAAGACAGGATGAGTTGTCAGATCACCCTGATCATCAATGCCCACCTCAAGGCAGCCCATTTGCCTCTCCAACCTCAACATCTTCTTGGTGACTCGGGGGGCCAGGGTGACCTTCAAGCAGTGAGTCACCCAGGCTCCTCTGGATTCTGATTCGGTTCAGCCAATGAGTGGCACCACCAGGTCAGATGACAATAGGAGAGCCGAAGCTAACCTCGGTGGAGTCTGTGAGGATAACTTGAGCAAATGAATTCCACACCTCTAGCTGACTATTTCACATGGTCAGTACTAATAAATATCCTTCCTTTCTGACATACATGGGCAAAAACCTGTCCAGTGCTTGGGGGAGAAAATGAAGATTACCCTATATTTATAGCAAAGGACTGGCACAAAAGTATCATTTAGTTAAACAGAAAAGCAAAAAACGACAACAACAGCAACAAACAAACAATAAAAACCACCAAAATAAAAATCAGCTCTGTTCTCAGTTTGTTGTTCTTGTTAATTACTCCTTTGTTCTCTGGGACCAGCCCAAATTCATTTTTCTTTTCCTAATCTGTTTCTAAACAACATTCAGAGCCTTCTACAATGTCTTGTGGGACTTTCAAAAGGATTCTGTGCTTAGAGGAACGTTTCTCCCGCCCTCCAGTTCGTAGGGGTAATGAACTGAGCTGGACGCCAAGGAAAAGCCATGTGTTCACAAAGCTTGATGGGCAGCCTGGGTTAGCCTTTGAAAGTGTGGTGGCCTCCTCTTAGAAGTGCCTGGAACTGTCTCAGACAACCCGATTGGGTTCTCTGACTGCAGTCCACAACGCAACTCAGACAGCTACATGCTCCCAGTAGGAAGCGCACAGGCTGGGCTGCTCCCACTGGTGTGTGTTGTTGGACAGGTCAGTGAATCTCTTCATGCCTCAGTTCACGCAGATGTAAAAGTGGAATAGTGACCATGTTTACCTGGAGGACCAGTGGTGGATAGTGAACTCTGACTTGGGTTTTGGGCCCTGAGGGGACCCTGAGGCAGGAAGGGGATTTGTGAGGATTGGCAGAAATGAATGTCAAGTTCTTGGCACATGGTAGGTGACCAATTAATAACAGTTATTATCACTTCGTAGGGTTTTGTGAGTGTTAAATGTCATGATGTATAAAAATAACCAGTTCATGCTAGGCACATAATAAAGGCTTAAAAAATGATATAATATATTGGAAAACAGGTCTAAGAATAACTGTGAAGAAAGCTTAAAAGTAATGCACTCCACCCTGACGTTGACTTGGATTATCCTAACACCTCTGTTGCCCTTGGACATTATCCTCTGGACTCACCTTCTCCTATTCTAAAAGAACAGGTGGGGCCCTGACAGATAGAGCTCAAGGGTGACGTCAATGACACCTGTCAAGAAAGTTAAACTTTTTTTCATGATAGAAAATGTGAAGCTCTAGACACATTTCAAACCTTATTTTAAATCCCAAATTAGTTGAAAGTTGGAGTGCAAATTTGAAAGCAGTTTTGAAGCCTTGCTTTCTAGATTGTTACAGTTTTTGGATTTTTCCTTGTAGATGTTGTTTCTGGAGCTATGGGCCAGGAGGCAAGAGGCTGGGAGCTTAGTCCCCACCCTACCATTAGCTAGTTGTATGGCCTTGGGGCCTAGTTTCCCACCTGTCAAATAGGGGGGTTGGGCTAACTTTATAAGGGCATGATTTTCCTTTTCCAAAAACTTTGGCACGGTTGGGCATAGGGCTATAACTTAGAATACAGTCTCTGTGTTAAGTGAGGTGGGATGGGGGTTAAGTCCTCGCCCCATAGATCCAGGGAAGGGACCTCACTGCCTGCTGAAAGGTCTTTCCCACTGAAGATGGGAAAACTGGAAAAAAAGGGTGGGGCTGGTGACCTGTGGAGTAGGGAAGAGGTATGGGGTTGTGGTGGCAGCAAGTGGCTCTAGGGAGTGATCAACTGGAGGAAATGCTGGTGAGAAAAATAAGAAGGACGAACACAGAATGGCAATGGTGATGTAGTCATTGATGACCTTGAACCTTTCTGGGGAAGAGGTGGGAATGAAATCTAAATGAAAGGGATTTGAGCCCTAACTGGTTTGGCTCAGTGGATAGAGCGTCGGCCTGCAGACTCAAGGGTCCCAGGTTCGATTCCGGTCAAGGGCATGTACCTTGGTTGCGGGCATATATCCAGGAGGGAGTCTGCAGGAGGCAGCTGATCGATGTTTCTCTCTCATCGATGTTTCTAACTCTCTATCCCTCTCTCTTCCTCTCTGTAAAAAATCAATAATATATATATATATATATATATATATATATATATATAAAGAAAGGGGTTTGAACAAGAGAAATTAAAGATAATTCGACATATTTTGGAGTTTTGCTGTAGATCTAGAAAACCATTTTTAGAAATAAAAAAAACACAAGATATGCAAATGCTTAGCACAGTGCCTGTCACAATGTAAGTGCTGAAACATGGCAGGCGATTATTATTTTCTTTATTCTTTATTCTCTCATCTGATCTTCACATTCCTGAGAGGCCCAGAAGTCTTTATGAAAGTGTGAAATGAGAAAATTGAGGCAAATAAATATGTTTACTTACTCAATGTCTCACATTTAGTTCATTGGTTTATCCATTCATCCTACACGTCTGTTGAGAGCCTGCTGTGTGCTGGGAGTGGAGCTAAGACTTGAGTCTCCTAATGGGCAGATCCATAATTTTTCCAATATATAAGGGAAAGTTCTTAAAATTTTTTAACTGGTCTTTGCTATTAAATGTGCGAGTTACAAACCATCAAGGAAACTCAACTCCCTGATTCCTCAAAGAGCTGTCCATCTAATGACTTTGTCATCTAATGACAATGTCATCTAATGACATTGCTTTGATTTTCTCCATTTCTTTAAAAGTGAAGTAGCATCTTCTACTAGTGCTATATTCATATTATATCCCTGAGCTTCTATGAATTGGGTATTAAAGTCTTAAGGGCTGACCTCCTTTCTCATGGACAACTGCATCAGCATCTCTATCCTAAGATTTTTTGGGCTCTAGAAACCCATCAAAAGTTGGCCACTTGGCAGAGACTCCAGAGAAAGGTTAATTAGTGATCATTCTTGGGTTCGTTTAGATACAAGAAAAGCCATCTTTGGGAAATAGGGCTGCAATTTTCAGCTCCTCCGCCATCCTTCACTGTCAAACAGGCAGGGTGTAATCAATTGCTTAGCGTTGAAAAGGTTGAACATTCAAGTGCAATCTATCTCTTTGAACTTTATTACCAATGTTCTTTTTCTCAACCTCTCAAGTAACCCAATTTCTCTGACCAGGGAAATTGAATGTAGAATCAATGCACCCCTATTAATCCTTCCACCCACCACCACAATCACCATGACGCTATCTGCAAGCAGAGATACACTTAAACTAAAGCCCAATCCTTGTTTACTGAGCCCAGGGAGTTTCATAGCCTTCTTTGGGATCCATCTCCACTGAGGGTCCTTCTCTGACATGGAAAGGAACAACCAGAGACAAGGATGGGTTCCAGCAGCCAGGCCCTGATGTATGTGGGCTGTGGAATGTGCTAGACTAGACTGCAAATTCTAGAGCTGACACCTACTTTCACTTTAACTTTGGGTCCCAGCTCTCAATTAAAACCTACCTCAAGTGGTTGTACAGATTCAAGAAGGTAATATGTGCACATAACCTCTTAGCATAGTTCTAGCACTCAATAAATCAATATAATAATTACTCATTATTAACATTGCCTATACACAGAAGAGAAAGACCACAGAGAAGGAGGATTAATACAACAAACTCGGTTTAAACATATATCACTGGTTAAACATATGTCACCTCAATTTAACGCTCCATCCCACTAGCGATGGTGCGTACTTATATTCAGGTAATGCCACGTGTGGATCCTCTGTGACTGGTTCTGTCTCAGAGGGACAGCTCTCTGGGGCCAGCAGCCTTCAAATTCAACGTGGAAAGGTTTGTTCCCCTGCCCTTTCCCATTTGCTCATCTTTGGTTTGATGGTCTCAAGGTGGAGGTATCCTTCTGCCTTGCTTGATATTTGCAAATTCCTCAGACTCCTGTGAAAGGTGTCCGACCACATTCCTGCAGACAATTTTGACTTAGATCCAAGGGCCCAGGCTAGAGGACAGGGAGTTGTACTTCTTGGTGACCTCTGACGCATCTTTGGTTAGATTTCTCTCTGATATGTTGCAGCCCACCTTTTGGTGATCATTCACTCCTCAGAGTACACTCTCCCTTTCCCCTACAGTGCTTCAGACGGTGTATGGGGGCTGAATTGTGTCCCCACCAAAGTCATATGTTGAGACCCTACAGTACCTCAAAATATAACTGTATTCAGACATAGGCCCTTTAAAGAGGTAATTAAGTTAAAGTGAGGCTATCAACATAGGCTCTGATCCAATCTATTGGTGTCCATATAAGAAGAGAAAATCACACCAGGGATGTGAGCATACAGAGAAAAGGAGACACAAGAAGGAGATGGGCATCTGGAAGGCAAGGAGAGAGGCCTCAGGAGAAACTAACCCTACAGATACCTTGATCTCTGACTTCTAGCCTCTAGAACAGTGGTTCTCAACCTTCAGGCCCTTTAAATACAGTTTCTCATGTTGTGACCCAACCATAAAATTATTTTCGTTGCTACTTCATAACTGTAATGTTGCTACTGTTATGAATTGTCATGTAAATATCTGATATGCAGGATGGTCTTAGGCGACCCCTGTGAAAGGGTCGTTCGACCACCAAAGGGGTCGTGACCCACAGGTTGAGAACCGCTGCTCTAGAACTGTGAGAAAACAACTTTCTGGTGTTTAAGGACATCATTACAGCAGCCCAAACTGAATAATACAGACTATTTCTTAACATCCAGAAACTTCTATGACATCAACTCATGAGTTAAGATAAACCTTGCTGACTTGTTTCTATGGTGGCTTTGGGAAATTCTATTTCCAGCCAATTGTTTTTATGGTGTCACCAGACAGTGGCCAGGAGGGAACCACAGCGCTTGAGAGCATATTTTTCTCCAGTCTGCCATTCTTCCTGTGGCTCCTAACGGTGGGGCTGAAACAGTTATTTCACATTCACATTCCAGCTTCTCCCCGTGGCCAGGGTTCTTCCATACATTCATTTCTAGTCACTTCCCTGGACTGCTCTTTTCATGAATAAGCACCACATTACTCACAAAAAGGAATTCACAGTTTCCAGTCTCAGTTCCTACACTTAGTGAAATGTTCCACATGGAGGCACTGTGGGGAGCTCCACGATGCAGCTGTAACCTTCAAATCCAAACTATATGAGAAGCTCCCTGGATGTGCCAGAGCCCCCCACATACCACACAGTGCATGGAACAACCTGGGGGAGAGAGAACTTGCATAGACTACAGTGAGAATATATTGTACAGTGTGCAACCCACACAGCTTTACAAAGCGGCCCTGGTAGAAACCATCTCTCCCTCTCCCTTCCAATCTAAAAAATTAATGGGAAGCCCTAAGCTAAAAAATCAATGGGAAAAATATCCTCAGGTGAGGATTTAAAACAACAACAAAAATTTAATGGAAAAAAAGAAGAGAGAGCGAGAGAGAGAGTGCTATTGAGAATGAGACAATGCACCTGACATTCTGATGCTGATGCTTGGCACAATGGAACACTCAGTAAGTGTTGGTTTCCTTTTCCCAGGGGTGGCGAAGTGTGTTTCGTAGCTCTGCAAAGCCAATCACACCATCATAGGGGAAAGGGGCAGATGTGACGTCCCCAAGAGAAGTTCTGTTGAGTGATTGTGGCAATCCATACCCTAACCCAACCCCGAACCCCAAATGGGATCCCAAGTGTGAGAAAGCCCGAGGGAAACTGTAGGAGCAGCAGGCCTGCCATGGATGTGGATCCTCAGACGGGGCAATGCTTGCACCCTGTGGCCTGGCCAGTGCCCACTCTGATGGGGACAGTGATTGACTCTCCCGGCTGATGATGAAGCTCTGACCAGATGGCTCTCTAAGAAAACCTCTAACTTGGAGTTGTTAAGTGCCCTTCAGAAATTCAGCTTTGATGCACAGCATATTCCAAGATGGTGAATGTGGTGGGACCTGTCTGCCTCCTGACCTCAGGAGCAATGATGAGGCCTGATGCTCACTCCCCAGAAATGGAGGAGGATGTAAAATGGAAACAGAATGGTTGGCTTTTCCTTTTTAGTGAGAAAGGAGGGTGACAAGGCACTCCTCTCAGGAGACCTGTCCAAGGCCCCAAGGAAGGTGCCAACCCCATCCTCAGAACTACAAGTCACTCACCTTAGACAGGGGGCAGCTGGACAGACCGGTTGATGCCCACGTTTCTACATATTCCATCCACAGCCTGTTCACTTGAAAAGTGATCTTTATGGAGAAAGGGACAACCCTTACCTTTAGGAATGAAGATGGAAAGCTGGAGTCCAAGGATCTTTCCAATGACCATCTCAGCAAGAACAGTTGAACCCAAACTGAACTCCCTGGGAGAAGTGACTTCTGAGATGGAAAGAGAATGGGCTTTGGGGTCTGACAGGAATGGTCTGAATCCCACCTCCACCTCTTAGGAGCTATGACTTTCCTTGTGGGCTTCCGCCATGATGGAAGGAGATAATATATGTGCATGTGTAGAGTACACAATAAGTGCTCAATATGTGGACATGGTTTGCTTTGATTCATATCATTGCAAACCCTGAACACACCTGGCCGTCACAGCTGCTTCTGCCTTGGATGAGTGGTCTCTATGGAGAAAGGGACAACCCTTACCTTTAGGAATGAAGATGGAAAGCTGGAGTCCAAGGGTCTTTCCAATGACCATCTCAGCAAGAACAGTTGAACCCAAACTGAACTCCCTGGGAGAAGTGACTTGTGAGATGGAAAGAGAATGGGCTTTGGGGTCTGACAGGAATGGTCTGAATCCTACCTCCACCTCTTAGGAGCTATGACTTTCCTTGTGGGCTTCCGCCATGATGGAAGGAGATAATATATGTGCATGTGTAGAGTACACAATAAGTGCTCAATATGTGGACATGGTTTGCTTTGATTCATATCATTGCAAACCCTGAACACACCTGGCCGTCACAGCTGCCTCTGCCTTGGATGAACAGCCATCTCCACTGGTTGACATCCTATCCATCTTTTCCATCCTAGATTAACTGATAGCCCTTCCAGGAAGCAGTCCCTGATTTCCAAGTCAAATAAGCCATCACACAGGGAAATGCGACCATGTTCTTCCCCTACCCAAAGCCGCTGGGTGGTTCTCCATTGCCTAGAGAACAAAACCCAATCTCTTTAGGGAGAACAATAAGGCCTTTCATGATTTAACCTTTGTCCCCAATTCTTCTCCAAACTCTGCCTTCATTTTACATTCCAACCTTATGCTTCTACTGTGGTTTCCTGAACACAGCACACTCTCTCTATTTCTCTACTGGTGGGGGCTGCGCCATCAGAAGCAGGTGCTGAATCAACTTGCACTTGGATTTCTGGGATGTGAGGCATGCTAAACCTGGGCCCAGTTGTAAAAGGGCTCTTTGAAAAGTCCTTCCCCTGGAGCACAATGAAAATCCTTGCATCTGCATTTTGCAAATAGAGTATCCCCTGCATTCATCTGAAGCCACCCTCAGGATGACGATGAAAGACGTGCTGGTGTCCCCACTCCCCCAACCAACCTGTGCTGCCTGCCTGTCTGCAGCCTGGGGTCAGCGGAGAAGGCATTGCCCCCATGGGTGGATTGAAAATCCAGGGCTCTGGCATTGCTCTGTCCAATGCTCCAGGTGAGAGTGTGGCTCCTAGGCAGAAACACACTTATTCCAACCCTGACTTATCACTTACCAGCTATGGGACCTTAGAAATGTCTCTGAACCCCCATTTCTTCATGGGGGGAGTGGTAATAACACCCCAAAATGTTATAGGAAGGAGGCATCTGGCATATAGCAGAGGGTCAATAAAAGTTTACTATTATCAGAATTTCTGGAAGCAGCAGGCAATGCTTCCACCACAAGCATTTGGGCTGGGTTGTATGCACTGAAGAGATTAATCCAACCACCTTGGATAGAGCTACAGCTCAGCACTAAAAGGCCAAGGTCATGTCCTCCATTCTCATCCTTCCCTTCCAGAGGCCTCCCTGTGGAAATTAGTTTGCAGAGTCTGGCAAGTCACTTCTCTAGAGGGAAGCATCTCTGTGCTCCAGGGAACACGTTCAAGAATTTGACCTCTGCAAATTCGACTCTTCAGGACTTACTAGATGATGTGGGTTATGGTTTGGAAAAATCCAAGAACCTGGAGGCAGAGGACCTGGGTTCTGGCCCTGGCCCAGCTGGTTACCAGCTGAGCTGTGTGATCTTGGCTAAGTCACTTAGCCTCTCTGAACCTCAGATTGCTTTTCTGTAGTACATGGGTGTCTACTTCACAAGTAAGACAATGAGAGAAAAAGTGTTTTGTAACCTACAAAGTATGGCTTAGGTCTAAGTTTCTTGGGTTTGCTTCATTTTCTCTAGGTCTCTTTTACTGTAGGTTAAAAATATCTTATCCACAATTCCAAAATGCAAAAACATCTGAAAGACAGTATTTTGGTAACTCATTTGGCTGCAGTACTTGACCTGAATGAATTGAGTGCGTCTATTTAAAGACTTCATTTATCCCACTTATAGCGAATACTCAAGTTTTACTGCAGAAATAGTAACGTGTTTGGTTTGAGAGTACTGTTTCAGTTACCTCTGAGGGTGAAAAGTAATGCACCAGATATTCTGAAACCCATCGGGCCCCAAGATTTATATTCTAGGTATAGATCCTAAGTTATACTAGTAGTCATTCGTGTTCTACTTTCATGATGGGGTCAGGAAGCCTGGGTCCTAACTTCTGGCCTGAAACTAACCAGCCTTGTGTCCGAGGCACCAGTCTACCATCTGTAGACCACAGAGGCATGCTCTCAGGAGCTGGCCTGCGGTGTAATGTGGAGATCAAGCAGATACACGTTTTAATCCTAGTTCTGCCCCTTGGACAAGTTATTTGAATGTTTTCTGAGCCCTTCTTTCCTCATCTATAAAACCTATCCCAAAGATGTTAATGAGAATTAAAGAACAAAATGTATGTAAAATATTGAGCACAGTCCAGGTACAAAGTAAATGATAAGTGAATGGTAGCTGTTTCTATTATCGGCCATGTGGACACTCTGGGCCTCCGAACTGAACTATATGAATGTGTATAATGAACAGCTCTTGCTTCCAGTGATTATGGATTTACTGTCCAGAACAGAATGACTGAGGAAACGTGCAGCTGACAGATAAGCTCATCACAATTCAACTTTCAAATGAATGACTTTTTCTAGCTTTGAAAAGCTATTCACAAGATGCCTCAAAAAAAAAAAAAAAATCAACCAACGGAGCTTTAAATATGGCCAGTCATTTTCTGCCAGCGGAAAAGGAAGTCAGGGAAAATGGAAAGAAATGATTATTATTTTAGTCCTTGACTTTCGGGAGAGAACATTTTACTCCCCTGATAGGAGTTTCACCGAATGACCATCTCTGGCATCTGAAGGGACACTGCCCAGAGGTAAACAGCAAGAGGCGAGAGGAGGCGTGAGGAACCCAGGCCAGTATTTTGTAAAACACGAAGTCACCTGACCAACTGCATCAGGGTGACTTAGACGATGTTAAAATGCAGATTCCCCCAGAGCCAAATGAATGGGATTATATGGGTTGGGACTGAAAATACGCATCTTTAACAAGTGCCCTTGATGCAATCAACACTGAAAATCACTCATCTTGGGCCATGTTATAATCATGCCATAAATGCCATGTATTATTCATGTGTCATCTCACTAGGATTTCTCTTCATCTCCAAAAGAAACTTCTGGTCTAGAAGAAGCAAAAGACAAAGAAACCATCCTAGGACTTGCAGAGCCAACTAATAGAAGTGAAGGTATAGTGGTGCCCACGGTGGGGGAGGAGGGTTGCCAGTCGGCTTGGGGACACAGAGGGACAATTGCCAAGAAGGGGAAGCTTCACCTGCACATTTCCCTTTGTGGATGCCCACCTCACCCTAGACTTTATTAGCCATGGGCTGCTATTTTTATCTTCAGCTGCCTGGTTTATATGCCCTGAGTTTCATAGGACCTTATCAGATGTCCACAACATGCAAGGAAAATACCAGGAGGTTCCAAATCATTGCACTTCACTGCGGTTATTTTAGGGTTAGCAGTGGAACATACAACTTCAAAACCATGTGTTTGATCTAGGCTATCCTTTGGTAGCTTAACTTTCATCAAAGTTGTGTCTGATGGACAGAAACCTCAATACTTAACACAAAATGGAATGTTTCCACGTTCCCATTATTCCCCAGCTCAAAAACTCAACAGGTTCCATTTCTTTCAACTATTTAACCACCAAATGGAAGACAGGAGAAAGATCCCTAAAAACTACTATCCTCACTGCAACCATTCACGGAGCACCTCCCATATTCCCAGCACTTTTTCTATTCACCAGGTATTATAAATATATAACCTCAATTCTTAAAATTCCGTAGAGCTAGTACTGTCTCATTTTTATAAATGGGGACAGTCTGAGAAAGACTGGTCCTCATGTGTAAGTTCCCACAGCTAGGAGTGGATCGACTTAGAACTGTTGGATTCCCAATGGCAAATACTATTAACACGGTTTCAAAAAGCAAAGGACTTCAGCAGTGAATGTAGGTCTTCCTGTATGACCTACTGCCAGGTCTATCAGCAGCAACCATCCCCTTCAGCTCAGAGGCTGAAGGCTTAAAAAGAGCATTGACAATGAATGAGTAGTTTAATTCTATAATGTATAGTACGTGAGTTTGCAATTCTCTTATCAAGCTTTCAAAGTTCAAAATAGATACTGACGATAAAAAACAAAAACAGCCCTAACCGGTTTGGCTCAGTGGATAGAGCATCGGTCTGCGGACTCAAGGGTCCCGGGTTCGATTCCAGTCAAGGGCATGTACCTTGGTTGCGGGCACATCCCCAGTGGGGAGTGTGCAGGAGGCAGCTGATCGATGTTTCTCTCTCATCGATGTTTCTAACTCTCTATCCTTCTCCCTTCTTCTCTGTAAAAAATCAATAAAATATATTTTAAAAAAAAACAAACAAAAACAAATAAAGAGGGATAATCTGTAATATGGAGTTGTGATAAATACCAAGGACACAATAATGAAATAGGTGTAACCTTTGCTTCAGTGATGAGCTATCACATCAGAGATGTGAAACAATGTGCTAATGGTATTAACAGGGAGTCATGGGACCATGGGACCATGGAGAATTTAACCTGAAGTGATGTTTTGCTATATTTCATTTCTATTTTTCCTGAAATTGAATAACTTGATGTTCTTATTGAAAAGGTTACTTACATTAAATCTTCCTGCAGAGTAGGAATATGTCAAAATGACTTTATTGCTCAATATGTTGAATTATATAAGAATAAACTATAATATACTGCATTATAAAGCCTTAGCACCATTGTGAGCCACGTGAGTCACTCAGAATCACAGAATTCTGGAGTTTGCAGAATCCTCAAAGATTGTCCGTCTCTCTGGTATTAGAAGATCCTCAAGAGAGGGAATTGAACCTCATGATTCTGTTGACCCACCTCCCTCATAATTTGGTTCATTACTGGACACCTAACACACACTGGTAGGAGTGACTGCAGAAAATATTATTTTTCTGAAATGCATTTAGAATTTCTAAATCTTGCAGAGACAAAGGAAAAAGATGATTTTTTAAATTAGTTAAACTATTTATTAGCTGTCTGAGTGGGAAGAATATTGCAGAAAGATATAATTATAAAACCTGAATATAGCTGGCATCCAGCCTAGAGTTTTCAGCCTGTTTATAAAACATGCCAGATATCAGATGGTATGCAAAGGGTAATGTGTTAATAGCAGATAGCCAAAACACTGGCTGCAATTTCTAGGAAAGACTAAATAATTTTACTAAGCTTTTGGCAGAGCTGTTCTGTAACACACCATTTCTCTTTAAATCTGCTTAGAAAAAGAAATGACTTGAAATACATGAGGAACGTTTAGAACTTTCATTTTCTACACAAGGGAATATAGATATGGAAAGCATGGTACCAAACACCAGAATGTTCATATTGTGAATGCAAAACCCCTAGTTATCTACCCCCTCTCCAAAGTGTAATCCTATGAAATGTGGAGTTCATACAGTCTAGAACCTGACAACTAGAGAGGAGAGACAAAGCAGTTTCCAGAAGTGAGAGCAGCAAAAAAAATGGGAGGAAAATGAGAAACAAAAACCAGATTCCCGAGGTTCTGCATTGCAACACAATAACTGTGTCCATAAAAATGATGCTTACCTCTAGAAATAAGAAAAATCTCTAATAACTACCTAATCCTACAATGAAAAGAATTAGAAGGGGAAAAACAAGAAAAGTCCAGAGTAAGTAGAAGGAAGGAGATGATAAAGATCACAGTGGAAATAAATGACATAGAGACCAAAAAAACAATACGAAAGATCAATGAAACCAAGAGCTGGTTCTTTGAAAAGATAAGCAAGATTAATGAACCTCTAGCCAGACTCATCAAGAAACAGGACCTAAATAAATAAAATCAGAAACAAAAGAGGTGAAGTAATAGCTGACACCACAGAAATACAAAGGATGCTAAGAAAATACTGCAAAACAACTATATGCCAACAAATTGGACAAATTCCTAGAAACATACAATCTTACAAAATTGACTCAGGAAGAATCAGAAAATCTGAATAGACTAATAACAACTAATTAAATTGAAGCAGTAATAGAGAAAAGGAGCAAAGTAAATGCTACGTTATTATATAGAGGCTTAGATATCACTGCTGTAAATTCCCATCAGTGTAATTTATGCCAATCTTTCTAAAGGTTTTTGTTTTTTTTGACATCCCCTTAAAGATAAATTACCTCCATATGGGATCATTCTTCTCTCATAATCTGTAATGTTGTATCTCAAGTGTGGGTTTCAGTGAAGTAATAAATAGTTCTATTTTACTGTCTCAGCGACATTGCTACAAACAAATCGGCATCTATTAATCCTACTTCCTTTAGCGACACAATAACCAGGCCCTTCTGAGATTAGGAAGAAAATCAAATTTCAAAGTCAAAACCACATTCCAAATTTCTTAAAAGATTTTTCTTGTTCAATTCTTTTGTAGAAACATTGGTCACCATTTAACATACAGTGGCAACAAAATGCACCCAATTTACATGCATCAAGAAGTCAATAAATCATCATACATGGACAACATGAATTTTAAACAGACAGTACTAAAAAGTAGCTCATGTTGCATTTAACCACAGTTATGGTGCTCTCAATAAAGAAATAACTAATATGAGAAATAAGAATTCCAGTTTCAATCTGAAATAAGGTTCTTGGTAACAAGTAACATAAAATAATAGTTACATAAAGTAATTATCTTAAAGGGAACCATTTCTCAGAAATCATTTTGTGCAGAACACAAAGATCTTGGAAAAATGTGTATCTTAGGTTAAGGACAAAAGGGTGCCATTTTTTGAAAATTAATTAATTACCTGAATGATGCAAATTTTTACTGTGTCCATAAATTAAAATGTCTTTCAATATGAAGATTTTATGTTACATGTTTTGACACCTTAAATAACTTTGCAGATGTTCAGCTGAACTGAAAGATTCTGTAGGACTAGATTATTTTCAACAGGAAGAAAAACACACAACAGTAATCAAAAGCCCTTTCTAAACTCACAGGCAGTTTCTGGATATGGGATTTAATTAATAAAGAAAAATTTAAGCACCACAATAATATGCTTTTTTAGAAAACAGAAAGGACTGGCGATATACAAGTTAGGGACAAAAGCACATAAATATTTAGCAAAAAAAATTTTTAATAAGCACTTTAATCCTCTCTCCTGAAGAAATAAAAAAAAATTTTTTTTGGTGTGTGTATAGTACTATGTGAAAGATACAAACCACAATTCTGTTTAAGATATCAAGTTCTATTCTAATTTGATCAAATGAGACTGTCATACTATTTGTACATAATGAGAATGGTATATGTTTATCTTTTCATTGTTTGATTTATGTTTTTCCTTCTAAAATCTATGATTAAGGGATAGCACTAAATTATTTTGAAGTGCACTGAAGCGAATTTATGGTAAATTGCCTTGTGGGGAAAATCAGTTCCTTTGTAAAAAGAGCTCAAAGTAAATATTTGCAAATAAACTTTTAAAATAAGTTATAGCTGTAAATACAGCCATCTTATAAGTTTCCCTTCTTTTGCGTCTATTTACCAACTTTAATAATTTCAGCAACCCAAATAGTAATTTTAATTTCAGTTTTTCTACTCCATAATGTGTTTTTTTAGCATGTGTAACAGGCCACATGCTAACAAACTTTAAGGGTTCATAAAATTAAAATTTATGATTCCTACACGGTTATACTTAAGTCAGATATACAAGATTGGAATAAATAACTTCAACCTAGAATCTGATTTAAATACCACAAAAGAAGAAAAAAAGACCAAAAAGAAAAAAAAAGATTTTAACTCATGTAACTTTTGACTATTAGACTATATGTAGCAAAGAGTGAAATATAAAATATTTTTGCCTTACCAGTGTAGTGCACTGGTTGAGCATCGACCTGTGAAGCAGGAGATCATGGTTTGATTCCCAGTCACAGCACATGCCCAGGGTTGCGGCTTGATCCCCAGTAGGGGGGCATTCAGGAGTCAGCGATCAAAGATTCTCTCTCAATATTGATGTTTCTATCTCTCTCTCCCTTTCCCTTCCTCTCTAAAATAAATTTAAAAATATACATATACATATACATATATATATACACGTATACATATATAATGTGTGTGTGTATATATATATATATATAATATTTTTCACCTCAAAAGAAGTTATCCAGAAGTAAAATTCACTAAACAAGATATACATCAGGATTATGAATAGGAAGTACTCAGACTCATTTAATTCAGATCAAAAGACATTTTGGAGGGAACAAATCCTTCCTGTACAATATAACTTGTATCTCATTAACCTTACAAACATCCTTTCAGCTTCACCACTTATCCCATAAACCTTCTTGGCAGTTCCCATTTTCTATTTCTCTAAAAAAATTTATTTAGCCTCTTAATTTTCAAGTGTCATGTCAAACCCCTTAGTTCACTCTAATTCCATAATCACCATCGAAAAGAACCCACAATAATAATTTTCTTCCTCTCATTAGTCAAAAATCACCATGTAATGATGCAAAATTGAGAAATTAAAAGTAAAACAATCCATTCGAAATAATATACTTAAGATATATGGTTGCCCTAACCGGTTTGGCTTAGTGGATAGAGCGTCGGCCTTTGGACTGAAGGGCCCCAGGTTCGATTCCGGTTAAGGGCATGTACCTTGGTTGCGGGCACATTCCCAGTCGGGGGTGTGCAGGAGGCAGCTGATCGATGTTTCTCTCTCGTCGATGTTTCTGACTCTCTGTCCCTCTCCCTTCCTCTCTGTGGAAGATCAATGGAATATATTTTTTTTAAAAAAGATATATGGTTTTATGTAGTACGAAGACCACATAACTGCTCATTCTGATTGACCTCTGGCACTTGAGACAAGAAATTAGAATGAGTAACAGAAACTTAAAATACTTAAAGTCTGCATCTGTTTTGAATAGATGTGGGAGTAAATAAAAGTGACCGAAATTATATGATTATGAATGTTTTCTGTGAAACAGTACAAAATTGATGTTGCCAGAAAGCGAGTAAAAAATCTTCAACTGACAACAAATAGCTTATGTAATTTGGAAAAATCTTAAGGTTGAATTGTAACTATAGGGAACACAACAACAGAAAATGTTTTCATGCATATACACATTACGTAACAAATAAGCAAACCCCAAGTCAGTACAATACATCAATGACTGATAAATGATATTTGGATATATAAAGAAAGAGAAGGAAAAGATAAAATGTTGACTGCCGTTGATGAAAAAGCACTTCAACAATTTACACAAAATGATACTAAACAGTTTTTTTAAAAAGATGTCCTAAGAAAACCAAGCCACAATAAGTTAGTGTTTTCCATAATACATGCTGAATTATTTGATCCCATATCTATACACTGTTACTGTCTTAATTCCTAAATGTTGTGACAGCATATTTAATCATTGAGGTACATTAGTTTACATCTTTTATAGGTACTCTACGAGGGTTAATTTTTCTTTTCCAGTTTTTCATCTTCTTCACCTACTCCCAAGAAAATCAAAGGAAACATTCCTAGAATGCAGCCAATAGTCACCCCAACAGCTTTGCCCTAAGGAAACAAAACAAAACATTTTTGAAAGTTATTTTATTGCTGTAAGAGGAATCCTTGCTTAAGTATCTATGATAAACAATTACTATCCTATATAATAAAAGCCTAATATGCTAAGTGTCCGGTCGTCTGGTGACCAGTTGACTGTTCAACCAATCAAAGTGTAATATGCTAATGATATGCTAAGACGGCTCAACTGCTCACTATGACGTGCACTGATCACCGGGGGGCAGTCAACTAGTCGACCAGTCGCTATGATGTGCACTGACCACCAGGGGGCAGATGCTCCAACTGGTAGGTTAGCTTGCTTCTTGGGTCTGGCCGATGGGGACTGAGCGAGATGGGCCGGGCATGCCCTGGAGCCCTCCTGCGGTCCCTCCCCGCCCCCGATCATGCACTGGTGGGGTCCCTTGGCCTGGCCTCTGCCCTCTCGCAAACCAGGACCCCTTGGGGATGTCAGAGAGCCTGTTTCAGCCTGATCCCACAGGCCACTCCCCTCGGGAGGGCGCCAGATGCAAGGCTCATGGCTGGCAAGTGCTGCTACTACAACTCGAGCCTCTCCCGATCAGGACTGATTGGGCGCGAGCCCGTGGCAGCTGCAGTGGGGCCGGGATGAGCAGGAGTGGCAGGTAGGAGCTGCAGGCAGCATTGGACTGCAGGTTTTGGCCCAATCCCCGCAGGCCACCCCAAGGGACCCCACCTGTGCATGAATTCGTGCACCAGGCCTCTAGTGTACTATAAAATTCAACTGTGACTGCATGTCTTTTGATCATAATAACCGAAATATAAAAATATGCTACAAAAATATTCTAGAAGAAATGATATTTAAAGTTCAAAGCAACCAGGAAATTTTTCTTTTATCAAATTGCCATAAAAATAACATCAAAGAATATTCAAGTAGAAAACAGTCAGTGAGTTCCAACACGATTTTCTCAATGGGGCAATATGGTCAGTAGGGCAGAGGAGGAGGAAAGAAATGAGCCAAACCAGCTAGAGCCAACCAGCTAGGGCCATATTTTTCCATCATAATAGTTATATATATATATTACTAGAGGCCCGGTGCACGGATTTGTGCACCGGTGGAGTCCCTTGGCCTGGTCTGCGGGGATAGGACCAAACCTGGATCTCTCACGTCCTCCAGGGTGTCCCAGATTGCGAGAGGGCACAGGCAAGGCCGAGAGACCCCACTGGTGCATGATGGGGGCCGGGGAGGGACTGTGGGAGGGTCCAGGGTGTATCTGGCCTATCTCGCCCAGTCCCAATCGGCCAGACCCCAGCAGCAAGCTAACCTACTGGTTGGAGCATCTGCCTCCTGGTGGTCAGTGCATGTCATAGTGACTGGTCAAATGGTCGAACGAATGGTCGGACACTTAGCATATTAGGCTTTTATTATATAGGATTATCGGGTCTTATAATAATATTAGGCCCTATAGTTAATTATACTGGAGCTAACCGAAGACTTGAGTATATCTGTAATATTATGCAAGAAGATATTTTCAGAGTTTCAAACAACCAAATTACAAATAAGGCTTTAAAATACAACGTATGTCAGTTAGAAACTACATGTGTACTGGCATATATTCTATTCTAGGTAAATTTCAGAGTTAGCATATGTTATAACTAGATGGCTGATCACTAACTTCAACCACTACAGGCTGTTTATAACCAAATGTTATGTTACAGAATAGAAGATTTGACCCTAAGACATACCAAGCGGAGTCAACAACTGAGGAACAGAATCCATATGCTTATGGGGTTTTATCAATAAACATACAAACAAGTACATATATGACAGTTTGGTGTGTGACGTGCTTTTGTTACAGAAGGGGGGAAATGGACCTGCTCATAATATAGAAAGAAAACAATTATAAATTATGTCAGAAGAGAAGGCCCCAGGAAATAATCTTATCTTGATCCCAACTGTTATGTTAAAATGTTAAGCCAAATTCCTAGAATGTTAGAATATCCTTACTCCTCAACAACTCTGGCTGATTGATATTAGCTAACTAATCTCACTTCAATTGATCTACAAATTGCAGGATATGGACACACACACACACACACACACACATAATTTTTTATGCAGCGACAGGTCTAAGGTAGAGCCTGAGAATTTGCATATCTAATCAGTTCCCAGTAATGTTGATCCTGCTGGTCCTGGCATCGCACTCAGAGAACCACTGCCCAATGCAATCCCCTTCTCACCTGGCTTTCACCGTCGCCAACGTTTTCAGTGAGGGCTGCGGTGACCCTCCGATTTAGTATTGCAATCTGTCTCCATTTTAGCACTCCCAACCTCTTTTACTCTGCTTAGCTTTCCTTTTTTTCTTTAATTTCCCATAACACTGTGAACTTCTAATATTCTAACTATTTAACTTCTCAAGTTTTTAAAATTGTTTCTTTCTCCTCACGCTGCTAGAACTTAAGATCCACCAGAAAAGAAAAAAAAAGATCTTGTTTTATTAACCAATAATATCCAAAGCTCCTAGGTCTGTGCCCTGCATATAATAGGTTAACAGTAAATATTTGTTGAATTAATGGATGAATGATTACACCCACCATCTCTAATTCAATCCTCTCCAACTCTTGACCTTTAATCCAAATGCCTACTCGGTATCACTGCTTGAGTGTTCTACTAACTTCTCAAATTCAGCGTGTCCAAAATAGAACTCATTCTCTTCCCTTACAAAAGTTGTTCTTCCTCCTCTTCTTAATTGGTAACACTGATCCATCCAGTTTCCTTCCTATTTAAAATAGCACTCCACCACCTAGGTATGGGGTTCAAGCTCTTTTGCACAGTTTATACATCTACAGAAAAATGCCTTTCCTGTCTGATCCATTCTTACATCTCCCATGTTGTTTTCCATTATTGCTTCGATGTACAACTACCACATCGCACAACCCAGCAATTACTAATCTCTTGTATTTTTGTTAACACACCCTGTTTTTATCATGCTTTTCTACTTGTTAGTCAATATACTTGGAATTCTCTTATTCACTTAGTAAATGTCTCACCAATAATTTTTAAAAATCAGCTTAGATCTAATAATCACCAAGAAATCTCCCCATGAAAAGAAACTTTTCCCCACAAAGTATTAATTCTTGTACTTGTGCTATTCCTATATCTAGTTTATAATTCCATTACTGCATATGTCACAATAAATGATAATTTGTTTAAATGTCTGGTTCTCTACCTAAACAATCCTCAAAACAACTATATTCATTTTATGTCTAGCACACAACTGATACCTTAACACTTGGAGTGCGGGAAACGAGTTAAGTCGGCTCGCGTGAATTGCGCGTACTCCGCGGGAGCCGTCTTTAACTCGGTTCATATAGATTTGCGGTGGAGTGCGGGAAACGTGTAAACTCGGGCCGATTGTAACTGCGTATTACCAAATATTTGTTTGTAATCCACCCTTTTGGTGGATGGAACAAAACCAAAAGACAGAGCCATCTTATATTTTGGCGGGAAATTCACCCGCACTCCAATTAAGATTAACTGAATCATATGAAGAATTTTTAAAAATGAAGTACACCTACAAAATATGAAGTTAATAAAAAAAAATTACTCTCCCTCTGAAAACTGCCAAGCCTTGGACAATTTGTGTTAAAACCTTCACTCAAATCAATTTTAGTCTCAAATTTCTCAAGGGACTGAACTTGCTCTGGCTACCCAAATTCATTTTCATAAGCCACGTAATGTACTTACCAAATGTGTACTAACACGCGTTTGCCACATGTCAACCTGCTTTGGTGTGAGATCAGGAATTGATAGTCCTAACCTGGCAGCCAAAGCTTCGACGTAGCCTGCAAGTCTTCAAAAAAGACACGAGGACAGAATATAAGTTGTTAAAGTCCTCAGGTAGTAAAAAACAAATTAATACAAAGAGAAACAAGATAGTTTTATACCTGTAATTAACTGGCACTCTAGAAATGGTGTCAACATTTTCATAAACATTTTTGTGTATAAATTTTTATTGTGTATAAATATATCCAGTTTAAAACTATTTTCATATTACTATATTTAATACATAGGTAAAGTAATTGACTTAGCAAACTTATTCTCTACCATTACTTTTAAAAGATTAATTCAAGGTATAGAAATGTTTTACAACAATTTCAATTTATGCACTTATTCTACATTCCAAGTAAAGCACTTTAACATATGATATAAATTAATAACTATCATCAGAAAGCAAAAATTTCCAAATTTACCAGATAGATATAATAAGAAAAACAGCCTAGAATTTTCATAACAATTTCAAGTATTTATCAATTCTAGTTCACCTTCACTTATTGGATACTATCTTACTTTATGAACTGTAAGGAAAAAATGCCAATTAAACTATGCATACCATTGATTATGGGATGGATCCCAATGTCAGGTATGTTAAATCTAAAAAACTGTGCATCTAAGAATGGATAAAATGTGGTGTTTGTTATTTAATGATATTTTTAAAAGGCAAAGAAGAAATAGTTCTTTAAAGTCTCCCAACAAAATCTTTATCGCTAACAAAAAATAATTGTTTTATGATGCAATCTAAAATGAAGCAGCCTTACAATGTATTAGATCATTTAGTTCTATTAAATATAGAAAGCTATCACAGCAGCTGTAATACCATTACTAACCTTAGTATTGGAAACCGGGAAAGGTAATGTTTGAAGGATGATATCATTATGGATTTATCCCAGAAATTCCAGGAATGTAAAATTTTTGCCTTGGCCCCAAAGCAAAGAAACTCTGTTTTTAATGGTAGCTTTGGCCCCAACTGCAGCACAAAAGTCTAACATGTAGAGTCAGACCAATTATAAAGCTGCCTTTGCCTAGAGACTATAGGGCTAAGTAGACTTCTATTAGCCCCAAATCCAAATTCCAAAACTTACCACTCCCATGAACCAAGGAAGGAAGAAACAAAACCAAAGACTGAGTATGAGAGTATGCGTGTCACTATAATTAATGCCAACTTAGCCTAATTGATACTTCCCAAGCTTCCCCAGGCTCAGGAGGCAGCCCAGCCCATTTGCCACTGGGAAGTAAGAGTGTAAAAGTAGAAAGAGAGAAAACTGGTCTTTTCTAAGTAGACAGTTTGTTTCATCATTCCTGCCACAGGGAGTAAAGAAAGCAAACACATGTATGCTTTGGCCATTATTCCTTTAGAAAGTTCCTCTCTCTAGAGAAAACATGCCCAGTCAGTAGCCTCACCTTTGAGCCACATCTCTTATTTTGGGGCTTAGTGGGAGGAGGCTGGGGTGGAATAATGGTAGGGGTTCTTACTTTTAATCCTGTCTCGGCCTTGGAAATGTCTATAAAATACATACATATAAATAATTAACTCTGCTTCATTATGATAGCTTCAGAAAAATTTGTGTATATGTCAGAATTTCTTGAGAAGATTATTAAACACAAATGTCAAGGCCCCATCCCAAGAAACACTCACTATGTATGACTGGGGTGTGACCAGGCATCAGTAGTCGATGCGCACCTAAGATTTAGTACTACTGATTTAGAAATTTTAAAATTTAGCTCTAAACGACACAAATAAATGTCTTTTTTTTTTTTAGCCCTCTCAATTAAGGAGAATGGAGAAGAGAAAGAGAGCAAATACGTAAAGACATGCACAAATGAATAAATGTATGGACCTACCCAAGACCAGCTAAATCTGACACAAGATTTCCCAAAGCAGCAGCTAAAAAAAGTGAAAAATGGACAAGTAAATTGTCACGTGGAAGTCATAAAAAGCATTAGAATACATCACTCTAATTAACAAAGCACTGGTCTGGAAGCGTTACCACATTTCTCAAACTAAAACAACTATATCCAAAGTAACTCATTGAATAGCTCGGAATTTCAAGATTTCATAATAGAGCACAATTCTTTTGAGATTATAGTATTCTATAATCTTCATCACGGAGCAGGGTTTTTTTTTCTGTTGTGGCAGCCAGTTTCCATTTTAGGTTCAATATTCAAACACGTGTGCAACATTTTGTAGTTGTAACTTTCAGATAATGTTTGATAAAGGGAATTTGGATATTTGGGGAAAAGTAAAGCCATATGTACAACTCCAAAATTCCAGGAAATCAAGGAGAAGAAATGTCTCTTACATTAATTCATCGACTTATGTGCTCTATACAACACACAGAACACAGAACTATCCCCAGATTTCACCATCACGAAGAATACAGTGTTAATTGAGGGGAAAGTAGAAGATAGTACCAAATTAAATTTTCCATCTTGTATTTCCTTCTTTGATTTTTCTACCCAACTTGAGAATAAATAATTTAATAGAGAAAAGGGATAGAAAGGTTTCAGGGTGACCAGTAATTAAAAGAAAAACTTTTTATTAACATAGTCAATGTAGTAGATTATTGTTACCCATCAACTAACATACTGTACCTAAAATTTCTCAGAAAAACGTAGTATTATGTACACAAAATTAAGAATTAGCCGAAACTGGTTTGGCTCAGTGGATAGAGCGTTGGCCTGCGGACTGGAAGGTCCCAGGTTCGATTCCGGTCGAGGGCACGTGCCTGGGTTGCGGGCACATCCCCAGTAGGGAGTGTGCAGGAGGCAGCTGATCGATGTCTCTCTCTCATCGATGTTTCTAACTCTCTATCTCTCTCCCTTCCTCTCTGTAAAAAATCAATAAAATATATTTACAAAAAAAAAAAGAATTAAAGGAATAGGATTTAGGAGATAAACTAGTAGACATTTCAATGAGTAAATGCATTCAAATAAATTATCCCCTTCTATACTTAACCTACTGAAATGTTTTTAAATATACAGATAATAGAATATTATTATTATTAAATACCTGCCATAGTTGAAATTCCCAAAATAATTCCAATAGACATTTCAATATGGGTTCCCTGAAAAAAGATTACAAAGAAATTAATCTTAAAATATTAAAGCTCTGCTGACTATAAAAGAATAGCAAAGCATTAATAAAAACAGATAAAGTAGTCAAACATGTTATTGCAGCAAAGTTATAAAAATATGCAGTAATATGCATATATAATGCAGTAATTCACTTAATTACTAAGGATATGCAATATGCAGAAATAATATCAATATTTCTTCATTAAAATTAGGCTTTCAGAAAAACAAAAAATACCAACACAGATACAATACAATTCATCATTAAGAATCTAAGATTTATATTTTCTTATCACAGAGAAAGGTGCTCTAAAGCTCTTTGAGCACAAAGTCGATAAACTCACCTAAATTTTAAATTCTGAATGCTACATCTATACTATTGTTATTTATCCTATAAAAGATTGAAAAGCCAGACTAAACCGGTATCTAGGAACCCAAAATATCATAAACTTCAAAAATTACCCTTATAACACTTAGTTCTTTAGCCATTAAGTGCTGGGACTGATTCATTTATAAGTAACAACAACATTTGATACAATAGAGCTAAAGCAAAAATGAGGCTCTATTGTATTTCCACCGCATTTATTTATTGAGAGAGTTTAAGACTTTCCACATCTCACTCCTCTGAAGAAAAGAGGAGCTCATATTTTTATTTCTACTTTAAAGAGAAGGAACTGAAGTGACGAAGATGAAACTATTCTCATGGGTTATTACATAGACTAAATTAGAAATCCTAGAACCTGTCATGCTAGCTCAGTTCCAGTCCTTGGACAACGCTGCCATAAATGGACATACTTTTCAAAAGCCCTCTTGAATACTAAGAATGCTTGAACATTTAAAAAATCTCCATGATGTTTGTGGAGAAAAGAGAATGCCCTATGTGGTATGTAGAAATACTGCGTTAATCAATTATTTCTAAAACTGAAGAGAAGCTGCGTTAAGCTTTCCTCAGTTTTCTTTCCCCGAGGCCTTTTGGTCCCACCTCTTTAAAATCAGTTCTTATAGACTATGGCCCAGACAGCCTGATGCACAACAGTCTCCTAGGAACTTAAAATTACAAGGTTGTAAAGGTACCCAAAGAAAGAGATTTCCGAAGAAGGAAAACGAGAACCGGCACAAAGAAAAAAGGTGTGTCTCTTTATATATGGATACAAACAGCAACAACAACACTGGGGCTTTGATATAGAAGAGACGCACCTGACAGTTACGGAGCATGGAAAATAAATACAGCATCGTTAACAGCAGTGCGTCACTAGGAATGACCCAAGAAGAATCTGTTTGCAATGCAGTACATGTATTTAACAAGTATTTAAGTGTGTAATCGTTTGATTAAATTTAAGGAACCTGAAGGTCCTTCTAACAGCATAAAAAGCCTCATATAAAGTCAGTCAGTTTGAAGGCAACAGACTATCCATGCCTTTACTTTTTTCCCGTAGTTACATCAACATAGTTTCCTGTTAGCAGGTGAGTTGGAAATCATAAACAAATTTAATACTAGTTGTCTTACAGGTTATACGTGGTTCATCACCTGAATATAATTAATCTACTCTAGAATTCTAATAAATGTTATACTAGTTAAATTGCCAGAAAAATAATCCCCAAATCCACTAGGTTACAAAAGCAACCCCAATAACATAAAAATAGAATAAAGAGCTTTAAAACCAGAAGCTTAGTATGATTAGCAGTCAACAATAAAGGTCAAATCTATTACAAGAAGTTACATACAAATTTGTTTTTATTAGTACAACTAGGGCAGCAGCAGCCCAGAGAGTACACCTAACCGGAAGAAGAAAATATCAAATGTCTATGGCATGATAGAAAAGCAGAATCAAATATCTTAATATCGTAAAACAGACAGAGCTGTCCACAACGTTAGGAGGCAATCAGTGTTTTTTTTAAAAAGTAAAAAAATTCTTATGGAGGTAGGTGGGAGCCGGGTGGAGGGGGACAGTGAGGGAAAAGAGGGGGGACATCTGTAGTTACTCTCAACAATAAAGATACATTAAAAATATTTTATGATAATAACGATCACTGTTTCCCTTTGCATAGATCCTAGAGTTATATTATTTATGTATATTAATCTCAGCAGTGTACTACAAAGCCTCTTTGGAAAACTTCACTGTCCCTGAATTAGTTTGCAATTATCACAGGAAGCTATTTTTTGCCACACCTATTACTCTCAATCAGGTATTGAAGTCAGTGATTTAAATATTTATTTTAGTATTATACAAGTGATAACCTGGTGATTAAGTCCCTGAAAGTGGATTTCAATGTAAACTAGAAAAACAAATAATACTAAATTACTGAGCCATCTGGGGCCTGCAAAAATAAGTCACTCTCACTTATACTACTAATGAGATGCAGGCCTGAGTCACACTGAATCGTGAACATTAGTACAGTAATTTGACTCTAGAATGTGGGTGTTTTGTTTTGTTGGTAGCTCTATTTAAACACAGATATGTTACTTTAAATATTTATATCGAAGAAATAATAAGATCTTTGGTGAAGGTCTTATTCAGGATCTAAAAAGCTACTCAATTTTCCTATTCTGATCTCCCTTAGCCCCTTAATGCAAAATATATCATCTCAACATGTCCCTGTAGCGAGATTAGTCTTTCAGCATTTGAATATCTAAGGTCTGCCCTACTGAGGTGGAAAAATTATTATTAAGATGTCAGTAGGGGGGCAAGTAGCTGTTAATAAAAAGAATCTAAAAGATTGAGTCATGTAAAATTGAAAGAAATATTTGCCACAGAGAAACTTTAATTCAGACAATCTATTCAAGAAACACATCGAGTCTTATCTATATATATAAAAGCCTAATACGCAAATTGTCCCTTGCTGAGTTCAACTGGGAGTTCGATCACTCACTATGACGTGCACTGACCACCAGGGGGTGGTGCGGAGCGAAGGGAGGCCCTGGCCGGCAGCCGGAAGGCCCAGATGGGCCCTGATCGCTGGCCAGGCCTAGGGACCCTACCCATGCATGAATTTCCTGCACCGGGCCTCTAGTAGCTTATAAATTCATCATAACGAGGTTTTTATACAATTATATTTGACTTACATTAACTATTTAAATAATCTAACCAACTCAGATTTTAGTAATTTCAGAAAAGACAGTGTAGCTCTAAATGGCTGTCTCACATTCATAGATATATAAATTGGCCAATTTGATTCTTATGTACATATTAGGAAAATGTTGAAATCAGTAAAAAAAACTAGCATTTTGAAATCACATTTTAGAAGCTTTTGCCAGAATACTCTGCGAAGGAATTATCCAATGGGTGTTATCACCTTCAAGTTGTGTGCACGTTAGAGTATCTTCTGTGACTATTTACGAAACAGGATACTTTCTGCTGTGTGAACCCTGTTAGTTCCCCAACCAGGGGGATGGCTAGACTTTTTGGATATCTCATTTCCATGAATCTGGACATAAAATGAGACTATATAGCAAAAGAAAAACAAAACAAAAACATTCTTGAATGAACCAATTTTAGATATTTTCTAAGCAAATTTTGTAATCTACACAATGTAAATTATCCTTTTATCCCGATTTTGAAACCAAATATTCTATTTATGTCTACATGGAGTAGGACATGTGACCTCCAAAACACCAAAAAAAGAAGCAAAAACAAACCTTGTATCTCTCATATGTATTTTCCTCACATTCAATAATCCAAAAATCGTTACTTTTTTTAAAGCCTCCTACATAAAGCTAGAATTTATAGATTTTAATTAAAGTTAAAGTCAGTGAAGAGAAGTGAATAGAGCACTTGGGTAGTTTCAAAATAGTTGCATTTTAATCATGGTGTTATTTCTGACTTTAGAATCTGAACCCAATACTGATATCCATTAACAAAAGGTGTCACATAACTGCAAAAAGGTAAATCGGCCATTCCTGACACTAACTTTTAAAGAACACCCTTACATTAAAATGACCACGGCAAAGGAAAATTCTTTTTTACCCATTACAATGGAACAAAGACAGAAGGGATATATATTCACAGTGCTCTGAATTGAAATTTATAACATCGTCCAGTTAAATGGATAGATAGATTATATCAAAACATCCTTTAAAACAGCGGTTCTCAACCTGTGGGTCGTGACCCCTTTGGGGGTCAAACGACCCTTTCACAGGGGTCGCCTAAGACCATCGGAAAACACACATATAATTACATATTGCTTTTGTGATTAATCACTATGCTTTAATTATGTTCAATTTGTAACAATGAAAATACATCCTGCATATCAGATATTTACATTACGATTCATAACAGTAGCAAAATGACAGTTATGAAGTAGCAACGAAAATAATTTTATGGTTGGGGGTCATCACAACATGAGGAACTGTATTAAAGGGTCGCGGCATTAGGAAGATTGAGAACCACTGCTTTAAAACATTTTTTGGTCATGGCCGTATGCTCAATGGTTAGAGTGTCAGCCCTTGAACCAAAGGGTCTTGGGGGCTCGATTCTGATCAAGGGCAGGTACCTGAGTTTCAGGTTGCCTGCCCCGGGTGGGGTGCCTGCTGGAGGCAACCAGCTTATGTGGCTCTCTCACATTGATGTTTCTCTCTCTGTCTCCTCTCCTCCCCCTTCCACTCTCTCTAAAAAATATATCAATGGAAAAAATATCCTCCAGTGAGGAATAACCATAAATAAATAAATAAACAAACAAACAAACCACAACATTTTTGCATGGGAAAATTAAATAAGGAACTAATCAAATAACATACATGTGATGTAAACTGCTGATACAATTAAAGAACATAAGAAAATTTTACATACATTTTTCTTTAATATGAATGTTGAAACCAGAACAGAATAATATACTCAATCAATGTGTTTGTTATTGTCAATGCTTTACCAAAAGTCATGATTAACATACATGATGCTTTAAAATTGAGCTAGACTAGAGCCTAATTAACATAAAACATAGTAAAAAAAAAAGCTTCATTTATTATGTTAATTAAAACTTTACAGCTACAATATGCAAATTATTAGAAAAATTTAGACCGCATAAATTTCTTTATTAGCTCAAAATAGAAGGGGTAAGAGAAAGAACTTACTGCAACAATCATAATTGCATTATCCAAAAAGCCAAACCCTACGAAAGGTATCGCATTGTGGATGAATACTGAAAAACATCAAAAACAGAAAAATATATTTTAAGATTTCTATAATTTTAAAATGACAAAAATAGACCATATGATTAAAGTCTCCTCAGTAAGCTTTGGAATTTGCTTGCCATTCCCCATAGCCAGAAGATTCTTCTACTCCTACTGTAAGTTTAGCTACTTAGTAGAAGCTATACTGAGACAAATAAAAAACAAAATAAAAAATCCGTAACTTGTAAAAACAATCGTGTTAGGCTTTTGTGTTTTCTTACTGGCAGCACATACAAATTATATATAGTTAACAGCAGAACAAATAAGTAAATACATATTATGAATATCATGTTTTTTCCTGTTTAATTGATATTGACATTAATCTGTTTCTCTCTTATACCTAAAGACTGATATCATAAAATTGATCTCCACATTAGAAATAATAAAAACATTCCCTGAATCAAAGTTTAGGGAAGCTGTTTGGTCACTTTTAAATAATTGTTTTAAACAAATGTTAGGAAAACGTGATTATTTCATCTATATTAGACATTTACATTCAGAAATCTTTTTCTCCTTCACAATACTTCAGTATCCCTGAATGCTTTCACAAACTATAATAAAACCATCCTATTTAAATCAAAATGTAACTTGGCCTCCTCCTACCAAAGGCACACTTACCTCATCTATCTAGTACACGATCTGAATAACCTGAGATAATAGAGGTGTAACGAGGAAGAACTAATACCTATATGTTTTTGATACATTTAGCCTCATTTTTCTAGTTCTAGATGGTAACATATTTAAGCAATAATAGATATGGTCAACAATATTAGAAATGTCTTAAACCGAGTTTATACATTTTTTGCTGTGGCATAATAAATAGGACAACTCACTCTGTCTAGAAAGATTTAATGTACTGACTCTTGTACTATCAATAAATGATATAGTTATTTCAAGTCCAAGATACAGATGCACAATATTTAACAATTATAGAGCCTTTACCGTATCTCAGCTGTTCTGGGGTGGGTGGCGCAGCTTCCAATTTTTCTAAATGGGAAGAAGAGGGTGTGGGGCAAGAATTAGTTACGATGGCATGGTCTCTTTTTTTATTACAATGAAGAAAACACCAGCAGATTTACAAAGCTAGGAAAATATCAGAGTTTATTCATAAATTATCTTTCGGTTAGTGGACCTAAATTAGCCATACAGAAGATGTTACTTGGTATGGATTAAATACAAGGTTGGAAAACAAAACTGAGCGTTAGTTACAAGCCTGTCATGGAGTCTATAACCCTGAATAAATCATTTGCTTTTTGTTTTTTAAGTCCTTGCATCTATGTAACAAGCCTGTTTACATTCATTGCAGTTTTCAAAATTTCAAAAATAGCCCTGGATCATGTGGCTCAGTTGGTTGAGCGTTGTCCTGTGCACCAAAAGGTTCAGCTCTGGTCAGACAGAGCACATGCCCAGGTTGCGGGCTCAATCCAGATAGGGGCCCCAGTAGGGGTGCGTGTGAGAGACAGCAGATTGATGTTTCTCTCTCACATCAATGTTTCCCTCTCTCTCTCCCTCTCCCTTTCTCTAAAAATCAATAAAAACATTTTTTTTAAATTTCAAAAATATAGCTACCCTTCTTAAAGATGGTAATCCTAGGTAACTTAAGAAATTTACATGCAAGTGAGCACTGATACTGGAAAAAAGAATGTTCAGCCCTAGCGGGTTTGGCTCAGTGGATAGAGCATGGCCTGCAGACTGAAGGGCCCCGGGGTTCGATTCTGTCAAGAGCACATGCCTGGGTTTCAGGCTCCATCCCCATTAGGGGGCATGCAGGAGGCAGCCGATCAATGACTCTCTCATCATTGATGTTTCTGTCTCTCTCTATCCTCTCCCTTCCTCCCTGAAATCAATAAAAATAAAAATATTAAAGAAAAAGAATGTTCAAATAGGTCCAAATATCCTTTAAAAATAGTAAAATAATATTTTAAAGCAATATATTACAAACAATGATTGTGTCCTGTTCTTTAATCTCCCTTGATGATATACTAAATATTTTGAGTTTTGAAACCTATACTACCAGGTAATATAGAATATCCTACACAATAAAAAAAGGAGGATGTTATTCAACAAGTAACAATATACTATTTATAATATATGTCATAATAAACACACAAAGTTTTCCCAAGTATATGTCAAAGTAAATATCTTCAAGTGACATCATTAAATCTAAAAATTAACAATAATTACAAAAAAAGCAAGCTATCAAATCTTGTAATAATAACTATCTTGCCCTAACCGGTTTGGCTCAGTGGATAGAGCGTCGGCCTGAGGACTGAAGGGTCCCAGGTTCGATTCCGGTCAAGGGCATGTACTTTGGTTGCAGGCACATCCCCAGTAGTGGTGTGCAGGAGGCAGCTGATTGATGTTTCTCTCTCATTGATGTTTCTAACTCTCTATTCCTCTCCCTTCTTCTCTGTGAAAAATCAATAAAATATATTTTAAAAAAACAAACCATCTTACGCCCAGCTGGTGTGGCTCAGTGGTTGAGTGTCGACTTATGAACCAGGAGGTCCATGGTTCAATTCCCAGTCAGACTCAATCCCCAGTGGGGGACATGCAGAAGGTAGTCGATCAATGATTCTCTCTCATCATTGATGTTTCTATTTCTCTCTCCCTCTCCCTTCCTCTCTGAAATCAGTAAAAGTATATATTTAAAAAAATAATAATAATAACCACCTCACCATTTATATAAGCACAAGAATAGGCTATGGTAAAATGGCAGATAAGTCTACCTTCTTCGTCCTCATCCAACCCCACAGAATTAATCAATAACCTATAGAGAAGAACCCACACCATGTATTACTCTGCTCTACGATTTAATACAACCAGATTTTCCAATGAAACACATTACAAACTGGATATACACTTTCTAAAATATTTATTTATAATCTATGACAATGTGAGAACTAAATAAATCTTTATATATAAGCTATATAAAAATGTATGGTTCATATTTGTGAATGCTATTTTATTTAAAAATTATAATACCATCTGGCTTTATAATAAGAAACACACTAAAACCTAGAGTTTAATCAATTATTGTATTATTCATAAAGTTCTAAGAATTCAACTTTAAGGTTCTTGCCCTCTTTTAGAAGGGTTAAGAAATAAAGATATACTAATCTTTGTAGAGTTTTACATTTGATTAAAATATTTTCTCTATACTTTGACTTGAGCTATTATTTCAAAATTTACCTTTAAGGTATGCAAATAGTTTTCCAATTTTTAAAAAGGAATGCAGACTACCACTGTAGTCCACAGAGTTTTCTGGTGAAGTAGATAGAACTATTTGCTGGCTGCATTACTCTACCCATCACTCCAGGTTGGACACTGCGTGAGGTCCTTGTCAGTGAACTAGAACATCTTGAAACATCTAAAAATTCATCCAGCAGGACCTTCCCAGTAGCTAAGAGTATATAGTGTCCTTGCTTTTACTTCTTCAAATTCCCTACATACTGACCAAAATATTTAAAATATTTTACAACTCCTAAGGTTTAGGACCAGGTGAATGTATAATGTGCAGCAGTAGAAAGAAAAAAAGCAAATAATATATATAGTATCCTAGTCTTTCTGACTACACAAGAGGATTAAAAAATTAAAGGTAATAAAAAATAATCTTTTTAAAGAAATATAAAGTAAAGGAGATAGAGCAGAAAGAAAACCACTGGCACGGAGTTGAATGTAAAATCAAATCACAGATTCTGCCTCCTGCTTCACAAAGAACCAAAGGAATAATAAGAGGAAATATGAAAGGAACATTTCCTAGAAAGTGGAAATTTTCTGCAAAATATAAACTTTATGGAAAGTAGCCATCAAAAATTTTAATTATAATTTGATTATTTTGAGGACTTTGACACTGTAAGTTATCTTCTTTACTATATTAACTGAATCAAAACAAAATATATATCAGAAGTAAAAAACATTAGATGTAACAACGGAACTCAACCTTGAAAATAAACCCAAGGTGCCATCAAAATATACCGGTTTTAAAATGCAATGGCTGCTAATACAACCTCCCTGAAAATAGTCACAATAAACGCTAGAAGTTTTATTTCCCTACATAGGTATCTTAACCTTAGGAATTTCCTTCTGACATAGGTAAACTATCTACACTTACACTGGAAATGTATTCTAATCTAAAGTCAGCAGCAGACTTTGCGGTCAGAAAAACCAATTCTTTCCATTACGGTGTGTGTGTTATATACATCATAATTTCTCTATTCTTTTCCTGAATATTTTTAAATAATATGACATTAAGATTGTACTTCACCACACACCATATTTTCCAACTATTTTTACCTAAAAAATTCTGGTCCTATTTCTAACACTGGCTGAATAACCTTCTATCAAACCAATCCTTCTGCCTAGAACAACTCTAAAGTATAAATTAAAATACAATATAAACAAATAACCAACCAAAAGCGTTAAAAAATGACCAAAAATAGGTTGATTCTGGAAAGAAATCAACACTTGGAATTCTGGAGGAATGGTATTAAATGAATTGCCTGTTTGTTGCAGCTTTGGGCCTAAGGGCACGCCTCAATCCACAACCTGTAGGACAACTCAAATGCTAATATGTTCAGACTTTCTGGTCTGAAGAAGCAGTGAACATGGTACAAAGTAACAAAAGCCACCAGAAAGTAAGAGGTGAATCCTGGAAAAAAACAGAGTCGGAATGGAGGAGTCCTAAATTCTATATACCAGTACATTCAGTTCAAATATATGGCTGATCCATGAGCCACACACACGTGGCAGGGAAAACCCCCAAAATCCTAGCTAAGGGTAAAATAACTAAAGATTTAAACTGCAGCCCAAGAGTTTGTAGTTTAAGCCGAACCATTAATGGCCTGCTACAACAAATGTTAAAAATCTATATTTTAAAAAATAAAACAGAATCCAGAGTCTCTGTTAACATAATAATCACAGCAATGACTAGGGTACAATTCAAAATTACTTCATGAAGAAACAGGAAAACATGACTCAGTCTCAGGAAAAACAATAGATGGAGACCAATCGAAAGTAATTCAAGTATTAGAAGTAGCAGACGAAACTACACTCAAAATTATACTGAAGGCGTAAATGAAAATATGCTCGAATAGAAATTATAAAAAACAGAACCCAATTAAAGTTTGAGAACTGAAAAATACATTTTCTGAAATTTTAAAATTAATTGAAAAGGCTTAAAATCCAAAGGGAGGTGACAGAAGAAAAAGTTAGTGAACATCAATATAAGATCACAAATCCAGGGAAAAATTCAAAATCATTTATAATAGACGCAGTAAATACCAAAGCAACTTCACCCTGAATGACATAAAAGGAACAGTTTAATGCACACACTAGTCCTTTAATTACAAAAAAACAAATACTCTTTAAGTGGCAATTATCTACTTTCTGACCTTTTGACCACCTAATAATATCTGCTCCAGGCCCCACCCTACCATTTTCTCAATAAAGTATAGGCGTAGACTTGGCCACACCAATCACTATTTGGCCTAATGAGAGATTTATTAAAAAGACAGAGATGAAGCTACCATGTTTAAGAAACAATTTGGGGGCTATATTCCTGAACATTATAAATAACTGCTTAGACTTTTAATAGAACCAAAAGTTCCAATGGATAAGGTAAAATTTATAATAAATATATAACATTAAAAAAATACAAACTTGAAGTACAAACCATGCTGTATGCAAAACAATTTAAGCAAATCATATTAAATGCCAAAAAGAAGACATGCACCCAAAGGAGGTTTATGAAGCTACACAGCAGTATTTTAAAATAAGTTAATATGGCTCAGAAACATAAAAACTGACATTCAAAACTGAAAAAACTCTTTAGAAACAGCAAGGAACTTAACTTTTTAACTTAGTAAATTTCAATCAACAGGTTTTGTCTTTTAAAATTAAGACTATAATTATAAAAGGATTTTTAAATTATTTTTAAAAATATATATGCTTTGGCTAAGACACCCCCCCCTCCCCCGTCTCCCAAAAAAGAATTTGAGTGTGATTTTGTAATTTTACTTAGCATTTAAAAGTTTCGTGCACATTATGGAGTAAAGAAATTTCTATGTAGGTCACATAATACTGTCATCTCATTAACCGTCTGGGGTACGTATCATGCGACCTGGGTCTTCATTGCAACCTAGACTGCAATCCAGTTTACTTAAGGGCAACTAACCAGTTCCCGGGCTGAGGCAGGCCCGGGTGTGACAGTTGAGAGAACAGGAGTTGCCCAGTAGTAATGATGAGGTGATAATGCCCAATGAACCATCATCTTTACTAACCTCATTAATACACTCACCTGTAATTGTTTACCTCTGGCTTAAGAAATAGTAAATACTAGGGGTATAACAATTTATTTCTCTTATAGCTGTCATTTCATAAAGTTTTTAAAGATAATCAAACATACTATTGATTAGTGGTTGCTTTTACGTGTCTAACTTGTGTACTTGGGATAATTATATACGCTACTTAATATACAGGGACTATATTCCTTCCCTTCCTTCATGCCAAAGGAAGACAAAAAGAATGATTACTATGTACAATGATATTCCTTTTAAAAAAGACAAAGATATTAAAACAGTACAACTTTTAAAAAACAGATCTTATAACTTTTTAGGTATAGAGATAGCACTATAATAAGTTTAGAAAATCATTTAATTATGGATGTTGTATTATATTATAGATGTAAAACTTAAAGTGAGTTAGGACAAATTAATAATTTGTCTTGGAATATTATAAATGGTAGATATATCTGTGGGTATAGTTACATAGAGTCCCAGAAGATATTCATTTAAAAATAAAATTGCTGCCGTAACCGGTTTGGCTCAGTGGCTAGAGTGTCGGCCTGCGGACTGAAGGGTCCCAGGTTCGATTCCGGTCAAGGGCATATACCTTGGCTGCGGGCACATCCCCAGTGGGGGGTGTGCAGGAGGCAGCTGATCGATGTTTCTCGCTCATCGATATTTCTAACTCTCTATCCCTCTCCCTTCCTCTCTGTAAAAAAATCAATAAAATATATTTAAAAAAAATAAAAAATAAAAATAAAATTGCTTTGCCCTACCTGTGGTCAGCAAACTGCAGCTCGCGAGCCACATGCGGCTCTTTGGCCCCTTGAGTGTGGCTCTTCCTAAGCCTTAGGAATACCCTAATTAAGTTAATAACAATGTACCTACCTATATAGTTTAAGTTTAAAAAATTTGGCTCTCAAAAGAAATTTCAATCGTTGTACTGTTGATATTTGGCTCTCTTGACTAATGAGTTTGCCGACGACTGCAGCCGGTTTGGTTCAGTGGATAGAGTGTTGGCCTGCGGACCAAAGGATCCTGGGTTCGATTCTGGTCAAGGGTATGTACCTTGGTTGCAGGCTCCTCCCCCGCCCGGGGCCCTGGTGTGGGCTAGTGCAGAAGGCAACCACCCAATGTGTTTCTCTCACATCGATGTTTCCCTCTGTCTTTCCCTCTCTCTTCTACTCTCCCTAAAAATTAATGGAAAAATATCCTTGGGGGAGGATTAACAAAAATAAATAAATAAATAAATAAATAAATTGTTTTATACTAGGAATGAGCAGAGATTTTTCAGTCAATACATTACCTTTTCCTCTTTAAATCATTCCCCAAATAAAAATCTTTTATAGAATGTGAGTAGTAAAAGGATTCTTAGAACCCACCTGCCAGTGGTTCTCAACTTGGGGTGGTTCGTCATCACCTTACAAGATGCTCAGAAATGCAGGGATATTTTGGATGTGATAATGACTGCGAAATGCTACTGGCATTAGGAATTCTAACTATCCTATAATGCACAAGAAAGTCCTTTATAATGAAGAATTATCCAGCCCAAATGCCAGCAGTATGCCCACTGAGAAATACTGACTTAATTCTCCACTTTGAAGATGCAGCCACTTAAGCCCAGAGATGTTAATGACTTACTCAAAGACACATAGCCAAGTCCAAAAGCTATATTCTCATTCTCCTCTTCTATTTTCCTTTCAAAAGTAAACTCTCAATAAAAATATAGAAGAACCAACAATCAATTGTGTATGAATATATGAAACACTGTCAGGATGTGAAACAGTTTATTGTATTAAATCATTGATTTAACCTGCATGTATTTTCCCATACAAACAACTGTAAGCCTACATTTGCCCACACCCCTATAAAGCCTAAGAAAACTAAGTTGTATTTACCCTTTATCCTTTTAAAATTTCAATTGGTCCACAAAATATTTCTGATTCCTTTTTATATACTGTGTTACTAGTATACTTCTTAGGCAATGTATCTATATTAAATAGTAATAAAAAATAAAATAGGAACAGATATTTATTTGTATACCTGCCTCCCTCCCCATCTCTCTCTATATATACACCTATCCCTCTCTCTGTTCCTCTCTCTGTTCCTCTCTCTCTCTCTCTCTCTCTCTCTCTCTCTCTCTCACACACACACACAAAATACAATTCTCCCAGTACCACCACCACTACAGAATGCAACATAAATTAGATATCAAGTTGTATAGAGACTGAATCTTAAAAAAAAAATGTTCATGAATGGCCTTAAAATGCAATTATATAAGCCTTTCAAATTATTTTATTTTTAAAATACATTTTTGTGAAGTTTAGTTACTTAAATACAGTTTCTCTTTACAATATTCTGAAGGTTTCCCTGTGTGGCCCTTTTTCCCTACTCATTCATCTTTGTTGCTCGTTATGTGTCCCTTGCCGGGGTTACTGCAACAATTTTTAAAATACACTATTTAAATATAATTAAATATAAGTGATTTTGTCTTTTGTTAAGGTCATAAGTTTAATCCTTCAGTTAATTAAACATGCAATTATTATTCTATCATATCCACAAAATCTAGGATTAGATAATAAAAAATACCTTGTAGGTAGTCCAAAACAATGATGCAAAAAAATTATCATTATAACTAAAGCATGCTATTTCAAACCAGCAAGAAGTCAAGAAGTTCTGTTAAATAGATGTTTGCTATCTGCAATAAACATCTAGTGAACAATCAATACTGTTAAGATGGTACTATACCAAAACTATCAGGGGTCTCTGCTGATGATACCTTCTTCGCCGTCTTCATAATGGCTACCTCAGGTTTGGGAAATCTGCATGCTAAAAATATTTAAAAATCAAAATGTATTCAAGCAATAAAGTCAATAAAATATGTATAAATAAAAGGGTATATGAAATTTTGAAATGAAGCATGCTTGAATATAGGCAGTTCTCACTTTGCACAGTTGTGTGGGACCATTAAAATGACAGTGCAGGCTGAAACTGCAAAATCTTAATAAGCAATGGAGAAAATTACAATTGTTCTGTGATCTTTAAAAAAAAAAAATTCCAAACATTGAAATCTCTCTCACAAGGAAAAAATAGTTTGGAATTACGTATGCTGGCGGATGTTAACTAGATTTATTGTAGTGATCATTTTGCAATATATACAAATATCTTGTATATCTGAAACTAATACAGTGTATGTCAATTATAGCACAATAAAAAAATTTAACAACTCGTCTACTGACAATTAGAAAGGAAAATTTGGAAATAATAAAACTAAAGTTTATGTAGTATGCCATCCTTTAAAATATTAGAAACACTGAATTAAAGTGTTTTATTATCTCTTTGTAAAGAAGATGATCCAAGGCAGCTTGTGTGCTAGCACTCATCATATCTCACAATGTGGAGCAAGCATCTTCTCTCTGCCTGGGTGAGTTGCCACACTCCTTTGTGAGTCTGGATTAGCTAATACATGGTATCCTTTGTAGTCTCAATGTCATAAAATAGCTCTGAGAGCTCCTTTAGTGTGAAGTTGGAACCAGAGTCACTTCCTCTGGAACATCTGCATCCTTTTCATCACAACCTCCTCATTTACGTCCAGAATAAGTGCGCCTTCTCCAGGCCCCTCTGGCTGCGTGTCTGGAGCGTCTCAAATGGCAGCAGTTCAACAGCGATGTCAACACCCCCTCATCTTGGAGGACCGCCTCAGCTGAAGAATGCCGCCGCACCCGCAGCCCTGCAGCCCTGCACCCTGCGCAGGCCAGTCCACACCCAAGAGCTCAATTTCACAGGCAGAGAGACTTCTCACCCAACTCAGGACAGCACGGAGGGGTCAGCCTATCTCTAGAAGCCTCCACCGGGTCAGCTAAGGCTTTCATGGACACTGTATTCCCCAACAAATGTCTTAAGCTCATCTTTGTCTCAGAGACTGCTTACCAAGGAACTTAACCTGTGACAGGGATGGTAAGGCTTCTTGTCAGCAGCATATTCTCAAGTGATTCGTGGGGAGGGGGGGATAGGGAGTGGAGGGGGAGCTTACTGCACTATACTTAAACCTTTTTCTATAAATTTGAGATTGTTTGAAATCTTAAGAAGTAATGTGAAGTGGGGAAAGCACAATTACACTAAAAAGTTCCCATTGTATACCTATAAAATCAGTATTAACAATTCACATTTTTTCTAATGTCTTTAAGAAGGCCCTTTGAGAAGAAGAAGAAAAAAGCTAGGATCATGTTTTTTAAACCATTAAGATCTTTCTCACACACAAACATAAAATCCTGCCCGCTCACCAAAGGCGCCACATCCCACATTATCACGCTCACATCTGTTTGCCTGTTCCCTGTCGCACGTCAAGCAGGCCTACGTTTATCTGCGTGACCTCGCCTCTTTCCCACCTTAAAACAAAAAGCAAGACCACCTGCTCTCACCTTGCTACTCGGGACAGGATCCCTGGACCTGTAACACTGAAACCACTGGACACTTGTTGGAAATGCAGAATCTGGGGCCCTGTCTCACACGTACGGAAACAGAATCTGGGTTTCCGTGAGATTCCCAGGTGATTTTCCATGTACTTTAGATTCTGTGAAGCAAGGTTCTAGTTTCTACTGTGGGGTGTAGAGAGCTACAAGAAGCACTGTCACCACCCTTACAGTGAAACAAAGTCAGACTAAATTCAAACGCATGACTTATTTCGAACCAAACCCATAAGAGAGCTGAAGTCACAGCGCAAACAACCTGGCCTGAACTAAGAGAGAGGCAGGCACCTGCAAGGACAGAGGGGACAGGGGACGTAGCACTTGCTTACTTGGGATCGATGCAACCGGACACCTTAAGGAGGGTACAGCTAGAACAGTAAGGGCGCAGGTGAAGGCAGCGTGCGGGCTGGGGGGACAGTGGGAAGGCACCGGCATACAGATAAATTGGGGGAGTCCGCACCTCCTTGCAGATTCTTTCACCAGAAATCCCACCAGACACGAAAAGTGATAAGAGAGAGAATGTTGAGAGAGTGTCCAATTTGGTGCAGGTCTCCAGGAGTGGAAAAGCAGTCGTGCAGAAGGGACATGAAATTCTACCTGGATCCTTTTTTCAATCTCTCCTATGAGTCAAAGGCTTTAGTCTGTCAGAAGGGCAAACATATTGTCAGGGAGGGTGACCAGTCCTCCAGTTTGCCAGGGACTAGCTCAGTTTTAGCACTGAAAATCCTATAGCCCGGGAAAAAAATGTATCCCTAGCTCTTGGGTATTTTAACTTGAAAAACGAAGTTCAAAACATCTTCTTGAGTTCATAAGCTTCTTACCAAAGAAAATGAAAAGATCTTACCTGCTAAATGGCCTGCATATTTTTACAAAATGCTGCTAAAAGGGGGTGTGATTTGCTTACCTGTGATATTTTTCTCTGATGAACTAGAAATCTACACAGGACTGTCTGTAAAAAAAATGAGTATGCTAGTAATAGGTAGTTAAAATAAGTTTAGACTTATGACCAATGAGTAAAGGAATACTCTCAGTAATACTCAAGCTACTATAGTAGTACTATCCAAAGTTCCCTTTAAACTGTAAGAGCCGAATCCTTCTTTATTGATACTCCCTCCTCAGCTGATTACAATCTGGCTTCTTCCCAAATAGCTCTTATAAAACTACTTCTGACAGCCCAGCCGGTGTGGCTCAGTGGTTGAGTGTGGACCTATGAACTGGAGATCAGGGTTCGATTCCTGGTCAGGACACATCCCTGGGTTTGCAGGCTCGATCCCCAATGTGGGGCATGCAGGAGGCAGCTGGTCAATGACTCTTATCGTTATGTTTCTCTCTCTCTCTCCCTCTCCATCCCTTTCTGAAATCAATAAAAGTATTTTTTTTGAAAAACTACCTCTGACAAAAACACCAGTCTCTTTTGTGTTGATTTCTATGCACCCTCTTCCGACACACCTGCCCCCAAGCCTTTCCCTTACATGACTTATTCAAAGCATCAGATCAACCCCACTGTCTTTTTCACTTAGCTTCTGGAACACACAATTCTTGTATTTTTCCTGTCTTTGTGGACACTCCTCCTCAGTCTCCTTCTAGCTCTGGTTCTTCTTCTTCTTCCCTTCCAATACACATTGGTGTTTTTGAGTTCTCTCCTGGATCTTCTTTTCCATCTATATACAATTGTTGACACTCATACTTACATCTTCAGCCTAATCTTCCCTTATGAGTTTAGATTTGTAATATAAATACAACACACACACACACACACACACACACACACACACACACAACTAACTACTTGATATCTCCATTCACATTCGCACAGGTATCTTAAACTTGACATGTCCAAACTTAAGACTTTAATTTCCATCCCTCTGAAACCTATTTGCCCCCAGACTTCTCCCTCACAATTATTAGGACCATCTTTTACTCAATCACTAGTCAGAACCCTAAGACCTCACTTTCTATTTTCTTTCCCTTAATTACCTGCCCCTTTCTACCCACCAGCAAGTTCCATCAGTTCACTCTCAAATAAATGTTTTTTTTTAATTTTAATTGATTTCAGAGAGGAAGGGAGAGATAGAAACATCAATGATGAGAGGGAATCATTGATCAGCTGCCTCCTGCATGTCCCACACTGGGGATGGAGCCTGCAACCCGGGTAAGTGCCCTGACCAGGAATCAAACCATAACCTTCTGGTTCATAGGTCGATGCTCAACCACTGAGCCATGCTGGCCGGGCTCAAATAAATATCTTGAATCCACCTCCTTTTCTTCATCTCCGTGGCCACTTAGTCTAAACTACCACCACCCCTGGCCTAGACTACTGTAACAGCTTCCTAAGTGGTCTCCTAGCTTATGCATTTGCAGCCTTCAGTTAGTCCATTAGCAGCCACAGTGCTCTTTACATCCCATTATTTCACTCAGGCTTAAACCTTCAAACGGCTTTCCTAAGGTTTACCTACAGAGGCCCTGACTGATCTGGCTTCTGCCCACCTGCCTATCTCATTCCACGCTCCACTTTGTTCATTAAATTCCACTCATAAATACTTTCTGTCAATTCCTATGCTATGCCAAGTCCCTTCTTATCTCAGTGTCTTGGTATTTGCTTTTCCTCCCCAGAATGCTCTCCTCCCGCTGTCTGAATGACTAGCTCATCAAACCTTTCTTTTTAGTTTAAATATTACCGACACAAAGGCCTTCGCAGATCGCCTTATCTAAATAAGTGTCATTCTGTTTATTCTAACAGCACAGATTATATATAATGATTTAATTTATTTACTATATTACTCATATCTCTCCTCTCTCAAAAAATGTAAGTCTCATGAGAGTATTATGCCAAGTTAATTAATTCTATTATACTAGAGGCCCGATGCACGAAAATTCGTTCAAGAGTAGGCCTTCCTTCCCCTGGCTGCTGGCACCAGTTTCCCTCCGGCACCCGGGACCCGGGCTGCTTCCCTCCACCCCGGCTTTGTCAGGAAGGATGTCTGGAAGATGTCCAGTCTAATTAGCATATTACCCTTTTATTATTATAGATGGTAGGGAGAATAAGAAATATTTGTTAAATAAACAAACTTTCAAAAGTTTGGAAAGCTTTCCAATGAATAGTATGTTACTTATTTTTTATAATACTCATTCAAAAATCTAAAGAAAAATTAGAGTAAAGGTTAGAAACATATGACAGTTATGCTGTCACAAATACTAGTTTTCTGACTCTTCCAAATTCCTCAAACAATTTATAAACTTTTTTGCATACTGATTTTACTTATGCAAATGCCATATTTGCTTTTGTATTGAATGTTAAAAGATAGACTAAGATATGTAACTTTTATTGAGCATTTGAGGTGTAACCTTTTCCCGATCATGCGTTAAAAAACCCAGGAATGAATATCCTGAAGGGGGTGATAATTAGAATAGGGTTTTAGAGTCAAACAAAGCTAAGTTAAAAACTCCACGCTGCCACACAGGTTGCAGGATCTTGGGCAAACTCCTCTTGGCCTTAGTTTCTTAATCTATAGAATAGAGATCATTCCTTCTCTCTCCATGAGAAGTAAATAAAATAAGTACATGGAAACTCACTTAGTTCAGCATGTTTGACACATACCAAATACTTAATAATTGCTAAGTGATTGTAGTGAAGATGGTGTTAGCAGCAGTAACAGTCGTAGCTGCAGAAGGTCTTCTATAAAATATAGGAACCATTTTACAATAGAAATTCAGAAGTAGTTTTATGAAATACTAGGCTGTTTTTCAAAGTACGAATGTTTTAAACCATACAGTGTACTAAGTAATCTACCCTAAAACTCAGAAAGAAAACAGAATCTAAACTAACCCAAATAAGAAAACCATTCTAATATAAATTTCCCTGAAACTTTAAGATCCAAAAATAGTAATATCTCAGTTAATCGGGTGCTTAAAACAATAATCCTTTGAACAGCCAAAATCCAGATATTAGCAAAAGTACTCACAAGATCTTCAATGTGAGATCTGAGCATCAAAGGTCAATAATGTGATAGAAGCAATTGGCTAGCTGGAAAGACAAAGAAGGGTGGTGGTCTATGACCTTGAAACATATATTGACCTTGAAACATAAACCCTATTGAGAAGCCTATGGGGATCAAAAACAAAATGAGAATGAAAGAAAAAGAAGAGAAAGAAAAAACACATGGAAGAGTGACAAAGAGCAGACATTAAAAATAACAAAAAAAGATGCCAAAAAGCAAACCTCCTTACACAGCAGAAAAGAGTTTACCACAACCACAAGGGATGAATGAGAATAGCGTAGAATAGTCTGCAGGCACTGAGGGATGGGGGAGGGTTACTATAAGTCCAGCACATTTCACTACCATCACAGAGTCTTTAAAGCCTGCCAACTGGAATGGCACATGGTGTGATGATTAGTAGTATATCTACAAATAGAAGTAGCCCCCCAAAATATTACTGTATTAAAATACAGTATATAAGGACTCTGGCATCTAGCAGAAGCTAAATTGTGCTCATTATGCTTTCATTAAGGCAGAGAAAAATGCAGCACTATGTTCAAATATGCTTCCAACAAAAGCTATCCAAGTAAATGCTTAAGAGCTTAAAGTCCTTTGTCTAGAAGATCTCTCATTTACCAGAAGATCTGAGGTAACTAAGTTATTACATTTTAACATCTAACTTCTTGTTTCTAATGTGGTTGTTTTTATTAACTTAAAGCAGACATAAACCTATGAGTCAAACACAAGGGAAGAGTCCTATAAATCTACATACTAATTAATTCAACTGACTTGAGAAAAATGCTAATAAATTTTTCACTCAGGGATTGGTCTTTATTTGTTCTAGTTAGCTTTACACTGACGTGCCAAAGAAAACCAGTCAAAAGTGTGGTTATGCAAACTCATCACTATTTTTAGAAAAACTGAAACTATTAATGGTTCAATATCAGATCATTCCCAACATTCAAAAACATCCATTATCTTTAGTTGCAACTGACCTTCTGGATGCCCCTGTAAGTAGCAGACTTCATATTATTTCAATTTTCCTATCCACTAATTTGTTTATAAAAACTTGCTTGTCATGATTGCTTAAGTTAGCAGTAAGTGACTACTGAGATGAACAACACCAAATTAATTACTAGTAAATCAAACACTCTAGCAGTGTTCAACTTACCTGAAGCCATATTTTCTAAGTATCTAATATTTAGAATTTAGTCAAGAACTTAGAAATTAAGAGACATTACAATCAAGGAAAACAGCTATCACAAAACTCATTTATTTGATAGAGGGGTGAGGAGTTTGATAGAAAGGTAAGGAGTTACTCTTCTGACCTTATCCAGAGACAAATAAATGTAAAATAAAGCAATGAGCTAGAAGCAAAGAGAATACACTGATAACAGCAAGTATCCATGTATGATAGAAGAGAAGGAGAGATAAGGCAGAGGATTGAAGCAGCAGCAGCTTACAGCATTTCATATAAAGCAATGGCTCTTGACCAGGACAATTTTGCTACTCTCTCCTCTTCCCCCCACCCCACATCTTCTCCATGGAACATTCGGCAATGTTTGGAAACATTTTTGGTTGCCAGAACTGGGGTGAGGTGGGTCCGAGGGTGCTCTGTCATCTAGTGGGTAGAGGACAGGGACACGGCTAAAAATCCTCTGTGGAAGACGGCCCCCACAACAAGGAAGTATCCAGCCCCAAATGTCAATAGTGCCAATGTTGAGAAATCCTATATGGAGGAAGGAGTCCCACGTAGCTCAATATATAAAAGAAATCACTGCACTAGCACTCAGCATAAGAACTAATGTTCAAATTCCTTAAAATAAACAAAAGCCTATATGTTAATGGTATGCGTTAATAGAGAAAGACGTAATACAAGATTTCCAACAGAAATTATCCTTTTTTTAAGTGCACTGATAGAAAGTAATAAATTACTATTAAGCATGGCCATCTACATGGAATACCACTTTCTAATTTCCCTTCCCTTGAATCCAGACTGGTCTTAGTGACTTGCTCAACCAGCAGAAGTGACATTCTGGGACTTCCAAAGCTAGGTCATAACAAGTCGGGTGGAAGGTTGAAGAATGTCCATACCCAATCCTCCAACCTTTGAATATGTTACCTTGGATGGCAAAGGAGATTTGCAGATGTGATTAAATTAGGATTTTGAGAGAATGAGATTATCCGGGGCCTAAATATGATCTCGGGGGTCACTATAATAGGGAGGCAAGAAAAGGTGAATGAAGGAGATGATGTAATGATCAAAAACAGAGATCAGAATGATGTGGACAGGAACCAAGCAATGACAAAAGCTGGAAGGGACAAGGAAGAGCTTCTCCTATGGAGTCTCCAGGTCGGAACCTTGCTGATGCTTTTATTAGCCCCTAGGTCTCCTTTTGAACTTCAAACCCTCAGAATGCTAAGAAAATAAATTTGTATGGTTTTAAACCACTAAATTTGTGGTAATTTGTTACAGCAGCAATATGAAACTAATACAAAGTCTTAAAGTTTCTATCTAGCTTTCTTGGAACGTTTTCTCTGGGACTTGGTCTATCACCTAGCTATTACAGCATGCTGCGATTGATATGGTGGTGAGGTCACATGCACCTACTCTGGCCACCGCTGCAGTTGAGCCCAGCCTTCCAGCCCTCTCCCCCAAAGTGCCAGACATGAGTGAAACCACCTTGGCCTCTGTAATCAGCCCATCTCCCAGCTGAAGTCTATGGAGTGACCTCTATAGATACCACATGAACCAGGTGAATTACCCAGCTGAGCCCTGATTATATTCCTGATCCACAAAAATAAAAAGATATAATAGAATGGTTGTTGTTTTAAGTCACATATAACTCCAGACATCAAGCTATATGTAAGTGATGATTAAAGACTGTTAAATAGCATATATCCATTTTATAATGGAAAAAATCTTATTTGTGTTATCCGTTCTTTACTGGCAGTAATCCCTAGTAACAGGGGCCACTCCAACATGCCCAATAACTCTGAAGTATTCAGAATTAAGCTTGTTAGAATATATTGATACTAGTGGCCTGGTGCACGAAATTCATGCACATTAAAAGGGAATTAATTAGAGGACATATTTTAATATTGCTATTTGCCTTTTCTCTATAATAGACGTGTCAGAGATGAAAAAAAATTAGTAAAATGTATATGAAAATCTTCCTCATATCAGAGTCTGGGGTGCGCCGTGGGACCCAAAGTCAAGTCCCCGCCCACCTGTGTGCTCCTCAAAATTGTGCGAAACCCAGACCCAACCAGCCCCACCTCCATTGGGTGAGATCCAGACCCAGCCACCCCCATACCTGTCAAGCCCTGCCAGGCGGGGGGCGCAGCCTCAGGTCCCCTGGTGCACGCCGGGTGGGAGTCACAGCCTCAGGTCCCCTGGCCCACCCTCAAGTCCCCTGGCCCGGTGTCGGGGCGGGGGGCATGGCCTGGGGTCCCCTATCAAGCCCCACCAGGTGTGGGGGTGCAGCCTGAGGTCCCCCGTCAAGCCCTGCTGGGTGGGGGGCATGGCCTGAGGTTCCCCAGCTCAGCTCTGGCAGGGGGCACAGCCTCAGGTCCCCTGGCCTGGCACCGGGGTGGGGGTCGCAGCCTGAGGTCCCCTGGCCTGGGCCGGGGTGGGGGGCATGCCCTGAGGTTCCCCAGCCTGGGCCATGGTGGGGGGGCGTGCCTTGACATCCCCCATCAAGCCCTGCCAGGCCGAGGGCACAGCCTGAGGTCTCCTGGCCCGGGCTGGGGCGGGGGGTGCACCTTGACGTCCCCTGTCAAGCCCTGCCGGGTGGGGGGCGTGGCCTGAGATCCCCTGTCAAGCCCTGCCAGGCATGGGACACAGCCTCAGGTCCCCCACCCCTGCCCAGCTCGGCGCTATGCAGCCTCAGGTCCCTGCTGATCGCTCGTTATGGTTCATTACAGGAACCCCGCCTCCGCTGTGGGTGCAGCCATCTTGTGACAGCATTACGGCATGAGGGTCAATTTGCATATTACTTCTTTATTATATAGGATATTAGGTTCTTTCCATATTAATAAAATAATTGATTGTGGCAAAGCTTCATTTTAACTTATCTAGGCCCAAGATATAGAAGCTCTCAGCTTCTTAGATATCTCTCACTCCTCCTGACTCAATTCACACTTCACATCCTCATCCTGGCTCTTCCCTGCTTGCTGTGTCTAGTTGGGGCTACTTCCCTTGTTCCTCTTTTACTATTTCAGTGAAGGCACTGAAATATCTTTATTCGCGCATCTTAATTTAGAGTATGAGATGTTTTCCTTACCCTCGTTCTCATTCTCTTTCAGCAAAAGCTGAAATTATCTCCAATTGATCCCAGAGGTTAGTAGCTTAACAGAGTGGCTATTTTCTCCCATAATCCTGAACAATAGGCTGAGAGAAATGGAGATATTCTCCTTAAGAGTCCAGGATCCCTAGTGGGTCATAACTCCATGAAAGATCTTGTTTTTGAGTATTCTAGACATCCACTTTACTATCAGCTTTTTATCTTCCAGCCTTTCATTTGACAAAGGCCCTTCTGCTATATGGCAAGTTCTCAAAACGAAGCTCCTCATCTACTTAAATAATCACAAAAGGTGAGGAACTACAAGGTTATACATAGTTTAGAATTATACGGTGTGTCTATGTGGATGTAGATAAATGGTAAAAAGAAAACCTAAATGTACACAATTACCACTTAATATGATGAAAAAGAAAAAAAAAAGTAAGCTAATTAAGATCTAACATTGATAGCCCGCTTGGCTCAGTGGTAGGGTGTTGATCTAAGAACCAGGAGGTCAGGGTTCGATTCCCCATCAGGGCACAGGCCCAGGTTGCGGGCTCCATCCCCAGTGTGGGGCGTGCAGGAGGCAGCCCATCAATGATTCTCTCTCATCATTGATGTTTCTACCTCTCCCTCATTCTTCCCCTCTGAAATAAATAAAAAATATATATTTTCTTAAAAAGATCCAATATTGATAGAAAAACTGCTCTGTTCACTGCAATCTATCTCTTGTTATATGTAAAAAGAATCTCATTTTTAAAATCCTTAAGTACATGTTTAATAGAAATATTCCCTAAGAAGCTCCTTTTTTTCAAATCAAATCTTTTGCTGCGCCTTCCCCAAAGCCAACTCTTATCTCTATGTAATTCTCCAGCAAACATTAATTACAATACCTTAAATAAGTGTGGGAGGCAGCCTCTCAGATCCTCCCAATCATTTCCTCCTCCTGGTTTTACGCCCTGTACAGTCCCCTCCTATGATGTACCAGGGCAGAAGGGATGGACTATCTCTTCTAAGACTGGGTAATAAAAGACTGTGGCTGCCAACTTAGACTGTGTCATCACTTGTCCTGGAGGGAGCCAACGGCCACGTCTTGAGAACCCTTAGGTGGCCCTGGGAGTGGCCTGCATGGCAAGAAACTGAGACTTCCAGCCTACAGCTGAGTGAATGAGCCTTTTGGGGAATGGATCTTGCAGCCCCAGTCAAGGTGTCAAACGATGCAGCCACAGCTGAAAGCTTGATTACGACTTTATGAGACCGGAGTCAGAAACATCTCACTAAGCTGCCCCAGGACTCCGGAAGCTGTGGGACAATACATGCTTGTTTTAAGCCATTATATTTAGGGGTATTCGTAATACAGCAATGAACTAATACAATGAGCAATGCCACTGCTCATCCTTCAAAAACCAAATTGCTGTACATTCGGCCCATAGTATCTGCAGGCTCTGCATCTGGGGATTCAACCAAAGATAAAAAATACTTGGGGGGGGGGGGTGAGTTACGAGTTGCTGTCATGTACAAAGTAGTTAGGCCTAGGTTGGTTGCGTCTGTACTGAACATGTACAGACTTTTTTTTTCTTATTATTCCCTAAACAATACAGTATAACAACTATTAACATAGCATTTACATTGCACGAGAAGTAATCTAGAGAGGATTTAAAGTACACAGGGATGATTGCATAGGTCATATGCAAATAGTACGCCATTTTATAGAGGGGACTTGAGCATCCACAGATTTTGGTACCCACGAGGGTCCTGGAACCAGTTTTTAAAAATAATTATAAATAGAAAGTGTAATTGCAAAAAGTGGAAGACAAATTTGTTTGAAAATCTCGGCTAAAATGAAAGGCAACTGTAATAATGTCAGCTTGCCAGCCCTAGTTGTAAAAACAATGAACTAACAATGTACTATCTGAGGCTAGGAACTGTTTCTGGAAAAAGACCAGGTTGGGCAGGTGAAGTGAGAACACGGTATCAACTTTTTTAAAATTGGGGAGGAAATCAGTTTAAAAATCACAGTATCCTAAGTAGCTATGATAAGACATCCCACAAAGTAGGGGTTATCTATTATAAATTGATTCTAAGAATCTAACGCTTTATCTTGTCACAGACTATATCACTTGCCCACTGATAAACTCATAAGAAAGATAAGGGCAAAAGTACCAAATTTCAGCAGTAGATTCCACTGACATATCAAAGCATGGATGATTTTTTTCTTGTAATGTTTCCACACCAAATCCAAAACATGTCATAACATCATACAAGAAACCTTCCCAGGAACACATAAGATTCCCTACAATTAAAAAAAGCCCTTTTACCAAAAATTTATTTCATTAGAAAATCCACTAAGTACACACACACACATTTAATACGTGAATCAGTTATTGAAAAAGCAACAAGAAAAACAGCAATTTTTTGTTTGTCTGGGGAAAAAATGTTGATTTCAGCAATGTAATGAGCTGCATTCATTTGCAACATAATAATGAATAAGGTAATTTATTAGTGATGATTCAATTCCAGTTATCTCCATAGTAACTATGTGTATTCATATTGAAAACAATAAAGAACATTAACACTGTCCTAAAAATGAAACCAGTAGCATCACTTAAGTGTCATTTGAGTCAAAGAGCAATAATTTAGTCATCAACATTGGCAAAAATTGTTTATTTAAACTTTATAGTTCTTTAGCTTATAAATAGGAGATAAGCATTCTTTCTCATATAATGTACATACTTATTAAGCATAATTGATCTAACTGATCTCCATTGACTGAAGTTTATAGGTCCTTTCCAGTATTTGTAAAACTATGTTAAATTTCAAAATATCATCTTCATTGTAAAATGCAGCATATCTATTGCAATGTGCAATAGGTATGAAGTAAAATTTACCCAGGACATGCTTTTTCAAGAATTGCCATAAAATTATATTAATAGGGCCCTTCAATCTTGTAACAGTGGTAATATAGAATTTCCAACAAATTACTTAGAAAGGTCAAATGTGTGTTCAAATAGTCTTGCCCGTGGAGAACATCAGCATGTGAGTGTCTATTGTATTTCAAGGAGCTCATTTTCAGAACTGAATATTTTAAAACCACATACTGAGTACACACATAGCTTACAAAATATGCTAGCATTTGATTATGATTTAAAATAATGTGATTACACATTTAAAAAAATGAATTGACTGCAATGTGACATTTTTCCTGTAAAAGCACTGTGGGTGGACATTGTCTTGAATCATCCAATAGTATAAATTGGTCCACAATTCCCTGAATGTAGTGGGGAGGGAGGGGCGTGGTTAAAAGACACAATTAAGCCTGGCCGGCATGGCTCAGTGGTTGAGTGTCGACCTATGAACCAAAAGGTCACGGTTAGATTCCCGGTCAGGGCATATGCCGGGTTGCAGGCTCGATCCCTAGCGTGGGTATGCTGGAGGCAGCTATCAATGATTCTCTCTCATCACTGATGTTTCTCTCTCTCTCTCTCTCTCTGTCGCTCTCTCCCTTCCTCTCTGAAATCAATAAAAATATATATTTTAAAAAAGACACAACCAATAAAAAGTTTTTGAAGAAGTAGTATAGATAAGTCGATAAGTCATATAAAGGTAGATAAATCTTTCCTCCATTCCTGTGCATAGGCCGAAGAAACACCTTCAAAGGGCCTGTGGCAAATCAAATCCCTTCTTCCCAATCAATATCCTGTAAACTTAAGGAATCTACAGAATGGTTATGTCCCTCCCACCTTTAGGAGGGGGGGGGGGGGGGGGGGGGTGTTAAACTTTTGATGTTCAAACACATCAGAATGTGATATAAAATAGTAGCAATGTAATTTGTCTATATTACCATATTTAAATGGCAAATATTTTAAGACAGAATGATTTTATCTTTTGCTCCTTTCATCCCTTTGATTTTATGAATTGTTAGCTTTTGCAGCTGGACTCAAATTCTGACCTACCAGCATGCTGCACTGATTGTAAAAATACCCTATTTTAACATGTTGGCTTAAAAATAGCTTTGCTTTCACCATTGCAGATTACTTTTGAGCAGAAGTCTGCTTTTTCTTGTAGAGCCACAGATTCTCAGAAAAAATACCTTCTTGTTTACTTCATTCTTTCAACCTCTGGGGAAACAACAAAAACTGGAGTTTAACTGGCGAAGCACCGAACTTAATATGGACTAGCAAGTATGTATTTGCAGTTGCTGGTTTGATCCATTCTTTCCATTTCCCGGGGAGATGTTCCCTTCCGCTGCTCAAATGAATACAACTAGACGTGTGTGCAAACTAGCAGCCGAGAGCATCTCTGCCTTATGAAGCAACATCCCTTCTTACGGGCCCCCAGACACCTTCGTTCCATAACCATTCAAAAAAGTTTCTTCCTCTCGGGTTCGTAGCACTTTCGGGGGAAGCAGGCATGCCACCTGCGCGGCTGCAAGTTCACAAGAAAGCATCGAGGGACAAGAGGGCTGGGGAGGGGAGGCACACGGCAAATCAAAACAAAATCAAAACAGGATCGGTTGGCTGTTGGGGCTGAAGCTCGGGCTTCTGAGGCTGGGGAGGAACCAGCCAGCCAAGCGTTGGCCCTGGCTGCCTGGCTAGATGGGCTCCGGTCCCACCTGCCCCGGGGACACTCAAGAGGCGGAAAGTTCCCCCCACCTCGGACGTCCCAGGCGCCGGGCCAGGCCGGCGAGGGGGGCCGGCGGGTGGGGCGGCGGCGGCGATGGCTGGGGTCCCAGGCCGAGGGTCGGCAGGGCTTCCCCGGGGCAGGCGGGGCAGGGGAGGGCGCCGGGCCCCCGGGGTCACCCCCCTCTCCATCCCCTTTACCTTGGGCGATGGCAATGGACTCGAAGCGGTGCAGCTCCTTGAGCAGGCAGCTCCTCTCGGTGGAGTGCAGGCTGTAGATGAAGTCGCGCGCGCCCTGCGCCGTGTTCAGCGCCTCCATGGGCTCCTTGGGGTGCGTGCCCAGGCCCCGGGGGCCGCCGGGGGAGCGTCCGGGGAACGCGATCGCCAGCAGCCCCCGCCCGCAGCCGCACCAGGACGGCAGGCGGGGCGCGGCGGCGGCGGCCGGGCCCGGCCTCAGGCTGCTCGCGGTCCGGCTCCGCAGCAGCGGCAGCAGTCGGGACATGGCGGGGTTGGGGGGCGGGGGACCCCCGGGGCAGTCCGGGAGGGCGATCTCGGGCGAAGGTTGAGGTTAGAAGGAGCTGGGTTCCGCCGACCCCGCCCCCGATGTCCTTCCAGATGGGCAGCGGCGGCGCCGGGCACCATGCACTCCCCGGGCCCGCACGGTTCCTCGCGTCTTCTTCCGTCCCGATCCCTT
>NW_005871075.1:4006213-4038618 GCF_000147115.1 Myotis lucifugus | reverse complement strand
ACTTTTTTCACACCACCTCCCGCCTGGGGCGGGGATCCGACAGTTCGGAGTGTGACCCCTCATCGCTGATACTTTATTATCGCTGGGCACGCGGGGGTCACGGGGGTTTTTTCTTTACGTGTGCTTTACAAGTGCGAGGATGTAGAGACCAGGGCGGGCCGCCTCCAGGTCCGTCCACTCTGCTTCTTCGGTCTTTTCTAGGGCCCGCTTCCACCCCGCATAGTTTTTCCCCGCTCTCATAAGAGACACACTGTCAAGTCCGCAGTTTCTGTTCTATACTCTCGCGGTTGTTTAAGGGGTAACAGGGCGGGGCCAAGGCAGGGGGCGGGGCTGGGCGGGGCGGGGCCGCGCAGGCGTAGTCCTCTGGCTCGCGGGCCCCGCTCGGGTGTAGGGAGCGTGCACCAGCGTGCGCACCCCCTCGGGTGCGTGGAAATGGAGGCAGAGAGGGCTCGCCCCCGTTGTGCTGGCGACCGTCACCTTTAAGTCCGGGGATGGAAATAGCGAAGAGGAGCTTTGAACCCCTCGCCCGGCCGGGTAGTGCAGCTGTCACCCGGCCCGCCCTAGCGCCATGCCAAATCGGGGGCTCCTTCCGATCAGTGCCCCAGCCTGCGCCCCCCTCTCCGGGCGCGGGCCGCCCGGACAGCCGCGCGGCCACTCCGAACCTCGCGGGTCACAGCCTCCTACTGATGAGGGTTTTGGAGATGGAAGCGCCCAAGTTGCGCTCTTTGCCAAGTCAGCGCCCACTGTGGCCTTGGACAGACACTTCGGCCTCCAAGCCACCCGCTCTGGGAGCTCCAAAGAGAGGGCGAGGCCCGTTCTACCCCTTCCCAAGACGGGTTTGAGCCTGACATCTTGACACCCGTCCTCGTCCTGATGCCAGCAGCTTGCAAATGGGTGATGCTGGAGCGCTGGAGGCGAGTGTCACAGACCTTTCCCCGGTGTTCCCTCAAGGTTTGTGTGATTTCTCTATAGTATAGAGTCTATAACAAAACGAAGAATTCCACGATTCTCCACTATTTCCCAATGTCCAGGTTCTAGGCATCTTTCAAGACCCGGCTCAGACTCGCCTGCTCCACACTTTCCTTTCTCTCTTCATCTGAACCTGTCTTACTGTCACCTAGGCTTCCCTTATTAAGGGAATAGATCCACTTAGAGACTAAATCTGCTCAAGTATAATCAAGACCTAAATCCTCTCCTTATCATATCCGCTGCTGCTGCTGCAGCCAGGCCAAGCCCTGGGTTGTAGTAGATGTGCTGTACACATGTGAGTGCAATAGATTCACTAAATCTCCCTGCCTAGTGGTTCTCAAAGTATGGTCCCTGGGCAGCAGAGCTTGTTAGACCTGCAAATTCATGTGCTCCACCCAGACCTCCTGAATCAGAAACTGGGAGTTGGGCTCAGTCGTCTGTGTTTTAACAGGCCCTCTACTTAATACTGATGCACACATAAGTTTGAGACCCACTGCTCTAACTTAAACATGGAAAGCAATTTTTCTTTTAAGTCTCAAGGTCTCTGGTGTAGTAATGACAATAATACACTCTGGCCTGGCTGGTGTGGCTCAATGGTTGAGTGTCGACCTCTGAACCAAGAGGTCATGATTCTGTTCCCAGTCAGTGCACATGCCCAGGTTTTGGGCTCCATGCAGGAGGCAGCAAATCAATGATCAATGATTCTCAACATTGATGTTTCTATCTCTCCCTCTCCCTTTCTGATATCAATGGAAATTTTTTTTTAAAGAATGCACTCTGTGAAAACTAAGTTCTTTGAGTGCACAGACTGTCTTTCTTGTCTTTGAAACCTTCTGTTCCCCCCATGTGTGTTGGAATCCTCTGCAGAGTTATTTCAGTCTGGAATTCTTGGTATTACCACCACCTTCCTCTATATCTCTTACCCCCAAGAAATTCTGACTCACTGGGTTTGGGGTAGGGTCCTGGGAAGTGAGATTTGGAAAAACTACTCACTAAGAACCTATTCCCAACAGATTGCTGAAAGTTTGATAGCGGGATTAACCATGGCCTAGCTGGGTGTTAGTAGTAGATTATAGTAGTGGTCCCAATGAATCACTCCTGATGTGTAGACCTGTCCTATGGTATCCACTCCCTTGTGTAGACCTGTCCCACATTGACTGTGGGCTTGGCCAAATGACTTGCTATTAGCCAATTAGTGGGGCATCACAAACCTGATCTGATAAGTGCTTGCTCGTTGGGACTTGCTATAATGTGTCTGCTGTAATGTGTTTGCTGTATGACTTATGAATATTTCATTCTGCTGTAGAAAATAGGAGAAACTGAAATATACACACAATTTGCTTATGAGACATGTTACACATAAAATAAATGGATATGTGTTTAAAAAGGATGGAAAAAATGAAAGTGCTATTTTAGATAGAAAGAGGTAGACCAAGTGAACTTTAAATACTAATAAGGCATGAATTGTACTACTTCTAGACTGACAACAATGTCATCCCTAAATTGGCCACCTACTAGTGACACCCATTATAGCCCCATTATGGCCTCAGGTAGTCTCCGTACAAGATAAACCCCTAGCTACTCAGCCAGCTAATGACCAGACACAGTCATGACCAGACATACTTGTCCTACATCTCTCTGACAGAAGAGATGCATGTTGGTTCCTGGCTCCTTTAATCTGCTAACCCCCCTCACTCACTCTTCACACTGGTCCTTGGAACTACCCCATCTGCAGAGAAGACTGGCCCGGCAGAGAGGGTTAGGACATACGAACATTGCATAAAACCAAATGTAGGTACTATGGTCCTTCCAGTCTGCTTGTACCCCATCTAAGCACGTTTATCTACCACATCTCTTTCCTGTTGCTTCTCACTCTGTTCTAAACTGGTTGATAAACTAGATAGCCGTTGCTGCTCTTTGAGTGAATGTGCTATGCCAGACTTGGTGGCTTAGGTAGCCAATTTATTTTGCTCTTGATTTTGTGGCTCAGAAATTGGGAAGGGCTTGCTTGGCCAGTTTATTGTTTGAGTCTCTTATCAGATGTCAGCTGCAGCTGCTGTCATTTGAAGGCTTATCTGGGCTGGACATCCAAGATGGCACACTCTGTGGCTGACAGTTGTCGCTGGCTGTTGGCTCTCTGGAAGCTCAGCTGGGACTATGAACCAGAGCCTTCACAATCCCTCCAGCATGGCAGACTTCTCACATGGCATCTGGCTTCCCTCAGAGTGAGTGTCTGAAAGTACCAGACTCATGGCCTTTTGAGACTTATGCTAAGAAGTCGTGCTGCATCACTTACACTTTATTCTACTAGCTACCGGCAAGCCACAAAAGCCATCTCAGATTCAAAAGAAGGGAATGTAGAGCCCTCACCTCCCCCCAGTTGGGGACATGTTTTAAAGCTGCTCAATTTCATACTCCATGGGCTCATATTTATCTGAACATCAACATACCTATAGGCAACAAGACTGTGACTGCCCACAACCAACATAAAAAGTGCATATACACATATAATACCCACACACGTGCATGCATGAACACACACCTATATGACTTTTTCAGGGTAGTATTTTGTAACTTTTTCCCCTTCCAGGCTTCCCATCATATTTGAGGTTGGGAGGGAGATTCATCAAGGTAAATATAAATAATAGGGCTATCCAATGCCTTCTGTTCAAACTTTAAACTCAGATTTTTAGTGAGGCATTCAAATCATTCATCTACTTTTAAAAAATGACTATCTTTGAGCCCAGCAGAAAGGTCAGTAGAAGGATTTTGAATGTTCCTATTTGTTTTGGAAGAAAAATAAGGAATCCATTCTGACTTTCTGAACACCTTTTCAGAGAGACTTATTAAATCAGCTAGAAGGGAACAACCTAGGAGAAGGTAAATTTGAGCAACAACCCCCAAAAAGTACAGGAATTGGACACGCCGGGTACTTCTGAAGGTAGAAATATAATTGAGCTAAAAAAAAAAGAGAGAGAGAGAGAAGACCTAGGTGAAAAACTTTAAGGGAGCAGTTATGAAGCCAGCTTTCCTTGTACATCTGATGCAGCTGGGAGGTTGCCACCTCCTTGTCCCAGCAGAAGTCTAGAAGTTTACTAGTGGAGACACTAGATTCAAAGGCAGGAGAAACACCAGAGGGAAGGGAGGTGCACCAAAAACAAGGAGATGGAGGGAGTGCCTCATTCTGACTCATGGATCCCTTGTCACGCTTCTGCTTTGCCTCAAAAACACAGGTAGCCATACTATTGGGGGATTTCCCTCTGAGCACCCACTGAAAGAGCTCAGCCAGACCACCCGACAATGAAACCATCCGTTAACTAGCTCTGCCACGCACAATTTCCAAACAGCTTTTTGTTTTCTCACTCTTAAATACAAAGTATGAGCCAGGAGCCCAAAATCACTAGTAAGTTGAAGAAAGCCTTCAAGATGGCAAGACAGAACCAAAATAGCTAGCATTTCTTTAATAGGGGGATCTCTGAGGATATAGGGAGCAAAATAAATGTTTGAAAAGGCATCACAATATCTTTGCAAAATAAGGAGAGATACTACATCTATGGAATAATAGGAATCTACAAAAGTAAGAACATCCAGAAAACAAAAATAATATTACTTGAAAATTAAAAATATGACAAAGTAAAAAATGTTTCAAAAGGATCAGAAGATAACATTGAGAAAAAATTTATTTAAAAGTAGATGGTAAATAATATAACAAATATAAAATAGAAGATAAATGACAAAATTAAAGACTCAGGTCAGGAGGTACAAGAGAGTTAAAGAAGATATAATAGTTTTGCAATATAAGGGAGAAAATTGTCAAAGAAATGTCTGAAGGAAAGTTCCCAAAAAGAAGGTCATTTGCTCCAGCAGCAAAGTCAGTGGCTCTCAAGGGACATTCAATAAAAAGAATCCCATTTCACAATGGCTTCAGACATCTCAACAGCAACACTGGACACCAGAAGACAATGGAGAAGCAGCTTTAAAATTCTGAGGAAAACTATTCCATCTAGAATTCTATATCTAGCAATCTGGTGTGAGGGTAGAGTATAACCTCAGATATTGAAGTCTCAAAATATTTACATTTCATATATCATTATCAGGAAGTAACTGTAAGATGTATCCCATTAAATTGAAGGATTAAGCCAGGAAATGGGAAGTCACAGGACAACTAGAGAGTGTCCAATCCAAATGGGAGCAAGGCGACGGAAGGTTTGGGGAGGTGTGCCTCTAATACAGAGATGGGTTTAATAGATTTTTTTGATGTATTTTTGAAGTATTGAAAGCAAGGTTACACTTCTGAGGGAAAGTTGGAGGATGGATTGGTGGTAGGTACTTTGAAAATTAAGCAAACAAAAACTAAGGCAATTATTAACGCTAGTAAGTAAAATTATATTAGGGGGGAAGTATATGAAATTAAAAGGTCACAGGTAAATAGTATTTACAAGATGATAATAATACAGAATGCTGAATTAACCAAAAATTATGCTATGTCTAAACTCGGCAGATGGGGAGGGGAAGTGTCTTAGTCAACTTGGGCTGTCGTATCAAAATACCGTAGACTGCATGACTTAAACAACGGGAATGTATTTCTCACAGGTCTGGAGGCTAGAAGTCCAGGATAGATTTCAAGGTAGATTTCATTCTGAGACCTCTTCTCCTGGCTTGTAGGCAGCTGCCATCTCTCTATGTGCTCACATGACCTATTCTTTGTATAAGTGGAGAGAGAGAAAGAGAGAGAGAGAGAGAGAGAGAGAGAGAGAGAGAGAGAGAGAGAAAACTTTCTGGTGTCTCTTCTTTTATAAGGGCACAAATCCCATCATGAGGGCCATACCCTCATGACTTCAACTAAACCTAATTACCTTCCCAAAACCCTATCTCTAAAAAGTGACACAATTTGTGGAGGAGGGACATTCAGTCCATAGCAAGAAGCGTGTGTGTGTGTGTGCGTGCGTGTGTGTGTGTGTGTGTGTGTGTGTGTGTGTTTATGTATATAGTGTTGTAGAGCAAGAAAGTGGGAGTAAGAAAGCTACATTCTTGTCTTTCATAGTAAGCATGCCAAGTAGGGTCACAACAGGACACAGATGGTAGTACACTCTAAATGGGATAATTTGAGGATACTTTCAATACTTCAAAAATACATAAAAAAGTCCATTAACAAAAAAACAATTTTTTTCTCTTTTTTATTTATATATTTTTAAATTTATCTTTATTGTTGAAAGTATTTCAGATGTTCCCCCTTTTTTCCCCCATTGATCCCCTCCACCCTGCACCCGCCCCTCCCAGGCCTTCACCACACTATAATCTGTGTCTCTGGCTATGCATATCCTGTATAATAAAAGCCTACTATGCAAATCCACCAAACAGCAGAACAACTGGTGGAATGACCGGTCGCTATGATGCGCACTGACCACCAGGGGACAGACGCTCAACGCAGGAGCTGCCCGCAGGCCCCAGGCCAGCCAAGGCGGGTGCCAGTGGAGGGAGGCGACCGGTGGTGGCCCAGGCGATCAGGGGGCGGGGCTGGAGAGTGGGCGGCACCAGGCTGGCCAAGGCGGGTGCCATCAGGGGCCCCCGATGGCCCCCTGGTCGCCCCTACAGATTGTCCCTGATTGCCGGCTGTGGGGCGTGGCTACAGTGTTTTGGCCAGGTTCAAGCCTCAGACTAATGAAAGGACAGGGTCCTCTCATTGCCACGTGCAAGTCCCAGCTGGAGGGCAGGGCCCTCCCAGCACAATCATAGCCAACGGCTGTGGTTGTAAGCTTGAACCTATGGTCTGAACACGTAGCCCCACGTGCCTTGTGATAGAGTTCGGGTGCATGTAGTTAAGTGAGGTTGAAACTCACAAGAATGCTGTAAACAACTTGATCACGCCCCTACTTTGCCTCGTGGCACCTGCTATAAAATAAAGACATGGCTTGTGGGCGCCAGCGCTGTCTCCTGATCAGGGAGCAGCGTTCCACTGAGACCCAGCTTTCATTCTCTTGTCTGTCTTTTCTCAATCCTTTCATCCCCTGCCACTCAGGGTCACTGAACCAGGCTGAGCTGGCATGGCACATAAGGCGCCCTGGGGCTGAGTATGCCATGGCCGTGCCAGCTTCCCACAGCCGGCCAGGCCTAGGGACCCTACCCGTGCATGAATTTCATGCATTGGGCCTCTAGTATGCATATAAATTCACCTATTACTCTCCCCTTGCTCCCCCCCCCCCACTTCCCTCTGAAATTTGCAAAAGGTGTGAAAGTAGGGAAGCCACAAGAGATAGTACAGTAACATGACTTAATAGCAATTGCACTGTCACCAACCTTAGACCCAAAGGGGTAAGAGTGGAGTGCATGGGGACCACAATCTAGAATGAGAGTCAAATAGAGTAGCCCTTCTTGAGGGAATCAGGGACTTCCAGTTGAAGACACAGCCAGCTAGAGTAGATCATCAAAGAGGAAGCTACAGGGGTAAATATTCTAATCAATCTCTCTCTCCGCCCCCATTTCTGTCTGTGTCTCCTCTTCTCTTCTCTCCTCTCTCTTCTCTCTTCTGTCTCCTCTCCTCTCCAGGTTCTCCCAACTAGAGAACAACTCAATTGAAAGCCAAAGGGACCATTCATAAACCCATTGATGTTGTTCATACAGGTGAGTTTCTCTGAACAGAAAACACAGAAGAGGGTAGAGAGTAGTTCCAAGGGACAAATGGAAAATATCCAACACAATAAGAACACACACAAAAATGAAGAAACAATAGGCATAATCCTATTATGTACTCAGAAGAAGCTTCTAAAAGAGTTGAAAATAATTGCCTTTCTGAACTAACAATTGGAAATAGGAAGACACTGTTGGGAACTGCTTTTTTATGTTATATGCTTTGGAGAACTATTTGACTTTATTTATTTATTTATTTATTTATTTATTTATTTTTAATATATTTTTATTGATTTCAGAGAGGAAGGGAGAGGGAGAGAGAGATAGAAACATCAATGATGAGAAAGAATCATTGATTGGCTGCCTCCTGCATGCCCCCTACTAGGGTGGAGCCTGCAACCCTGGAATGTGCCCTTGACTGGAATCGAGCCCGGGACCCTTCAGTCCGCAGGCCGACGCTCTATCCACTGAGCCAAACCGGGTAGGGCAACTATTTGACTTTTATAACAAAACTAGAGGCCCGGTGCACAAAATTCATGCACGGGTAGGGTCCCTAGTCTGGCCAGCGGTCAGGGCCGATCTGTGGGGCAACCAGCAGGGCAATTGGGGGGCTCTTGCTGGCACCTGCCTTGGCCAGCCTGGCACTGCCCGCTTGCCGGCCCCACCCCCCTGCCACCACCCACTTGCCAGCCAGCCCCACCCCCGCCATTGCCACCAGTCGCCTCCCTCTGCAGGGTGACTGGGGGGGTGATCAGGGGGCCCATGCTGGCCCCTGCCTTGGCTGGCCTGTGGTCTGCAGGCTGGGGGAAGCTCCTGCGTTGAGCATCTGCCCCCTGATGGTCAGTGTGCAATCGTTCCACTGGTTGTTCCGCTACTTGGTCGATTTGCATATTAGGCTTTTATTATATAGAATACAATGTTGATGGAAATAATTTTTAAGTGCTCTTTGGATTTGCAATGAGAAATCATTTATAATCTTTTGACATGCAATATCAGTTAAGTGCTGGGAGCGGAGGTCAGATTATAGAGGGTTGAGAAGAGAAGCTGAGTGGGAGATGAAATTTAAAAGACAGCCAGCTGTTGTTATTCAAACGTTTAGTTAAAGTCACTTGGTTTAGATAGATCAGAGGTGTTGTTTCATATGAACTGTGTTTTTGTTTTTTTAAAAATATATTTTATTAATTTTTTACAGAGAGAAGGGGAAAGAGATAGAGAGTTAGAAACATCGATAAGAGAGAAACATCGATCAGCTGCCTCTTGCACGCCCCCCACTGGGGATGCGCCCGCAACCAAGGTACATGCCCTTGACTGGAATCGAACCTGGGACCTTTGAGTCCGCAGGCTGACACTCTATCCACTGAGCCAAACCGGTTAGGGCTGAACTGTGTTTTAATGAGCTCCGCATACTGCTGCTTTGGTTCCACATGTATTATCCATGTTCGTGCACAGTTTTAGGATTCAGAACATCATTTTGTGCTTGTAATTATTAAAATGGTTTCTGGCTGTTATTTCTTAACCTGTCCCCAAAATATCATCTTGCCTCTGACACCCATTTCTCTTGCTGTATTTCTTTTGTATACCTTCCTAACAGAAAATCAAAGTTTGAACTATCTCTGACCTCCTCTTTTACTTCCTTCTTGTCCTTGCCAAATGCTATGCATTTCTGTCCATTAAATGTTTTTAATTTTTATTTCCTCCTTCCATCCGGCTGAGCCTGACAGAGTTTAAGCCATCAGGATTTGTTGGCTGTCACTATGGAGTAACTACCTCTCCATGCCTCTAAACTCTATCTCCAGTAGCTCTCCTTAGTAGTTAATGAACTTCATGATATTATTAGAAACTGCTTTTCCAGCCACATCTCTTATTACTTCCCCTTTCTTTAGAGAAACATGACTCCCTAAGTGCTCCCCAAGACTCCCACTCTTCACACCTGTGTTCACATTGTCACCTTTGCTTGGTGCACCTTCATCCTCATGTTCTCTACATGACCAATCTTTCCCATTTTTCAGGGCCCAGCTCAAATGTCTTCTCATATCCATGAAGATCTGAGTTCTTTTCCTGAACCTTTTCCTTGTGTTCTAGCACATAGTATGCCTCAATTATAAGCAATTTGAAGGAAGCTTCCCTGCCCAATTCATCTTTGTTTTCCCTTAGCAGCTAGCAAAGTATCCTGTACATAGACACACTCAATACATTTGTTGAATTTTTAAATTAAGTAGCCAGTCAATATTTTTCCTTTTTATTGAGGTTTAATTGGCATACAAAAAAAACTGGACATAATCATTTGTAAGTTCGGACATTTGTATACATTTGTGATACCATCACCAAAATCAATGTAAAAAATATATCCATCACTTCCCAAAGTTTCCTTGTGTCCCTTTGTTTTGTTTTGGTGAGAACATTTAACATGAGATCTACCTTCTTAACAAATTTTAAGCACACAATACTTTATTGTTAATTACAGGTGCTATATTGTTCAACAGATCTCTGAAACTTACTCATCTTATATAACTACTAGAGGCCCGGTGCACAAAATTTGTGCACGAGTGGGGTCTCTAGGCCTGGCCGGCGATCAGGGCCGATCGGGGCCTTCCAGCTGCCAGCCGGGGCCTTCCTTCATTCCATGCTGCCCCCTGGTGGTCAGTGCATGTCATAGTGAGCAGTTGAACTCCCGGTTGGTCGAACTCCTGAGGGGACAATTTGCATATTAGCCTTTTATTAGATAGGATAACTTTATACCATTGAACAACTCTCCTAATTCTCTCTTCCAACCCCCTAGTAACCACCATTCTGCTCATCAATATTTGATTTTATGATATACTGTTATTTGAAAGACAAAAAAGAGCAGTAACCTTAATGAACTGTCATCATAGTACTATCTAATTTTGTCCCAGGTGCCAGCAAGATTTAAAAAATATGATTGTTAAGGAAAAGATCCGGGGACTGAAAAGTCCTATTAAAATTGAGAAGCTGCCCTAGCTAGTTTAGCTCAGTGGATAGAGTGTCAGCCTGCATACTGAAGCGTCCCAGGTTCAGTTCTAGTCAAGGGCACATGCCCAGGTTGCAGGCTCAACCCCCAGTAGGGGGCGTGCAGGAAGCAGCCGATCAATGATTCTCTTCCAGCATTGATGTTTCTATTTTTCTCTCTCTCTCCCTTCCTCTCTGAAATCAATAAAAATATTTTTTAAAAATTGAGAAGCCATAACCCAATATTGTACCCATCATGTAAGTAAAGGTTAAGAACAGAGGTATAGGAGGCAGAGTAACCTGGGCTGAAATCTTGACACTGCCCTTTACCAGCTGCATATTTTTAGACCAATTAACCTCCTGTGTCTCCTTTCCTCAATTTCCTTCTTGGAAAAAATCAGACAATAATGGTACCTAAAAGCACTCATTAACTTTGGAATCAGACAGAATTGGGGAGTTATTATTTAAAAATGATGAGAGAACACTTCCAAATTCATTTTACTGGCCAGCATTAAACTCATATCAAAGCAAGATAAGGACACTTCAAGAAAGAAAATTACAGGCCAATATCCTCAATGAACATAGATGCAAAAACCCTCAGCAAATACTAGCAAACCAAATTCAGCAACGCATTAAAAGCATCTTACACCATGATCAAGCTAGATTTATCCTTGGGAATCAAAAGTGATTCAACATATACAAATCAATAAACATGATACACCACATTAACATATCATAAACCATACGATAGTCTCAATAGATGCAAAAAATTTGACAAAATTTAATATCCTTGAATGATTAAAAAAACCCTCAACAAATTGAGTGTAGAACTATACCTCAACATAAAAAAGGCTACATATGACAAACCCACAGCTAACATCATACCCAACAGTGAAAAGCTGAAAGTTTTTCCTTTAAGATCAGGAATAAGAAAAGGTTGCCCACTCTTATCACTTCTATTCAACATAGTACTGGAAGTGTCAGAGTAATTAGGCAAGAAAAAAAAAAAGGCATCCAAATCAGAAAGAACGAAGGTAAATTGTCTGTTTGCAGATGATATGATTTTATATTTAGAAAATCCTAAAGACTCCACCAAAAAAACTATTAGAATAAATAAATTCTGTAAAATTGCAAGATACAAAATCAATATACAAAAAGCAGTTACTTTTCTGTACACAATGAACTGTCTGAAAAAACTTAAGAAAGTAATTCCATTTATAATAGCATCAAAAACAATAAAATACTTAGGATAAATTTAACCAAGGAGGTGGAAGATCTATGTAGTGAAGACTATAAAACAGTGATGAAAGAAAGTGAACAAGACTCAAAATAAAAAGATAGGCCATGTTCATAGATTGGAAGAATTATATCATTAAAATGTCTATACTCCCCAATGACATCTATAGATTTAATGCAATCCCTATCAAAATCCCAATGGCATTTTCCACAGAAATAGAAAAAAATCCTAAAATTCAAATGTAACCACAAAAAACCCTGAATAGCCAAAGCAATCTTGAGCAAGAGCAAAACTGGAGTCATCACATGGTCTGATTTTAAACTATATTACAAAGCTATAGCAATCAAAACTGTATGGTGCTAGCATAAAACATTTGAACAGAATAAAGAGCCCAGAAATAAGCCCATGAGTATACAGTCAATGAATGTTTGACAAGGATGACAAGACTACACAATGGGAAAAGAATAGTATTTTCAATAAATGGTGTTGGGAAAACAATATCCACATTCAAAAGAATGAAATTGGGCCCTTACCTTACACCACACACAAAAATCAACTCAAAATGGATTAAAGACTTAAATGTAAGACCTGAATTTATAAAATTCTTAGAAGAAAACTAAGGGGTAAGCTTTTTTACATTGGTCTTGGTAATGATTTTTTGGATACAACACTAAAAGAACAGGCAACAAAAGCAAAAATAAACCAGTTGGACTATGTCAAACTAAAAAGCTTCTGCATGGTGAAAGAAACCAACAACAGAAAGAAAAAGCAACCTTTGGAATGAGAGAAAGTATATGCAAACTATATATCTGATAAGGGTCAATAACCAAAATATGTAAGGAACTCTTACAACTCAATAGTGGAAAAACAAATAACTGGGTAAAAAATGGACAGAAGACCTGAAGAGACATTTTCCCAAAGAAGACACTCAAATGATGAACAGGTATATGAAAAGGCACTCAATGCCAATAATCATCAAGGAAATGCAAATCAAAGCCATAAGAAGATATCACTTCATACCTGTTAGGATGTCAAGTACCAAAAAGATAAGAGCTAAGAAATGTTGACAAGGGTGTGGAGAAAAGGGAACCCTTGTACACTGCTGGTGGGGATGTAAATTGGTATAGCCATTATGGAAAATGGTATGGAGATTCCTCAAAAAATTAAAAATAAAACTACTATATTATTGGCATCTCAAAGAACTATCTGCACTCCAATATTCACTGCAGCATTATTCACAATAGCAAGATATAATAACCTAAGTATTCATCAACCGATGAATGGGAAAAGAAAATGTGGTATATTATTAAAACAAAATAAAATGGCAGACAGAAGCTTTTAAGCCATGTAAATGAAATTTAATCTATCTTATTTCATGAATGTGAGCAAAACAAGTTATTCATCCCTCCATCACTCCCAGGTTGCTATAAAGTCTGCTGATCAATTTCATAGTCATAGCTAATCATTTAGTATTCACCACACGGAAGACACTGTGCTAAGTACTTTGCATACTTCATCTCCTTTAATCCTCTTAGGCTTCCAAAGAAGCTTTTGTTATCTCCAGTTTATAGATAAGAATAATAAGGATGCTGATTATAGCTCACCATTTTTGAGTGCTTATTATGGTGCAGGTGCTGTGCTGTATCTTGAATATAGATTCGCTCTTTTTATTTTCATTAATAACCTTATCAGGTAGGAACTATTTTTAACCCTCAATTTTTTAGAAGAAAACTAACGAAACAGTGCTGACAGGTTAGCTGTGCTGTCCAAGATTACACAGCTAAGAAATGATGGACAGGATTCAAACCTCTGGTCTCTGTGACTCCAGGGTTCAAGCTTTTTTATCTCTAAGGTCCAGCCAAGCTCTGGCACAGACATGTTGCCTTAGAGCGAAGAGACAGTTAGTTACTGTGACCTTGTCTGTGTGAGTTTCAAGGTTTCTGTTCATCTTCAGGGCCACCATCTTAGTCCTGGCCCGTAATCTCTGATCTACACCACAATAGCCTAAATAGTTTCCCTGCTTCTACTACAGCCTCATTCACATCCATAATCCTTAAAAGCAGACAAAATGGTTATCTTAGAATATAGTAAATCAGATCATTTCACTGCCTTGCTTAACCCCTTATCCTTCTGTTCTCATGGCTTAGAATAGAATCCTAACTCCTGAGTCCCTCACATAGGACCTTACATGACCTATCTGGACCCCATTCACATCGGGCACACACTGCCCTTTGCTCTACACTTCAGCCACACCGACTTAGGATCCTGGGACAGACCTATCTTGTCCCTGCCTCAGGTCTTTGGCCCTTGCTGTTCCTTCTGTAGTACTCTGCTTCTCAACTTCTTCACCGTGGCTGTCAAAACCTAGACAGTCAAAACATTTACTGATCACCCTAGATCAGTGGTTCTCAACCTTCCTAATGCCGAGACCCTTTAATACAGTTACACATGTTGTGGTGACCCCCAATTTCATTGTTACAAATTGAACATAATTAAAGCATAGTGATTAATCACAAAACAATATGTAATTATATATGTGTTTTCCGATGGTCTTAGGCGACCCCTGTGAAAGGGTTGTTTGACCCCCAAAGGGGTCGCGACCCACAGGTTGAGATCCACTGCCCTAGATAGTTACCTCTCTCCCATTTACTCTTACTCTTGTCACTTTGTTTTGCTATTTAGCAATTTTTTGTTATGTGAAATTACCTGGCTCATTCATAAAGTTGTGTACTGTAGCGGTCAAGCGGAATGAAGTTAACTAGAAGAGGACGTTCTGCCAGGAAAAGGCGGGAGCCTGCAAGCGGGCCACGTCAGAACAAAGTCTTGCACGCAAGACTTATTGTTCAGAGGCAGAACTTTCCTTGAGGTGATAAATAGTCCATGAGGGCATGGAAAGCCAGGGAGGGTGCTCTGCTGCAGGTGGAAATAATCTTTGTATAACATAGGAAATTAATAGTGTAATGTATAACTTAGCTTTGATGATTTCATAAGCATGCTTGTTAATCATTGTCACTTGCTGTACTCCATTGTTGTTTGCTGTGCTCACTACAATAAAAGCCAGAAGGCATCAGAGGGTCTTTGCTACTCGCCTGAGCGAGCGGTAGTCCTCTGCTTCTCCGTATCCTGTCGTCCGACTCATCTCCGCGTCTCCGTTCACCAAGAACATCAATATATACTTTTCTATAGTCTATTTCCCCCTAGTGAAAACAAGCTCTCTGAGAGTAGAGACCTTATCTATGGGGACCTTAGACAAGGTCTTGCTCACTGCTCAATCCCCACTCTTACCACCATGCTTGGCAAAAGAGATGTGCAATAATTATTGCATATATAAATACATGTAGGACACACATCATAATGTGCAGTCTTTTGCCCTTAAAAAGTTGGGCTTACTGTCTATGGGTGGTCCAAGACATATTTGCACAGTCATAAAAGATTCAACAACAATAAAAACTGCCAATACAGAAATAAAATAGTCTTCACCCAGAACAAATTTGATGACCATCCCAGAGTGAGAAAGTCCCGGGGAACACATTCTTTCCAAGCCTACTCTGGTCGGGCAGCTGGAATGACTGAGGGGATAGTAGACCCATGAGTGCTATAGATGCTCATGACTTTTGATGACCTCTGCTAGGATGCAAAAGCAAGTTTAGAAAGCTGGGCCAATTCCCATCTCTTCAGAACACATGTTCTTGGTTCTTGTCCTTCTTGGCTTCCAGATCCCAGTCTCTGAACTGTAAGTTCAGTGTGCGTGCCTCTGTCCCAACAGTCTTGGCCTTTGTGATATGTTGAAATGGCGCTCCGACTTGGTCCAGCCCTCTGCACAACTAAGCTAAGGATCCTCTGACTCCTGGAATAAGATATTCCCTCCCTCAGGTCTGGTCTCCCAGATGCCTCCCATTACCTCTGAAATCTCTCTCCACCACACAGGAATTCAGACAGTTGACGCCAAGGTTAACCAAGACATGGTATAGTGGAAAAAAAGCATGGGATTTGTTGTCAAAAGAAAAGTTCAAATCACAGCCTCACCACTTACTCTTTGTGTGCCCTGGAGCAAGTTGCTTAAGATTTCTGAGTTTTGCTTTCCTCCTGTTAACCTAAAAGTAAAGGCAAAGTGAGAGGCAACAGGCGTTTATTTGAGATCCATCGGGAAGCATGGATTCAGGCAGAAACCCAAATAGTGTTCTGATGAGGTGAAGGCAAAGGGCATTTATGAGAAAGGGAAGGGTTTGATTATATCAGTAGAAGGAAGGAATTTATATGGGTGTTAATACACTAAGAAAGGAATTTCTGTAGTTACAGATAAGCTAACATAGTGATGCTAATTTTTTAAAAAATATATTGTATTAATTTTTTACAGAGAGGAAGGGAGAGGGATAGAGAGTTAGAAACATCGATGAGAGAGAAACATTGATCAGCTGCCTCCTGCACACTCCCTACTGGGGATGTGCCTGCAACCAAGGTACATGCCCTTGACTGGAATCGAACCTGGGACCCTTGAGTCCGCAGGCCAATGCTCTATCCACTGAGCCAAACCAGTCAGGACGCTAATTTTAAAGAACATCTTTATTTTTAAGTCCTAGTTATGTCTGTTTCCCTGTTATCTTTGCAAATAGTTGTTTGGAATGCAATGCTGCTTTAGGCCCAGTCCAAAGGTTATTTCGCCTACTTTTAGCATTCTAAAGGTCTGAGGAATGAGGCATGCAAGGCAGTTCCGCTGTGATAGCAACTCTCACTCCATTTTAAAGTGGCTCTGTTTGTATTATTATTATTTTTTAAATATATTTTATTGATTTTTTTATAGAGAGGAAGGGAGAGGGATAGAGAGTTAGAAACATCGATGAGAGAGAAACATTGATCAGCTGCCTCCTGCACACTCCCTACTGGGGATGTGCCTGCAACCAAGGTACATGCCCTTGACCGGAATCGAACCTGAGACCCTTCAGTCCGCAGGCTCTATCCACTGAGCCAAATGGGTTAGGGCTGTTTGTATTATTTTTTATACTTTCTTTTAAAACCTAGAAAGCAATATCTACCTCGCAGGGTACTTGAGATGATAAATAAGGAAAAGTCCTTTTTTACACCTCTTTCTCACTCCTGTTTCAGTGTTTTCTGTTTTATTGAACAGCATTATTATCACTCAACTAGCCACTGAAGCCAGAAACCTGGAGGGCCTTCTTACAATTTCTCCAAATCTACTTCCTCCTGCTCCAAAGCCAAAACAATCCTCACTCAGGTTCACTTTCCATTTCACATTATTTTGGTCCAGACAATCGTCTCCCACCTGGAATAGAACAGTATCCTAACTGGTCTCCAAACACTGGATCTGTTCTCCACCAGCCACAATTATTGATAAAGTGCAAATTTAAGTATCTCATTTACTTCCTGAAAACTCATCAATGGCTTCCCATTGCTATTAGGATAAGGTAAATAGTCTTTGCAAGGACTCATGGGGTCCTGCATAGCCTGGCCCTGGCTTCCTCTCTAGCTTCACCTATCAGCTCTAGGCACATGGTCTTTTGTCCTTTCTGGAACCTCCATCATGCCTTAGAGACCCTCATATAATCTTAATTCTGCTGGAGCTCTCTCCTTCTCTGGCCACTTTCCTGCACCTTCTACGAAGTTCATTTCTACCCATCCTCCAGGTCTCAGCTAAAATATCATCACTTTCTCAACCTCCCTTTCTTTAAATCTCTCTCTCTCTCTCTCTCTCTCTCTCTCTCTCTCTCTCTCTCTCTCCCTTTCTATCTCTCTCTCTCTCTCACCCACCCACACCTCTCATCATTATTTTAATTACATGATTAGTATCTTATTTCAGGCTATACCTACTCTTACATAATAGGTGTATAATAAATGCTTGTCAGAATAATGAATAGTAAAATTAAAGTCCAAACCTATTGTAAATTAGAAATGGACAATAATAAAAATAGCAAAGACAAGTTTTTTGTTACAGCCACATAGTTACATTAGGAATTTAGCTTTGAGCTCATAGCAACCATCATACTGGCTACAACTATGTAGCATATTTGGGTTCCTGACAATTGGATGTTAATTCAAAGGGCTGTGAAAACTTCTGACACTTATATTCTCCTTATCTTTATCCTTGCTTTTTTAACTGATAAATGCAATGGAAAAGAACACAGGCTTTATGATGATAGGAACGTTCTCTATCTCATTCACCACTGTATCCTTTAGGCTTGTTAGACTGTTAGCACATATGCTCATTCAATATTTTCCTAATGAATCAATCAGTTAAGTTAATAACATTCAAACAAAGCATCCTACCACCATCAGCAAATTTTCTGAGCATCTCAAACTCAAAATTGCAATGTAAATAAGTAGATGGTATTTTATTAAAAAGAAAACACCACTGTAGAAGTCCTCAAAGAGGAACACAGATAAATTGATTCCCTTGTTGTTAAAAGATTAGATTAAATGAACCCAGAGGTCCTATCTATATATATAAAAGGCTAATATGCTAAGTGTCCCACCATCCGACCAGTCACTATGACATTCACTGACCACCAAGGGGCAGACACTCAACACAGGAGCTGCCGAGCTGCAGTGACTTGACAACGGCGGTTCTCCAGTGACGCACCCCAAAACCAGAGAAGAGGGAGCCCAATTCCTTGTGGGGCCACGAGATTCCACCTTCTGCCGTGGGTTATGTTGTTGCTGGGGCACTGTTGGCCCCGCATCTGGTTTACCGCACACTTGCATTTGCGTTCCACACCCTGTACAACTTTGCAGAGTGCCCTCTCGCACTCCGTGAACCCTTGGGGGATGTCAGAGAGCGGGTTTTAGCCCGATCTCCACAGCCCAGGCTGAGGGACCCCCACCTGCCGGAGGGACCCTGCTCACTCCACAGACTGCAGGAGGTTGGCTCCAGGGTGTGTCTGGCCCATCTTGCCCAGTCCTACCCCACCGGCCACCTTCTAATTAATTTCCTTAATTAGAAGTTATAAAATTCTGATTCCAGGATTATATGTGAGGCATTTAGAATAGTAGGTGCATGAGCTCACTGACAAGTAATTGTGTTCATGGGACACTGGTGCAGTTGACACCCCAATTTAGTATTAACTTTCCCCAGAGCATTAGCAAGGACTTTGCACTAATTGGTTTTCAAGCTTGATGACTACACATTCCTGTTAATAGATCGTCTTGTAGCTTAGGAACAGTTTTTCAAAGAGACTCAAAAGAAGGCTCTAAATTCGTCCTCAATGGCAAGGCCAAGTGCTGGAATACAAAGAACTCTGGTTCTTGTCCCTGAATTGGGTCAAGTCCCAGCTCTATCTGCACTATGTATGGCCTTAGATATACCTCCTGCTGTCTTTGAGATTTCATTGTTTTTCATATGTAAGTAAAACTAAAGCAGTTAAACTCTAAAAGCTCTTCAAGTTCTGCCCTAGCCCATATGGCTCAGTTGGTTGAGTGTCATCCCATGCATGAAAAGGTCACTGGTTTGATTCCTGATCAGGACACAAGGCCAGATTTCAGGTCTGATCCCTGGTCAGCAACCTATTGATGTCTCTCTCTCTCTCTCTCTCTCTCTCTCTCTCTCTCTCCTCCTCCTCCTCCTCCTCCTCCTCCTCCTCCTCCTCTCCCTTCCTCTCTCTCTAAAATCAAAACATATACACTGAGTGGCCAGATTATTATGACCGGCCAGATTATTATGACCACCCCATCAGTACTTCATTGACACTTCCAAAAATACTGAATATTGAAAACTTCCTAAGCAAATACTCTCAAGGTTTTATTATTATTATTATTATTATTTGCATAACTAATTCACTTCATTCTACTGATGGGGTGGTCATAATAATCTGGCTGGTCATAATAATCTGGCCACTCAGTGTATTAAGAATACATAAATAAGAAATAAAATCTCTTCAAGTTCTAAAGATTCATGATTCTAAGAAACTGTAAAAGCTTATAAACATTCACATATTATTCCCTGTGAAATTCATACTGCTTTCCTATGTGCTCAACAGAAAATCCAGAAAATCTGGACTTCTTATCCTAGTATAAATATCTTGTGTGATCTGGTTCCTGCCTACTTCTCCACCTGCTCTCAACCACTCCCAGTTCTTTGGCTGTCCAGGCATGTTGCTGTACCAGGATGGAGGACATATTATTCCCACTAGCAGGGATATTCTGCCCCTAGGTCTTTACATTGCTGGCTCCTTTATTATTATTATTGAATTTATTGGGGTGGCTTAAAAGCCCTTACGATTATGGATTTCTCAATGAATTTCAAGATAATAATCAATGTATGGCATGACATTTTCTAGAACTGACCAGTGTTGTTAAATTTTAATTGTAGCTATTGCTAAAAATATCTAAGACCAGTTGCTTAATGTGGCTTTGACCTTGAAATATTTAAATACTGACAGTGTGTTTGGAAACCTCATTCCAGTTTTGACTAGTATTTTCTGAATAGCTTTGGGGAAGTACCTTATTGTTTTTGTTTATAACATTGCTCCCTTCCTTTTTAGTAACCTTTGGTGCATAAGTTCAAATATAATTTATAATAGAGAAGGTGAATAAGACAAGAATAAAGTAATAAGATATTTTTCTAGAAAGCATGCACAAAAATATTGTTGTTTTAATTATTAACTTGTATTCAATGAACCCCATATTCCACTAGCTTCTGAAGTAGTCTTTTGCTATTAATTAGGTACCTTTGAAACCATTACCCTTTAGGTGGCTATAGGATATCAGGAAGGGTGACATTGGGTAGGCAACGGATCCAGGCATCAAGGGTCAGTGCTTTATTACTCTACTTATCAGATTCCTACTCTTCTATCAATTCCTTGAAGGCAGGGATTATGTGTTTCCATTCCTTCCATTTGTGGATCATGTATTACCTGGAACGCATAAAATTCAGTCGCATGTCTTCAAAAATTTAAAAGCAGATAAGAAAATCCCAAATTACAAACAGGTTAGTTTACAAAGGTTTTGCTTTTCTTAACATAAAGTATTTGTCTTTCTCTAGTTGGCTTATTTCAGTTAGCATAATGCTCTCTAGGTTCACTCACCACTGTTGTAGAAAATGACATGGTTTTCTTCTTTTTATGGCTAAATAACATTCCATTGTGTGTGTGTGTGTGTGTGTGTGTGTGTGTGTGTGTGTTGCATTTTCTTTATTCCTTAATTGTTGATGCACACTTGGGTTATTTTTATATCTTGACTATTGTGATAATGCTGCAATGAAACATGGGAGTGCAGATATCTCTTCAAGATAGTGATTTTATTTCCTTCTATTATATACCCAGAAATGGGATTGCTGGGTCATGTGGTAGTTCTATTTTTAATTTATTGAGGAGCCTCCATACTGTTTTCCATAATGACTGCATCAATTTACATTCCCACCAACAATGCACAAGGGTTCCCTTTTCTCCACATCTTTGCCAGCTTTTCTCTCTTGTCCTTTTTATAATAGACATCCTAACAGTGTGAGGTGTTATGTTGTTGTGGTTTTGATTTGCATTTTCCTGATAACTAGTAATGTTGAGCATCTTTCATATATCTGTTGGCCATTTGGATGTCTTCTTTGGAAAAGTGTCTCTTCAGGTCCTTTGCCTTTTTTTTTTTTTACTGAGTTGTATGTAAGAGTTGATATTTTGGATATATAGTTTGCAAATATTTTCTCTCATTCCATAGGTTGCCTTTTCATTTTGCTGATTGTTTGCTTTGTAGAAGCTTTTTGGTTCGTTGTAGTCTCACTTTTGTTGCCTGTGCTCTTGGTGTTATATCCAAAAGATCTTTACCGCAACCAGTGTCAAGGAGCTTTTCTCCCCGTGTTTTTTTTCTAGGATTTTTATGGTTTTAGGTCTTACATTTAAGACTTTAATCCACTTGAGTTGGTTTTGTGTTTGGTGTAAGATAAAGGTCCAATTTTATTCTTTTGAATATAGATATCCAGTTTCCCCAATACCACTATTGAAGGGACTATCCTTTCCCCATTGTGTATTCTTGGTGCCTTTGTTGAGAGTTAGGTGACTGTCTGAGTGTAGATTTAAGGTTTTTAAATGCATTCCCTGTAAAAGAAAGAAGAGAGTGTTGGCTAAGTAATAAGGAGAATCATAGTTAACATTGGATAGTAAAACTGGAGGCTGGTAGAACTATTCCCTCTCTGCACTTGCTGAGCTAGGTCCCGTGGTCCTCCTGGGCCCCAGCTGCCTTTAACATAAGAAGTAAATATGAAAAGCATTTCCATTAGAAGTTCTGGGCTACAAAATATTGTGCTTCTGTGGCAACCACGCTGTCCTGGGCCACCCCTTGCCACCTCCTCTGTTTCCCCAGGCTAGCCCAGCAAACCAGTGCTATCCAACACCCGGCCACTCTTCTCCAGGCGCAGGTACCAGACGCTGCAGTTCCTTGATCACTGGACCATGCAGCTGGTGATACTCCCTATTTATTTGTAGGGAGCTTGTGGCTCTCTTCCCTCCCCCAAGATTCATTCTCCTGCAAGGGGCTGTCGAGTGCTGACACCCCATGTTGTCTGGAATGCAATTCTCTTACCTGACATCAGCAGGGAATATAATAAGGTAAATCTCTGGTGCATTCAGGTTGTGTCCTTGGATTCCATCTGAGTTCCCCCTCTCATGGACTGCATCCCTCAATGGGCCAGCCTACCCCAACCTATGCCAGTTAGCAGAATGGAGCAGGAGATGCCTACTGAGGGCTGGATCCAGGACAGTGGGGCGTTAGCATGACCCAGAGAGCTTTAAACTATGTATTTGCATATTTATAATTTTTTTAAAAAGAGTTACAATACTAATATGCTATGTATTTTGTTACATATGTATAGATATAAAAATTAAAGATAGGAGATATAAAAAATGAATCAAAAGAAGAAAATTTTAGTATTTCCTCTTCGTACCCCTAGGGTGCATTCATGGGGTGCATTGCATCATTTTGGAGACCTCTGAAAACCAATGCTGTCAAATTGTGCTTGAAAAGCAGCGTGGGGTAGTAGTTAAAATGTAGACTCAGGAGTCAGCTGGCCTGGATATGAACCCTGGCTCCATCACCTCCTGGCTGGATGACAACCTCAATATCATTTAAAACATGAATAATGCCCTAGCTGGTTTGGCCCAGTGGATAGAGAATCAGCCTGCAGACTAAAGGGTCTCAGGTTCAGTTTTGGTCAAGGGCACATGCCCGGGTTGCGGACTCGATCCCCAATGGGGGACATGCAGGAGGCAGCCGACCAATGATTCTCTCATCATTGATGTTTCTCTCTCTCTCTCTCTCTCTCTCTCTCTCGCTCTCTCTCTCTCAAATCAATAAAAATATATTTTTAAAAAACTGAAGCTAGAGATTCTCTTAAATAAATAAAAATACGACATGAGCCCTGACTGTTTTGGCTCAGTGGATAGAGCATCAGCCTAGGGACTAAAGGGTCCCAGGTTTGATTCCGGTCAAGGGCATGAACCTTGGTTGCCGGCATATCCCCAGTGGGGGATGTGCAGGAGGCAGCTGATCAATGTTTCTCTCTCATTGATGTTTCTAACTCTCTATCCCTCTCCCTTCCACTCTGTAAAAAATCAATAAAAAAAAATACGACATGAATAGTAAGAGTGCACATCTCAGAGTTCTTAGAAAGATTAATTAATATAAAACATTGAAGTAAATGCCATTTATCAATGAACTTGATGAATGTTATTATTTTCCTCAGTGCCACTATTAAAAATAATGTAAAATCTTAAAATACACACACACAAAAAACAAAACAAAACAAAACAAAAACACCAGATGGGAGGAAAAGGAAAGAAGTCTGGAGGGATGTCCTAAAAAAGATGATCCCCAATCTGAATTCACATTTCCCAGCAATGCATACGGGTTTGCTGGGTGAAGGTCATGGCAACGAGTCAGCTCAGCCTTTTCTTAAATTAGTAAAACGTTTTCATAGATGCTGCTCTTTGCTCTGATGTCTCTTTTCTGTCTGCATCTAACTCCTCTCCAGAGTCTCTGTGTTGACTCCAGGGGCTTTTCTGTCTATAGCCTAGAGCAGCAATTTTTCAACCTTTTTCTTTTCATCTCATGGCACACATAAAGTAATTACTAAGATTCAGCAGCATATCCAAAATACATATTTTTGCTGATCTGACCAAAAAATAGGTATAATTTTAACTCATTTACACTGGACGGCTATTGTTATGTTTGCTGTCATTTTTTTTTTAATTTGATAATCTAAGGGAAAAGAGGTTGGTGCCCCTGACTAAATAGTCAGGTATTGCATGTTTTAAAAATTCTTGAGGCACACTGGCTGAAAATTGCTGGCCTAGCAGAATGTCACTTAATAGGTGATGTTTGCATACCGTCCCTTATATGTCTTCAATTATCCTCATAATCAAATGTGAAATCAACCAAAAAGTAAGACCAACCCACTTCCCCCAGTCATGGGTGGTGATGGGACCCTTTTCTGTGCGGGAGGAATAGGCAGAAGTCCTTGGGGCAGGCCCTTCCTATTTCTTTTGCTCTGCTCTAGTCTTCCTGCCTCACTATGTTCACGGAGCCTAGAGCTGTAGTTAGTGGCCAGCTTGCAACCGCAAGGATGAAAGTTGTTTGGAGGCTGAGAAGAGGCCTGGTTTACTGAGGATTTCCCTGAATAGCTATTACAGCTCTGGATTTTTATATTAAATACTAGAGGCCCGGTGCACAAAATTTCTTGCACTGGGGGTGGGGGTGGGGCCCTCAGCCCGGCCTCACCCTCTCGCAGTCCGGGATCCCTCGGGGGATGTCCGCCTGCTGGCTTAGGAGTGGGCCTAAGCCGGCAGGCAGACATCCCTCTTGAAGTCCTGGACCCCTCACTCTTTATTGTCCATCTGCAGTGGAGGCGGGAGAGGCTCCCACCACTGCCACTGCTCTCACCAGCTGTGAGCCTGGCTTCTGGCTGAGCGGCGCTCCTCCTCTGGGAGCACACTGACCACCAGGGGGCAGCTCCTGCATTGAGCATCTACCCTCTGGTGGTCAGTGCACGTCATAGAAACTGGTCATTCCGCCATTCAGTCGATTTGCATATTAGGGTTTTATTATGTAGGATATGGAATATATACCTCCCTACCCATTGTTGAGCTGCTGTTTGTTGGAGTTTCCATTACTTGCTGCCAAACACATTCACACATCTGAATTAGTTTGTCAGTAAGGGCTGTCTAATAGATGACAGAAGAAAGGCCTGTGGGGAACAGTAGGCCCTTGATTTGCCCTGGACATCCAAACCCAGTAACTTTCCTCCAAAGCTTGCACTACTTTGGTGTTGGTAATTGCTGCCATCTAGTGGCAATGTTTTAGAACTAAAACACTTTCTGGCCAAGAGCTGTTTTTCCTGCAGCTCTTTCAGTAGGAATGAAGAGTCACGGGAGAGGTGGTTATGCTGGCAAATGGCAGCATGATTATATACTGATAGGAATAATCCAGGAGAGGGGGAGAAAGAAAAATTGAAAGCACAGTTCATAGAGAGGATACTGAAAAATTAGAGTCCTGAGAGAACTCTGGGAGACAGTAGAGAATATGCCTCAGATGTATTGCAACTAAGGTGTGTGGAAGTTGGGAGATTTCTTTACCAACTCACATCACTCACTGGTTGTGGGATGCTGGGAGGGCACAAATTCCCCAGCATTTCTGGTCTGCCCTGGACTTGGGCTAAAATAATTCTGGTGAGCAGAGAAAGCCATCAGGCAAAGACTCCCAAATGCTTGCAGCTAGAAGCATGTACAGGAATGGTGAGTCCCCAGGGCATATGGGGCCCAAGAGGGTCTTCGACTCTGTCTTGGTCGATGTTTTCTCCATTTCTGAGTCTCTAACATAGAGAAAAAACTAAAAACAAAACAATTCTGGCCCTGACTGGTTTGGCTCAGTGGATAGAGCGTCAGCCTGTGGACTGAAAGGTCCCAGGTTCGATTCTGGTCAAGGGCATGTACCTTGGTTGTGGGCAAATCCCCAGTAGGAGGTGTGCAGGAGGCAGCTGATCGATGTTTCTCTCTCATTGATGTTTCTAATTCTCTATCCCTCTCCCTTCCTCTCTGTAAAAAATATATTTTAAAAAATTCTGATTGATAATGAATAGCTGTGAAGAGACAAGAAAGTGTTTTAGCCGTAGCTTGTGCCTTCCATACAGACACACCTGAGTTGGGGACCTCAGTTGTTAATCTCTTTGGGTCTCAATTGCCTAATCTGTAGAATGGTGGGAGGTAAGTAAAAAGGATAGGGCTTCTTTGCAATTCTTATTTTCAATTATTTTATCGGTTGGATAATTCCCCTTTGTCCTCATTAGATATATCAAAGCATTTCAAACGGTATATATCTGCCATTTAACCAATTCAATGTGTTATGTTATATCTCTTTTGAGTATTTACTCTTTACTGGTCACGGTTCAAAGTTGTATGTATCTCCAACCACTATAGCAATCATCTGAGGATGTTAACATTATTCCATTCTACAGGTGAAGATTCTCGTTCTGAGAGGTGATAACGATTTATCCAAACTGAGATCCTCTGACTTCCAGACGTTTCTTATACTGCAGGACAGTGAGATGGTGACGACTATCTTTGCCAGGAAAAGGAATGAGGAATCCACATCTGATTCTTCACTAGCAGATAAGGCGGCTGCTGGTGCTGACCTGAGAGAGCAGCGTGAGGCTATGGGAAGCCTTTCTCCAAAGTCGGCCCATCATTCCAGGCTCACTTCCCTCTGTGGATTCGTGAGCAGCCCTGACGAGAGGGCATGAGGGTTCTGGAGGATGCCCACTAATTTGAAGTGTTTCAGCCCACACAGGCCCTTGTTGTTATTAATTTCCTGTTGGGGTGAACCAAGTAGCCGGCGATCACAATACAGATGGCAGTAGCGGCTTCACCATGGCAACGATGACGCCAATCGGCGGGAGGCGTACCGACACCCTTTAGTTCCGGCTTGCTGGTGACGTCACTTCCGTCCCCGGAACGGCGGCGTGCACGCCTCTCTTCCTGCTGCGGCGGAGTGGACTCTGAGCCGAGGCGGAGGGAATCCACGAGAATGTGGGGCCGGCGACATGGAAAAGGAAGGTGGGAAGCCCGCGGCCGTGGTCGCAGTGGTGACTGAGCCGCGGTTTACCCAGCGATGCAGGGAGTATCTCGAGAAGGAGAAACTCCTGGACAGACAGCACCGCGTGGAGAAGATGCCGGACGGCACCGTGGCGCTGCCGGTGCTGGGAGACGCGCTCTCCGAGCAGCACCTGCGGGAGCTGAGGGGTCGTGTGGCTCCAGGCGGCACCTGTGCACTGACGCAGCTCCGGGATCCTGTGCCTTCCAGGAAGGCCCAGGGTTGTTCGCCTGCCCAGCGGCTGTGCCTTGAGGTGAGTCGCTGGGCCGAGGGCCGGGGAGTGACATGGTCAGCTGAGTTGGAGGCTGATTTGCCCCGATCTTGGCAGCGACACGGTAACCTCTTGTTGCTGAGTGAGAACTGTTTCCAAGCCAAGCAGTGGAAACATCTGGAACCAGAACTCTGGGGGGTAGTGGCCTCGGCACTCGGCGTCCAGCGTTTGGCCAGACGAGGGCGGGTCTCACCAGATGGCACCCGGACGCCAGCAGTGACTCTGCTGCTGGGCGACGACGGCTGGGTTGAGCATGTGGATAACGGGATCCGGTACACGTTTGACATGACCCAGTGCATGTTCTCCTTCGGAAACATCACCGAGAAGCTCCGAGTGGCGTCGCTGCCCTGTGCTGGACAAGTGCTGGTGGATCTCTACGCGGGGATTGGTTATTTTACATTGCCATTCCTCGTTCATGCTGGCGCCGCCTTCGTCCATGCCTGTGAGTGGAACCCCCACGCGGTAGTGGCTCTGAAACGTAACCTTGAGATCAATGGAGTAGCAGGTCGGTGCCAAATACACTTTGGAGACAACAGGAAGTTGAACCTCTCAAGCATTGCGGACCGGGTGAACCTGGGGCTGATTCCCAGCTCTGAGGAAGGCTGGCCGATTGCCTGCCGGGTGCTACGAAAGGATGCCGGGGGCATTTTGCATATCCACCAAAATGTGGAATCTTTCCCAGGGAGGAATCTCCAGCCTTCGGGAAACAGTGAAATGGGGAAGGAGGATTGGCCTTGTCCTCAGCAAATTATCAGTAACCAACGGGAAAATGGAGCTACTGGGGATTCTAGGAGGAAAGTGCTGTCCGCAGCCATCAAGCCAGAGTGGCACAGGTGGGCGGAGTCTGCAGAAACTCGAATTGTCACTCTGCTTCAGCAGGTGCACGGGAAACCGTGGAAGACACACATCTTGCACATCCAACCAGTGAAATCCTATGCACCCCACGTGGATCACATAGTCCTGGATCTAGAATGCCGGCCCTGTCCTCTGGTTGGCTAGAGATGGTGGATCCAGAGGCATGAGGATCTACCTGTGAGTGAACCTTCATGCATCAGCTCAGGCCAGGTTCTCACCCCTCTTGCCTCCGGTAATCCATTTAAATACAGTATTTTGTGGCCCTGCAAGCAGGCTCTGGACCAGTCCATCCTGGGAGAAGCAGTATGGCTCACTGAAATGAGGCCCATCTGTGCAGTCATGCATTCCGAATCCTGACCTCGGTTCTGTCTGACCGTGGGTACCTGGTTTCAGTATTCTTTTGGCGTTGGGTTTCCGTATTTACAAAATAAGGGTTTCTCTGAATTATCTTACATGGCTTTTATTTAATGAGCGGTTGCACACAGGATGTTGGTCATCAGAGTGAAAGGCAGTGCTGTTTCCAAAATCATTCTGGTTACCATATGAAAAATCAACCAGAAGGTGTCCAGGAGGGAAGCAGACCAGTGAGAAGGTCTCTGTAGTTGTCCAGGCATGAGGTGATGGTGGCCTCTAGTTGGTGGCAGTGGGAGGTGGATGAATTTGAGAAATAAAATCAATGTGACTAAACAATGGAGTCTATATCAAGACATTAAAGTGGTGCTGCTTTATGATTATCACTGACAAAATAGGGAGGGAAGAGGACAAAAATTACTTTAGTGTATTAACTCTGTTCCTCTACTTGACTTTTTACAGAGAGGAAGGGAGAGGGATAGAAAGTTAGAAACATTGATGAGAGAGAAACATTGATCAGCTGCCTCCTGCACACCCCCTACTGGGAATGTGCCTGCAACCAAGATACATGCCCTTGACTGGAATCGAACCTGGGACCCTTCAGTCCACAGGCCGACGCTCTCTCGACTGAGCCAAACCAGTTAGGGCTTTTCTTTTTTTTCTTAATCCTCACTCGATGATATGCTTATTGACTAGAGCAGTGGTTCTCAACCTGTGGGTCGCGACCCCTTTGGGGATTGAACGACCCTTTCACAGGGGTCACCTGAGACCATCGGAAAAACACATATATAATTATATATTGTTTTTGTGATTAATCACTATGCTTTAATTATGTTCAATTTGTAACAATGAAAATACATCCTGCATATCAGATATTTACATTACGATTCATAACAGTAGCAAAATTACACTTATGAAGTAGCAACGAAAATAATTTTATGGTTGGGGTCACCACAACATGAGGAACTATATTAAAGGGTCACGGCATTAGGAAGGTTGAGAACCACTGGGCTAGAGAGAGGGGAAGGAAGAGAGAGCATGAGAGAAACATGGATTCGAGAGAGAACATTGATTGGCTGCCTTCCATATGTCCCTTGACCAGGGATCGAACCAGCATCCTAAGTATGTGCCCTTACCTGGAATCAAACCCAAAAACTCGTATATGGATGACGCTCCAACCAACTGAGCCATACCAGCCAGGGCTTGCTAGCTATTTTAAAAGTTCGAATTAAAACCTTACATTTTTAAAGGGCTCCGATTTTCTTTTCATCTTCCTTCCCTGGCCAACAACATCAGGACCAGCGGAAGGAGCTATAGGGAAAGTGAGGTGTTCTGCGGTTTTTCAAGCCTCACTTTATTTTATGGCTGTCTGCCATCACCATGGTTTACCCTTTGGATGACTGTGGGGAATCACTCTGTTTACTTTTAGGATGACTAATTGTGGAGAATCACTTCTCAGAGCCTTATTTTGGTGCACTTTGAAGCCTTCTGGGTTTGTTTATCTGATAGAGGAAATAGATAAAAGCATGTGGCTTTATCAGGATTATGATTGTACCTGGCATTTGGTTAGCTGGGGTTGGGCTGGGCTGCTGGTCCTTTTTGCAACAGTGGCGGTAAACCAGACAGGATTGGTGCTGTTTGTGTTATTCCGTAAATATTAAGTCTCTACGATATACATGAGCCACAGGAAATATATTCACTAGACACAGTTCCTGTCTTGGAGGAGCTCACACCCTAGCAGCTGAAATAACACAAATACTCAGAATTTGAAGACGATGAAATAAGTGCCATATGAGTGATAGCACGTTGCAAGAGTGATAAGGTGAGGGAAAAAAGTTCAAAATAAATAGCTAAATCTTGACTGGAAAGGGAAGCTTCTGGCAGTCTAACTTGCTCTATTCCCACCCCCCACCCCACCTCTAATACAGTGTTAAATTGTTCCTAATTTCAGAGAGAATGCCTCCAGTGTGTTTCACCATTAAGTGATATGCTGTCCTTTGTTAGGCAGTATTCATAGAGTCCCATTATATTGCTGTGTGTGTGTGTGTGTGTGTGTGTGTTTTATCATCTTTTCCCTCTGTACTGTCACTTTCATCATAAACTCATAGTGTGGGGCTGTTTCTGGACTTTCTCTTCTGTTCCACGGGTGAGTTTTTCTATTCATGCACCAACACCATCTTGTCTGAATTATTATAGCTTTAAAACAGGTCCTGGTAACTGATACTATAAGCCCTTCAACTTTGTTCAAGATTGCATTATTTATTCTTGATCTTTTGCATTTTCTTATGATGTTAAAATCAGCTTGTCAATTTTTGGAAAAAAGAACCTGCTGAGATTTTTTTGTTGGGATTACATTGAACCTATAGGGTAAAATTGGCATTGTTACAATATTGAATCTTCCGTTTTGAAGCTTTTATTCTACTCATTTGGGTGTAGCTATGAAATGAGAAATGATTTTTTTAAAAAAATGAAAGGTGATTATCAGAAGCTGGGACTACAGTATCCCATCTAAGGTGAAGGGTCCTATACTTCCCATGTCAGTGGGATACTATATCCATCTTCTTTGGGCTCCCTGCCTTGATAGATAGATGTTTTTAATTTAGTATTACTTTACTCTTCCTGTCAGCAGTATCTCAGCCCTCAGATTATTCTTGACCATCACCCTAGAAGATTAACATATTTGAACCTGTCATCTATTTATAGTCTAATATAAATTAGAGGCCCGGTGCACAAAAATTTGTGCACTGGAGGAGGGGGGTGTCCCTCAGCCCAGCCTGCCCCCTATTACATACTGGGAGCCCTCAGGGATGTCCTACTGACGGCTTAGGCCGCTCCCTGCTCCACTTGGGGAGCGGGCGTAAGCCACAGTCTGGCCTCCCTTTGTGGGAGGCGACCGGGCTGATCAGGGGAAGGCACCAGCCCCATCACCCCGCTGTTGCAGCCACTGCCAGTCACCACAGCCACCAAGGTGTTTTCATCAACACAGACTTCAGTCCCTTCACCATGAAAAAGTGACAACTTTCTTTAGGCATTTTCAAGATGTGTCTTTCATAGGATATGACATTTCTTCCTTTCTTTTTTTATCCTCACCTGAGGATATGTTTCTATTGATTTTTAGAGAATGTGGAAGAGAAAGGGAAAGACAGAGAGAAACATCAAAGTGAGAGGAACACTTTGATTGGTTGCCTCCTGCATGAGCCCTGACCTGGGCCCCAGCCAGGGAGGAGCCTGCAACCTAGGTATATGCCCTTAGTCAGAATTGAACCCAGACCCTGCGGTGGGCAGGCCGAGGCATTATCCACTGAGCCAAACCAGCGAGGGCAGGATATGACATTTCTTAGCCTTCCAGCAGCAGACCTTCCTTTTTTTCTCCAGGAACGTGGTAAAAAACCCTAGATCACCTTATTGGATTCTTATTACCCAAGTTATTAAGAATATTACCAGTGGCATACAGGGAGCTTAGCCAATGAGCAGTCAGAAAAGGTGTTTCCTCTATAGTTCACACCAGTTGCCAGCTCGGCCCCTACCCAGGCCTAATGCCTCTGGCCGAGTCATTAGGCCTGGGCAGAGGACCTCCAGCTCCCCGTCATCGCCGGCTCCGCCCCTGCCCAGGCCTAATGTCTCTGACCAAGGCGTTAGGCCTGGGCAGGGTACCCCCAGCTCCCACAGTCGCCGGCTCCCTCCCTGCTCCCCGCCATCGCGGGCTCCGCCCCTGCCCAGGCATAATGCCTGTGGCCGAGTCGTTAGGCCTGGGCAGGGGACCTCCAGCGCCCCGTCATCGCCGGCTCCACCCCTGCCCAGGCCTAACGCCTCTGGCTAAGGCCTTAGGCCTGGGCAGGGGACCCCCAGCTCCCTGCCATCACCGGCTCCGCCCCTGCTCCCTGTGATCGCCGGCTCCGCCCCTGCCCAGGCCTAACGCCTGTTGCCGAGGCGTTAGGCTTGGCAGGGGACCCCCAACTCTGCCCCTGCTCCCCCGCGATCGCTGGCTTGCCCTTGCCCAGCCTAACGCCTCTGCAAGCATTAGCTGGCTGGGACCCCCAGCTCCCC
>NW_005871075.1:3741632-4006014 GCF_000147115.1 Myotis lucifugus | reverse complement strand
CCCCGCCATCGCTGGCTCCTCCCTGCTCCCCGCCATCACCGGCTCCACCCCTGCCCAGGCCTAATGACCGAGGCGTTAGGCCTGAGCAGGGGACCCCCAGCTTCCCACCATCGCTGGATCCGCCCCTGCTCCCCGTGATTGCTGGCTCCGCCCCTGCCCAGGCCTAAGCCTGTGGCCGAGGCATTAGGCCTGTGCAGGGGACCCCCAGCTCCCTGCCATCGCCGGCTGTGCCCCTGCCCAGGCCTAACTCCTCAAGGCGTTAGGCCTGGGCAGGGGACCCCTCAGCTCTGATTGCAGGCTCCGGTTGCCGCTGGGCGCCTACGTATGGAAATTAACCACCATCTTTGTTTGGTTAATTTGCATACTCATCCAATTGGCTGGTGAGCATAGTGAAGGTATGGTCAATTTGCATATTTGTCTATTATTAGGTAAGATTACTGAATAATTATCACATATAACAACTCAAACTAATAAACATCTTCACATCACTACTGAGCCATAAATGAAGCCATTGCTAAGTGTTATATAAAGCTTCCACTGAGTCTTTCTTTCTTTCCTTTTTTTAAAAATATTTTTATTGATTTTTTACAGAGAGGAAGGGAGAGGGATAGAGAGTTAGAAACATCGATGAGAGAGAAACATCAATCAGCTGCCTCCTGCATGCTCCCTACCGGGGATGTGCCCGCAACCAAGGTACATGCCCTTGACCGGAATCGAACCTGGGACCCTTGAGTCTGCAGGCTGACGCTCTATCCACTGAGCCAAACCGGTTAGGGCGAGTATTTCTCTTAACATTTGTTTACTATATACCATACCAAGTATTAAAATATATTGTTAAAATTTGTGTAACAAGCACGAGAAATTACTTGCAGAGGATTAGACCTTAAGCTCTGGAATCAGAAAAATAAGAGTTAGAAACCTGACTCTGCCAGTGTGACTGTCTGTGTCCTTGGATAAGTTCGTTGAAGATTAATTGGATAATGCATGTCATGTATTTTGTTTTATATCAAACTTTATTTCTTTTTACAAGATGAGGATACTGAAGACTAGAGAGTTTAAGTACTCTGTCTAGAGACAGAGAAGTAGTAAGAGGCAGAAGTGGGCAAACATACTGCCAAGCTTACAGTGCTCAGTAAATGTCTGTTGAATGAATAAATGAATGAACCAAAAGTCAGGTAATGTAAACCCAACATTGATTTCATATGCCACTGTATTCTTTGTTAACTAAACAACAATAGACTGTTCCTGTTCATTTGGCACTTACAAAACCAGAAAATTCAAATAGTTGAATTTTGATGAGTATATCTGAAATTTAATGATGAGGAAAACTGGAGCTCCCCTGAAGTAATTTAGAACCGGAGATTATTTTTTAAATACTTCCTGAGGTCTGAAATCAAGCTAAGGTATGTATTTGTCCCTTTTGGGGCTATTACTCCCTACCCTTCCTACCAGCGTCCTTATATTCCATTTAAAGGAAACACATAGTTCTTTGTTGGGGAGTTGGGATGGGTAATTCGAAGTGCCTGTTTCCTACTGCTTCGTTCCCCCTGCGCTTCCCAGGAAGCTGCTAGTACTTGTCCTAGGTACAGCTCGGGTACAGATACATGGTCCAGTAAGCTCGACCAATTGCACAGTCATTCTTGGAACTTGAAATCTTGAGGAATAATGATAGTCCAGAATCAGTTTCTGTTGCTTGGAACAAAGACTTGGCTGATGAAAATGTCGACAGAAAAGTCAAACTAGTTTTTACACATCATATTATCTAAAGGCTTTTTAGAGCTACTAAGAGGCATTTGAATCATTAAAGCTGAATGAACAGATTATTTTTTACTACGGGTTATTTATGTATATAAAGTGTGTGCGTGTGTGAATACTGTTCTGGATACACTCAATATAAATATATACCTGAGTTGTGCAACATTCAAATCAATGTGGAAACCAAAGATTAAATTCAGTGAATTGTAGCTATTTCTTTGAAAGCTTTGCTTTTATTTAAAAGATTCCTAAGCATCAAAATACTACCTCATTGATATAAATTTAGTTTTAAAGTAGTATTTTAAAGTATTTGCCAGGATCTTAATCAAACCTTCACTTTATGGGTGAGGAAAGTGAGACCTAGAGAGTTTAAAGAAACTTGGCTTGAAGTTATATGTGAGAAAGATAAGAATGACTATGCCACCAATCCTGAACGTTCTTGGCCTAAGATGGAATTTAGTTTGAATCAGAAATTCTTTTAAAAATATTTTTTTTTATTGATTTCAGAGAGGAAGGGAGAGGGAAAGAGAGAGATAGAAACATAAATGATGAGAGAGAATCATTGATGGGCTGCCTCCTGCATGCTCCTACAGGGGGATTGAGTCAGCAACCCAGGCATGTGCCCCCACCTACCAGGAATTGAACTTGTGACTTCCTGTGATCACTGAGCGAATAAAAAATTCTTATAAAATTTATGCATCAAATTAAGATTGGAAACTGTTAAAACATTAACATGAACTGTGACATTTGCTCATTTTTAAAACCTTTTCATTTAATATTTACTACACTTAACTTTTAAAATAAAAATTGGAGAAAACCCATGAACTATTTTATTTTCCATTTTGTATGATCATAATATAGTGGTACTTAACCTCCTGTCTCCTTACCACACTACTCTTTTAGATTATTCCTTATGGGCCCTTTTCTCCATAATAGCCTCTCTCTTTTTCCTTTAAATTGCAATTAGGGCAGAATAACAGATGGACTGAGTAGCTAATTTACATCTCTGAAGTTTCCATATAAGCCTTCATAGCTGTCTCCTCTTACCAAGTTTGCTTTCCTTTGGGAATTTTGTCAAAACCACAAGATTATTCCCCAGGTGTGCAGTTTAGGAGAATTAACCCAGCAGAAGTAAACAGACTGGATTAGAAAAATGGTGATCAAAATGATATTGCAGTAAATAGGCAAGCTACAGTAGGATCTTGGGTTAGAATACTGACAGTGACAACAGTAAGGAAACAAATACAAGAGACTGTCTGGAAAAAATGAGTAAGATTTGGTTGCAGATTGGCTGTGGGTGAAAAGAGGAAGGAGTTAAAGATGTCTGAAGTTCTAAGTTCCAGGTAGCCTTGGGTTCAAATCCTGGGTTTGCTCTCCAGTAGCTATGGCCATACTGGCCACTTAACTTTTTGTTCTTGGTAACTTATCTAAGCCTCATTTCCTCCTCTCTAAAACAGAGAAAATGATACCTACCAAAATAATGATGATACAAAGATTTAAGTAAAATGTAACACCCTTAGCTCAGTGCCTAGTATATGGGAAACACAGATGGCAGTCATTATTAGTAGGGGATGACAATAGAAGTTTAAAAACATGAGACTGTAGTAAGGAGTTTGGGTGTGGGTTCAATCATTCTACCACACTTACCTCCACCCAGAGAAAGGGGTCTTGGAGTTTTATTAATCACCCATTTAGAGCCCTGATAAAGATAAAGTGGATTGCAGAGTGCAGTTTGGGCTGGGGTCAGTGGTCGGCAAACTCATTAGTCAACAGAGCCAAATATCAACAGTACAACGATTGAAATTTCTTTTGAGAGCCAAATTTTTTAAACTTAAACTATATAGGTAGGTACATTGTTATTAACTTAATTCGGGTACTCCTAAGGCTTAGGAAGAGTCACACTCAAGGGGCCAAAGAGCTGCATGTGGCTCTCGAGCCGCAGTTTGCGGACCACGGGTCTAGGTAAACCAGGTTCTTGCTTACTATTTTACCCTCCTTAATTTGAGATGGCTGGGTCTACAGTGTAGACTCTGACCTGACTTACATTCTTATTTTCCTTTTTTTTTTATTATTTTTACAATTAAACTTATTGGGATGACATTCGTTAATAGCTCATTTACATTCCTATTTTCTGGTGAAGTAAGAAAAATAAGTATGGTCAGATTAGTATAGGCTTCTAGGGGGTGGTAACTGGGAAGGTAAATATATGGGGGAAACTAGTGGAAGATAATTAGTAAGGTTAGTGGGTGATTCAGAGTCTGAGAGTCCTCTTATACGTAAGGGAGAGGGACACCTATACAAATGGACATTTATGTCCTGATTTCTAAGCAAATGTGTTTTGGGGGGCGTGGAAGCAGAGAGCTTTTCTTGGGAGAGGGGGGCTTCAGCTCTTTCTTGTTTTCGCTAAAAGTAATCCTATGTCAAAGTGGCATACTTTGGGATGGCATGTTCTGATCCCCTACAAAAAAAAAACCAAGAAAACTATGATCTCTTCAGCCTGGGAGGAATGAAGGGACTGCCTGGGTACGCTTTCCTTAAAGAAAACGGGACATCAAAGTTGGAGGCCTGGGTTCCTGCCCTTCATTCACAGTGACCCTTGATATCTGTAAAATGTGGCCGAGAAGTGTCCTCAGTTCTGTCCAACTTGGAGGAGGTGGTTAGGGATGTGCCAAGGGATGAGGGATGTTTTTGTTGGTATGGCGCCTACAACACCTAGCCCAGAGCCACAGTCCGCGGCGGCTCCATGAAAGGCACACAGACACGCCCCCAGAAGGTCTTTCCCTGGAATGCCGGCCAACCGGCCCGTCTCAGAGCCGCCGCCAGGTCGGGTGAGTAGGTGGGGAGGGCGGCGCCCTTTGCCTTTCCTCCTCTCAAGCATCTTTGAACCACGTTTATGGGACACTTAATGGGCTCTAATAAAACAACAAGGAAGTCCCGCCCGTGGAAGCAAGGGGATCCCTTCCTGAGCCCACGCCGCCGTGGGTGTGGCGGCCGCTCTGAGGCTGGAGGGCGCGGCTGCCACACAGCGCCTGCGCCACGGCGAGGCTCCAAAACAGCAAAGGCAGCGTGGGTCGCGGTGGTCAGCGGAAACCATGGTAACGCTTACAGACGTTGGCTACGCCGTACGTGATGACGACGTGGGGGCGCCCCTGGCGTCCGCTTGTGACGCGACGGCAGCGCGGTCTCCGCGGTCTCGCGTGACCTGGGGCACCGCCTCAGCCTCCCAACAGCCCCAACGGCAGAGGCCCGCGGGCGAGGTCAAGATGGTGGCTCCGCGGGCGGGGGAGGCGGTGGAGGGAGGAGGAGCCAGGCCTTAGCCAGCCGAGAACACCGACACCCGGAGGCCTCCCCGGAGCCGCCGCCGCCTGCTCCTGCTCGAGAGACGCGAGCGGGCGGCGGGCGGGTGGTGAAGAGACCAGGGAGGAGGGGGCGGAGTCGCCGCCTCAGCCCCCGCCCCTGGCCGCCGGCCCGGGACCGGCCCGCCCAGCCCCGGTGCGGCAGCGGCTCATGGCGGCGGTGGGGCCCCCGCAGCAGCAGGTGCGGATGGCCCATCAGCAGGCCTGGGCGGCGCTCGAAGTGGCGCTCCGGGTGCCCTGCCTCTACATCATCGACGCCATCTTCAACTCTTACTACGATTCCAGCCAAAGCCGGTTCTGCATCGGGCTCCAGATCTTCCTCCGGCTCCTCGGTAAGGGGGAGGGGCGGCCTGCCTCCCGGGACGGGACGTGCCGCCGGGAGCCGGCAGCCGCGTGCAGGCCGTGGGTCGTGTGTGTGTGTGAGAGAGACTGTGTGTGTGACGGACTGAGTCAGTGTGAGACTGTCAATGAGCGTGAGGCTGTGAGAGGACTGAGAACCAGGTTCGCCCCCGCGGGGCGTCCTCGCGGCCGGAGGAGGGAGGCGGTGACCCGGGTCCGCGTGCGCCGCAGAGGGCGCTCCGGGAGTCGCCCGCTCCTTCGCACCTCGTGGGGCGGGCGGGCGGGAGCCCTGCCGCCGCTCCTCCTGGGGAACGGGTGCCGACGGCCGCTTCCTGTGCGACCGCCCGGGAAACTGCACCCCCGCTCGCCCTGCCCCTGCCCCTGCCCCGCCGCGGGTAGCCTTGGACTTGTGCGAAGGCCTGGGCCTCCGTTTCCTTCTTTCCGAAATGCGGGGTGCTCGTCTGTGGTCGCTTCTGTATCGACGGGGTGTCCCGTGACGGGGAAGTGTCCGCGGTAAATGACATCCAGACGGGAGGGGCAGGGTTTTGAATGTCCGACCCTGCAACCCTGACCAAAACCCCTTATGGAGAAGGCGATGTTTATCAGGAGTCCGAAATGTTCCATGAATAAAGTAGAGGTATTTAAAGAAAAAACGTGGCTAGAAAGTGATGAGGCTTTTCCAAGAGAGACTTCTGAAAAGGAGTTTTGGTGGCATTTGCAGGAAGTGTTGAAAAGCCTCATGTTTGACGCCCCGTCTCCACTTGCATCATCAAAGTGAAAAGCACTTACGCGTGAAAGAATTTCAGTCCTTGCACCTTGGCACGTTTGGTGGGTGAGGTAATTCTTGCGATGCGCTCTCAGGAGGCGAGTGCTTTGAAGTGTTGCTGATAGTGGGTCCTCACCAAACCTCTCCCAACGATGAGCCATCTGTTGCTTCTTTATTCGGACAAAAGGAGAGTGGTAATGTCGAGTTTTGTTCTTAGCAATAAGTAGCAGTGTTTTACAGCTGATACTTTACTTTTGCAAAGCATTTTCACTGGTATTATCTAACCTAATGTCTATCTAACCTTCAAAAATCCCTGAGGTGGGAGGTGGTATTCTCATTTTACAAATGAGAAAACGGGGTCAGAGGTTGTGTTTTGCTTTAGATACACAGCAAATAAGTGGTTGCCAGAGCCTAGGCTTAAAAATCTTCTGACATCAATAGTGGTTGGCTTTTCTCCGCAGCCCAGCTGCAATCCAGATACAGAATGGTATAGTGATGATCACACGCTAGATCTTAAAACTCACAGATGTGAACGTGCTGTTCTTTAGCACAAGACTTATCGGGAACGCACCAGCTGCTGACACCAGCTATTCCTACTGCGAAAGTGTAGTGCCCTCGTTATCTGTGGCAAAAGCGGAGCTGTGCGATTTCGTAATGTATACAAATATCACCTGAAACTAATACGTTATGCACTTGAAACTAATGTAATAATGTCAATTATACTTAAATTTAAAAAGCATTCGCTAGCTTTAATATTTCATACTGAACATTTTTTTGAATTCTGACAGTTATGGGTGAAGTTAATGTTAAAATGAAATTAATAAGAAGTGGGGCTGTTGGGAAGGCATTTTATTCCTGCCAGTAAGAAGCCACTCATCGTACCATAAATTAACGTGCAGTTACTTATGTAGTAAGGTGGTCCCAGCTGAGTCTGACTGCCAACCCTGCCTTCACCCTCCCCAAAAGAGAGCAGAAGATAACAGACTCTAGGGCACTTGATCAGATTTGGGGTCAATGGGATAACCAAGTGCAGCTTTGGAAACTAAGTAATCACATATAGCAGGACTCTCTGAGGGTAGGAGGATGGCTAACCCCATTTCTGATTTGAGAAGAGTCCGTGGTGGAGGAGGAAAAAAAGGAACTTTGTTTGAGAGGATTCACATGTTCATTGCCCAAATAGTGTAGCTGCTGCCTTGTTCTTACAGCAGGTGACTGCAGATTCTCTGAAAACCCTTTTGGGACCAGGTGCCGAGAATTTTAAATGCAGTGCTCTCAGAGTTGAGCTAGGGAACTTTAAGGAAAAGGAGTATTCTCCTTAAGTGAATAATTTGTGGTTTAAGAACATTGAACAAAAGTAATAGTATTTTCTTTGTACCCTATCCTGCTTATTTTTGTAGTAAATCATGGAAGTTTGTATTTGTATCATGGAAAATATCATGGATTTGTAATCATGGAAATTTGTATCATAAGAATAAGATGTCAGGCAGGTTACTTGGTTGTGTCATGCCTCCCTGTTCTTATCTGTATCTTTTTAAAGATGGACAGTAATGGTATTTCTCTCATTGGGTGTTAAGGACAATAAGTGAGATAGGATGTAAGCCCTAGAACAGTACTTGGGACCTAGTAAGCATTAGCTAATAGTAAGCTTGATAGTTCAAAAAAAAATTTAATACTTAAATTAAAACCATACTGTGTTGCCTAGCTGGTGTGGCTTAGTGGATTGAGCGTCGTCTCATGGACCAGGAGGTCCTGGGTTGGATTCCGGGTCAGGGCACATGCCCTGGTTGCAGGCTCCATCCCCAGGAGGAGGCATGCAGGAGGCAGCCAATTGATGTCTCTCTCTCATTGGTGTTTCTGTCTCTCTCTACCTCTCTCTTCCTATCTAAAAATCAGTAAGAACATATTTCTTTAAAACAACCATACTGTGTTACAGATATTTTGGTCTTTTGAGGGCATCAGAGAAATGTTGACACTGTTTATTTGAAAATTTTTATCTCAAAATATACTCTGGGTCAGACTTCATGAGAAATACAAAATATTTTTCAGATCCATCACCTGGCTGTTCCTTAAATTGTGCCAATGTAATTATGCTAATTTTTCACATTTGTAAGTGATAACGTTTTTTAAAAAGTGGCTTTGGTGCTAAAAAAAAAAACAACCCCAAAACATCCTGAATAAAAGCAAATAAGGCGCATTCAATGAGGCATCTGTTGTTTTTTGAGAGTGGCAGGTTTGTGTGTAAAAGATACCAAAGAATAGTTAAAATTAATTGTTCTACCTGTGTTTTTTTGTGTGTGGGTTTTTTAGTAATTGTAGAACCTTTTTAAAATAATTTATATACTGCTGTATATAAATCTTAAACCTTGGCAGTCTGACCTTTTTCTTTAAAAATTGTAAAAATGGAAATCTATTTTCTAAGTAAAAAAAAAGCAGTACCAATTTTATTTTATTTTTTAAAATATATTTTTATTGATTTCAGAGAGGAAGGGAGAGGGAGAGAGATAGAAACATCAATTATGAGAGAGAATCATTGATTGATTGCCTCCTGCAAACCCCCCACTGAGGATTAAGCCCAAAACACTGGCATGTGCCCTTGACTGGAATCGAGCCTGGGACCCTTCTATCTGAAGGCCGATGTGCTATCCACTGAGTAAACCAGCTTTTCCCTGGCCCAGGCCCTGGTTGGTGTGCGTGCCTACAGGAGGCGACCAATCAATGTAGTACCAATTTTTATATATAGCATCTGAAGAATTTACTTTCCTTCCCTATAATAAAGCACTAAAACTGAGAGTTTCAGGAGATTAGAAAATAAAGCATCTCATTTTGGAGATCCAAATAAAATCTTATCACAATATATAGAATATTTAAGAATGTTAAGCTATTCTTAGGAGCTGTTGTATGCTAAATGAAATGCAACCCAGTGCAGCATAATGCTGAATTGGCAAATCTAAATCCAAGGCAGAAAATGAAAGCATAGGACTTTGTTTTAATAGTATTACTCATATAATGATAATTCACTGAAGTGGAAAAGCTTCTCTGAACATAAAAGAAAATCTAGAAATTACAAGGGAAATTAAAATGAAAAGCTTTTATGACAAAACTTTAATTTCTTAAAAATGGCACATTGAGGGAAAAATGTCTGTATCATATGAGATTGAAGTCCTAAAAGTTTTACTTTGTCAGTAAGAAAAACTTCTACTTCCAGAGAACAGTGGGCCCAGGATAAGCAGTTCACAATAAATGAAATGCACATGGTCAATAAGCAAAAGAAAAATTACTCAGCCTCATTTATAATTAAATAAATATAGTTAAAACAAAACTTCACTTATTAGATTAGTGAAGAGTTCAAAGTTTGAATAGAAACTGGTAAGGCAAAAATAGGTAAAGTGATACAATTTTTGTAGGCTGTCATTTCTGTGTAAAGCCATTTGGCACTGTCAGCTGAAATTCATCATATTCCTTTTGACACACGATTTTGTTTCTAAGAATTTGACCTAAAAATATAGTTGTACAAAGACTATGGGCAAGGATATTCATTGCAGCATTGTTGGTAATGACAAACAACAAATTGTTCATCTCAATGTCTATTAAAAGGGAATCTGTTCATTGTATTAGGTTCAGCCATACAATAAAGTTGATGAAAAGAATGAGATATAGTTATTTTTGGTGCTCTAGAAAGAACTCAGAAAACCTGTGATGTGAAAAATGAAGTAAAACAATAGTAATCAGGACTGCATAAGGATAGATTAGGTATTCTAAGCTGTGACACTATTGACATTTTGGACAAGATAATTCTTTGTTGGGAGGTGGGTGGAGCTGTTCGGGAATTTGTAGGATTTTTAACAGCATCCCTGCCCACTGCCCATTAGATACTAGTAGCACCTCATTTGAGATTGCCAAAACATGTCTCTAGATATTGTCAGATGACTCCTGGGGGGAGAGGGGAAAAAAGATTTTGGTTGAGAACCACTGGGATAAACAAATAGACCAATAGCACAGAATAGAAAGCCCAGAAATAGACTACCCAGGTATACTGGTATATAGAAACTTAATGTGTTTCAGAGGTACATTGAGGTACGTAGAGGTAGATGTAGACTATTCATTTGTGGTCGTTTAGTTATCCATACAGGAAAAATTACACTGGATCACTACCTCATATCAATATATAAACAAACAGTTCTAATGGATTAATGCTTAGATGTGAAAAGCAAACTTTAAAGAAAACAAAGGAGAACATGTTGTTTTTTTAAACCGTACAGGAGGAAAAATTCTTTTAAAATATATAAAAGCAAATGTGTAAAATATTGATAAATTCAACAAAATTAAAATTTAAAACATCAATTAATCAAAAGGAAGCATCAGAAAAGTGAAGAACAGCCACATACCTGGAGAAGATGTTTGCATTACAGATAACTGACAAAGAATTTTTAGTCAGAATATTTTTTTAAATGTCTATGATTCATTAAGGAAAACAAATTCCATAGATAAATGAGCAAAAATAAGTTGGCAATTCACAGACAAGAAACATGATGATCAGTAAATGCTCTTTGATAAATAATCAGAAATGTAAATTTTAAAAGGTTAAAATAACAAGAAAACCCACTATTATTTAGTAAGATCCTCTGAGTAAGAAGCAAAAAGAGTATGTGTGTTTATAAATATGTGCTTGTTTTATGCAAAGCTTGGTTTATTCTTCACTTAATACCAATGTGGTTTGATTCTTTAAAAATCATGTTCACATTTAAAAAATAAAAACATGTTTAATAAAATCTTAGTTTGAAGCAAGATTTTAGTCAGTAAATGCTCTTTGATAAATAATCAGAAATGTAAATTTTAAAAGGTTAAAATAACAAGAAAACCCACTATTATTTAGTAAGATCCTCTGAGTAAGAAGCAAAAAGAGTATGTGTGTTTATAAATATGTGCTTGTTTTATGCAAAGCTTGGTTTATTCTTCACTTAATACCAATGTGGTTTGATTCTTTAAAAATCATGTTCACATTTAAAAAATAAAAACATGTTTAATAAAATCTTAGTTTGAAGCAAGATTTTAGTTTTATCTTATTAAAAAACTTAAAATACCCTTTTTTAACCTAAAGTGAGTTTGATAGAAAATTTTTCTTTATGGTATAGTTTATCAAGTATACCAACAGATTGCTATTTCAAGATATTTTATTTACCTTGTATATCATTGGTTAGGGCTCCCTTGGGAATAAGGTAGTCATAACATTTATTTCTGGGCTCCATCTTTATTCTGTCTGGCATTGAAATGTTTTTCCACAGCTTGCTTTAGGTTATGTTTTAAAGGTTTAAGGTAGCTGGAGAGTTGTAAACATTCTGTCCTGTTTCTAATTTTTAGTCCTAAGTTTCCAGAAAAGGTTATGGTATGAATGGACTTTGCACATAAAAGAACTAAACACATTGGTGTATAACGTGTGATGGTTTGTTTCTGCTTGCTTATTTTGGGTAATCCAAATTGTAAAGGCCCTGAACTCTTGATGAATTGAGTTCACATATAGCCTCAGAGATCCTGAATTGATTTAGATACCTGCTTCTTTCCTACCTCGAGAACTTTGGTGAAACTCTAATCACTGGAAATTGGGTCCCTGAGTTGTGATTTCAGTTAATTCTATTCTCCAGTGTCCCAAGATGGTTTTTCTTTATAAAGTATCATTTATATATAGCCTTGATTACTTATGTAGGTGACCCTTACATGCTAATAAGAAACACTATCCCTGGGCTTAATTTTCTTAGGTGTACAGGGTAAATAACAAGAGTTTTATGTCTGAAGTTGTGAAAATACAACAAAACTTTAATATTATTGGTAACAGTCACAAAAGGTCAAGGCCAGGAAAGGGAATGTTGAGACTTATTATTTGGGAATTTGACTTTCTTTTTTCCTTCTGTAAAATGAGTGTTGATTCCTCCCATGTTCCATACATAGGACCTTGAGTATAAAAGAAAATTTAAGAACCCCATGTACATGCAAACTTTGGGTAAGAATTAAATAGTTTTATACTATTGAAGTGTTTGGTCGTTATTACATCTTGAGGGTATTATTTTAGTCAAGAAAGGGTAGTATCAGCCCTAGCCAGTTTGGCTCAGTGGATAGAGCATCGGCCTGTGAACTGAAAGGTCCTGGGTTCAGTTCCAGTCAAGGGCACATACCTCGGTTACAGGCTCCTCCCTGGCCTGGGCCCTGGTTGGTGTGCGTGCCTGCAGGAGGCAACCAATCACTGTATTTCTCTCTGTCTTTCCCTCTCACTTCGACTCTTTAAAATCAATTGAAAAATATCCTTGGGTGAGGATTTAAAAAAAAAAAGGAATATAGTATTAGATTGTTACTTGCTAGGACACATCTGAACTTTGTGATTTGTAGTCTCACTACATTATTTGTCTACCCTCCCCCCTTTTCCCTTGGTATCTATCCTATATAATAAAAGCCCAGCGACTAAAATGGCAGAATGACCATGGCCCTTGGCCCGGCCAGCCCCACCCCCCAGTGAGTGGTTAGGGGCAATCAGGCAGGCAGGTGAGCAGTTAGGAGCCAGTGGTCCCAGATTGCAAGAGGGATGTCCATCTGCCGGTTTAGGACCGATCCGGATCCGCAGGATCGGGCCTAAACCGGCAGTTGGACATCCCCCGAAAGGTCCCGGATTGTGAGAGGGTGCAGGCCGGGCTGAGGGGACCCCCCCCCCCCCACCATGAATTTCGTGCACCGGGCCTCTAGTATATATAAAAGTCTAAATGACCTTTCGACTGGTAGCTATGACATGCACTGACCACTAGGGGGGAAGATATGCTCAATGCACAGGCACAGAAACATGGAACAGACTAATGAGTCTCAGAGGGAAGGGGGGAGTGGGGAGGGCAGGAAGAGATTAACCAAAGATCTTATATGCATACTAGAGGCCTGACCGGCGGGGATCGGGCCAAACCCGGCAGTCTGACATCCCCCAAGGGGTCCCAGATTGCCAGAGGGCGCAGGCCAGGCCGAGGGACCCAACCATGCACCGGACCGCTAGTATTTGCATAAAGCAAAATGGCACTTTTTCTCCAGACATATTTCTAAAACCCAAGTCATTCCTTCATTTGTGTGTAAAAATGAGTTTCGGGGTAAAGCTATTCAAGTAAAAGGGGACTGGTTATAAATTACAACAAAGTTCATGAATATTCACAAGCAACGATTAATTTACCACTTTGTGAATAGCAAGTTGACAAAAGTAATTTACAGTCCCTGCTTGACTTTCTCCCTTTTAATTGGTATAAACTAGAATTGAAGTTATTCGACTCATCTTAGGAGATTGGTTTAAGTTTTGTCTCAGGAAAATTGCTGACTTTTTCTATGTAGAGAAAGTAATATTACATATACATAGTGGTTGAATTAATTCCATTTCCTCTCACCTTCCATGGAAAATATTCCTAATCCAGCTTTTTAAAAAGTCCTTTAAAAAACACACACGATATTTTTAGAGAGAAAGGAGAGGGGGAGAGAGAGAAACCGATGTGAGAACCAAACATCAATCTACTGCCTCCTGCATGCCCCCCACTGGGGATCTAGCCTGCAACCCAGGCATGTGCCCTGACCTGGAATCGAACTGGCAGCCTTTACGTGCATGGGACAATGCCCAACCCTGGCCACACTGACCAGGGCAGTTCATTTTATATTGAAAGGACCTTTACCCAGATATTAGCTCTCTGGGAGATTACTAGTGGCCCACTTGCTCTGGAAATTAATCAGGTGGTTTTTATGCAGAAATTTATGTATCTTCTAGATGATTGTGTCCTTTGTTCTTTTTCACAAATGACCTGACACATTGGCGTAGGATAAATTTTAAGGTCATGGGCAAAGTCATCATTTAGAGTAGAAGTCTCCAACCTTTCAGACCTCACAGACCACCGGTTGGCGACTGCTGATTTAGGGGAACTAGCCCAGGGGTGGGCAAACTTTTTGACTCGACGGCCACAATGGGTTCTTAAACTGGACCGGAGGGCCGGAACAAAAGCATGGATGGAGTGTTTGTGTGAACTAATATAAATTCAAAGTAAACATCATTACATAAAAGGGTACGGTCTTTTTTTTTTTTAGTTTTATTCATTTCAAACGGGCCGGATCCCGGGCCATAGTTTGCCCACGGCTGAACTAGCCCTTACTTTTACATGCAATGGATTATGAAATGCCTCCACTGTATGTAATATGCAGTCTTTCTTGATTGCATGCTGAAATAAGGAGGATGGATAGATATTTTATTTGGAGTGTGTCACGTTTTCTATACTCCAAGCTCTAGTTTCTTTTTTAAAAAATATATTTTATTGATTTTTTACAGAGAGGAAGGGAGAGGGATAGAGAGATAGAAACATCGATGAGAGAGGAACATCGATCACCCGCCTCCTGCACATCTCCTACTGGGGATGTGCCCACAACCAAGGTATATGCCCTTGACCGGAATTGAACCTGGGACCTTTCAGTACGCAGGCCAAAGCTCTATCCACTGAGCCAAACTGGTTAGGGCCAAGCTCTAGTTTCTTAGCTTTGTCTGACCTCATATATATCAATTTCTAAGTGAGCTGTATTTTGTAGTTTCCTTTAAAAACATAATCCAGAATTCAACAGAAACATTTAGTTCCCCAATGAATAGTAATTGCATTTACTTTCTACAAAATATTTTGTGATCCATAGATATACAAGGTAGTATCCTTGCTTACTCTCAAAGACATTATCTAACAGGGTAGATGATACCTACAAACTACAGTATCGGGTAGTATATGAGTATTAGGAGTTTCACCAGGTTTTGTAGATATGCTGGAGAGGAACAGTCACTATCAGAGAAAGTGGGTCTATAAGATGGACAGGATTTGAGCAGTCAGGGTGGGACCAAGATGACAAGCAGATAAAAATGTAAACGCAGTTTGCAGTTATGGCACCGAAAGGGTGTTTTTGGGAAAGAAGTCTGGAGCTATGGTGTGTGCTTTGAGAGGAGCATTATTCTAAGGCCAGCTGGATCCTTGATTTCTAGGATAAGAAATACAGATTTTAGTTATTATTACTATTTCAGAGCTGCCACAGTATTTTGAAGAAAGAAATGAAGGCATATTGGTGATGGCTTGTAGATGGATTTGGACAAGATGAGTTTTTAGTTAGAGACAAACTAATAAATAGGTTGGTGAAAAGAAGAGATAATAATAGTTGTTAGAATTTGGAGACTGTCAAGTTTGAGGGTACAGGGCTAGAAGGCACCATTAAGAGAATAATGGTACCTTCCACTGAAATTAAAAATCACAAGAGCCATTTGAGGTAAGTTAAGTTTTAGAAATTTTGAATGTTACAGTTGTAATGTAGAAGTGCTAGTAGGTGGCTATTTATTTTTATTTTTTTGTTAATCCTCACCCAAGGATATTTTTCTGTTGATTTAATTTTTTAGAGAAAGTGGAAGGGAGGGGGAGAGACAGAGAGTGAGAGAGAGAGAGACATGGATTGGTTTCCTCTCACACATGACCCAACCAGGGCCAGAGATCAAGCCCTGCAATCGAGGTATGTGCCCTTGACCTGTTTTGAACCAGCTATGACCCTTCTTCAGTCCACAGGCTAATGCTCTATTTACTGAGCCACACCAGCTAGGGTACTTGGTGGCTATTTGGATATCGTTTCCATAGTTGAAACCTTGGATAATGTTTATTGTAATCTCACGTAAAAATTTGTCAGAGCACCAAGAAAGATGCTTCTAAATACACTTCAGACCATACATTGGTTAAGTATGGAGTGGGGAGGAGGATTTATTACTGTTTTCTAAATGTTTTGGTTTTCGTAATGCTACTTTTGTAATTTGAAGAATAAAAAGGGTAGACTATTTGAAGAAAAAGATTCCATAATGTATAGAAAACAAGGAACTTGAAAGACATTTCCGAAACTTGCAAGGTAATTGGGGTGGGGGGGACGACAACTGAATTTGGACGCAGGGGAGAATGCTCAATTTAAGGAGCAGGAAAAATAAGAGCCAGCTGGAGTTCAGCTTGAGGAAAAGGAGGAATTAGATGTAAGTATAAAACTTAAACTCAATTTCCTAAAGAATACTTTCAAGAAAAAGAATTCTAAGATTTAATAGGAACAAGTGTTTTCCATTTTGGTTATTTTTAATTGTAATGTTTTTGTCATGGAATTATTTTAATTATTTTTAATAATTATAAAATTTAAAAGGACATGTTCTTTAAAGATTTTAAAACTTATTAAAACGTATGTCATTACAAACTCAAAGGTAATTTAGTGCCTGGGTATATGGTACTACTTAAATTACTTTGGAAATTGTAATTTTAATAAGATTTTTAAAAATGTTTTGTCTGTCCTGTTGAACTGACTTTACAAAACTCTTTTGGCCTTTAAACCTAAATTGCCTTGAGGCATAATTTTAAAAATGCTCGAATTTCCTAAAGGGAGACTATAACTATTAGTGGGAAAATATTCTTTAAAACGTTTCACATGACCTTTTTTTCTTTTTTTTTCAGGTATATTTGTATCCAGTATTGTTCTGATATTGTCACAACGATCACTTTTCAAGTTTTACATGTACAGCGCAGCCTTTCTATTAGCTGCAACTTCAGTGTTGGTAAATTATTATGCTGTTTTGCACATTGACTTCTATGGTGCCTACAACACGTCAGCTTTTGGAATTGAACTGCTTCCTCGGAAAGGGCCCTCACAATGGATGGCACTCATTGTTCTACAGCTAACATTTGGAATTGGATACATTACACTACTCCAAATTCATTCCATCTATTCACAATTAATTATTTTGGATCTCTTGGTTCCTGTAATAGGCTTAATCACAGAGCTACCATTACACGTCCGGGAGACTTTAGTTTTTACTTCTTCCTTGATTCTTATATTAAACACACTGTTTGTCTTGGCAGTGAAACTTAGGTGGTTTTATTATTCCACACGGTATGTTTATCTTTTAGTGAGGCACATGTATCGAATTTATGGATTACAATTATTAATGGAGGACACATGGAAGAGGATCCGTTTCCCAGATATACTGAGAGTCTTTTGGCTAACAAGAATTACAGCTCAGGCTACAGTGTTAATGTACATTTTAAGGATGGCAAGTGAAACTGATTCCTTCTTTATTTCTTGGGACGATTTCTGGGACCTCATTTGCAATCTTATAATTAGTGGATGTGATTCTACACTAACTGTGCTGGGCATGAGTGCTGTAATTTCCTCAATAGCCCATTATTTGGGCCTTGGAATACTGGCCTTTATTGGATCAACTGAAGAAGACGACAGGCGACTTGGCTTTGTAGCACCTGTTTTATTTTTTATTTTGGCTCTTCAGACTGGTTTAAGTGGGCTAAGACCAGAAGAGAGACTTATTCGCTTAAGTAGAAACATGTGCCTTTTATTAACTGCAGTCCTGCATTTCATCCATGGAATGACAGACCCCGTATTAATGTCTCTCAGTGCCTCTCATGTGTCATCTTTTCGTAGACATTTTCCTGTGCTCTTTGTCTCTGCTTGCCTGTTTATTCTTCCTGTTTTACTCAGTTATGTTCTTTGGCATCACTATGCACTAAACACATGGTTGTTTGCCGTTACAGCCTTCTGTGTGGAACTCTGCTTAAAAGTAATTGTTTCTCTCACTGTTTATACGTTATTCATGATTGATGGCTACTATAATGTCCTCTGGGAAAAGCTTGATGATTATGTCTACTATGTTCGTTCAACAGGCAATATTATTGAATTTATATTTGGAGTAGTAATGTTTGGAAATGGGGCTTATACTATGATGTTTGAGTCAGGAAGTAAAATTCGGGCTTGTATGATGTGTCTACATGCGTATTTTAACATCTACTTACAAGCAAAAAATGGCTGGAAGACATTCATGAATCGTAGGACTGCTGTTAAGAAAATTAATTCACTTCCTGAAATAAAAGGGAGCCGCTTACAAGAAATAGATGATGTCTGTGCAATCTGCTATCATGAGTTTACTACATCTGCTCGTATGACACCATGTAATCATTATTTCCATGCACTTTGCCTTCGGAAATGGCTGTACATTCAAGATACTTGTCCAATGTGCCATCAAAAAGTATACATTGAAGATGATATCAAGGCTAATTCAAATATACGTAGCAACAACGGATTTATTGCACCTAATGAAAATGCAGAGGAAGCTGTAAGAGAGGCTGCTGCTGCCGAATCTGCCAGGGAATTGAATGAAGATGACAGTACTGATTGTGAGGATGATGTTCAAACAGAAAGAAATGGAGTGATTCAGAATACAGGTACAGCAGCTGAAGAATTTAATGAGGACACTGACTGATTAAACAGCATTTACTAATCATTGAGGTTATTTGTTCAAAATTCAGTTCATCCAAAATGGAGTTAATATGCTTCACTTCATTGTGTAACCAAGCACAAAAACAGTCAATGTTGAATCTGTGAATGGTTTTCCGTTTACTGTGATGTGCTACTGTAAATATACCTCTTTAATTACTTCTGGTCTCTTTGGTGACCTATTTAAATTTGTGTACATTATTGTACATAGAATAAAATGTTTTCACGTTTTTATGACAAAATTTGAACAAATAGCTTTTTAATAGATGTAACGATAATACAGTGCGCCAACTGTGCCAAAGATTCCTAAATGAAAGTGTATAATTCTGGCCCCTAGTGTTTCTTTAAGATAGGTGGGAGAATGAAAAAGCAAATCAGAGGAAACCACATTAAATCAAGGAAATAAAATAATTTGGACCAGAGGATAAAGGATATATTTTTATGAACTAAGGAAAAAGTAGGCTGCCAGAAGTGATCGAGACTTTTTTTGAAATTTGAGAATAGCACTGTAGTTGAGCTGAGTTCAAAAGTCAAGATTTGGATATTGTGAGTTGAGAAATAGGCATATATCAGGTATGTATGTATATCAGGTATGTATCAACATATCTGGTATGAACCAGAATGTGTTTAATTTTGATGTGAAAATCAATATATTTGTTAGCCATTCTGTGTTTGCAGCATGGACATAAAATTGTCCTTTTGGACTTCTGAAGAGATTATATAATTAAATACTTGGTGATTTTCATTCTTTTAAGCTGAGGTATTAAGTGACATTAAAAAAATCCTGGTTTTATGGATAGAAATAAGGGAGATGGTGTGCAGTGATGTATATAATACCTCTTTAGATAAGTTCCAGAGAATTCCTTTATTGAAACTAAGTTTTACCATGAAATTTCACATACATGATGGAAAATACATACCAATTACATGTCAGGAAAAAATACTTTAATGGTATTATTGTATAGCTCATTGGCTAATTCCAGTGGATCCTCATCTCTTACTGCTGCCATTATCTCCAGTATTTGACTAAAAACAAAAATAGATGGTTTAAATTTCCAATTACATATTCTGTTTTAAAGCTATTTATCTTTTTCCACATAAAGAATGATACTAGCACTTTTAATAAGCTTAAGCGGGTATTAAAGTTTTCAGCACTATCAGAAAGTTTAACTGCTAGGATATTTAAAATAGAGTAATTAGAGATTTCTGTGGTAGTTTTTGCATATAACTAGAGCCAAAAACCAGTTTCAAATAAATTATAAAGGCAGCCTATATTTTATGTACCTCAATTAGGGAATTAACCTGGTAGAAATGAGTCCTTTTAAACTGTGGGCCATTACATACTCATTACTGGGTCATGGTAAGCTTTTAAAAAATTGAAAGTTACAAAAGGAAAAGTACAGTGCATGTAGGCAAGTACTATTTCATTTATGTATGTACATGTGTAATGAGTCAATGTAGGTCATTGTGGGGACAGCCATCAAAATTTGAAAGCCACTGCTTAGAGAACTAGTAATAAAGATAGCAAGAAACTGTGGCATGATCACTAGCACAATGAAAGCCAAGGAAGTTATTTACTCGGAATAATGTGTTTGGTGTGGGGGGGGGGGGGGGGGGAGACTGGGCTTTCTTTTCCTGTACTTTCCCCCCTGCCATACAGAGAATAGCCCAGGTGTTATTCTTTCAATTTCTCCCTAAAATAATTATCAGTAATGTTTTCTAGCATTCTTATATATAGAGTATTTTTATACATGAATCATAAAGTTTTAAAGTAAAAATTAAACATTTAAATAGTCTTTATATTAAGCTTTTTGTTCCTTTTTATCAGTTTCTTAAATATAAAACACCAAATGGTATTAGGGATGGAGATTAAAGATGAACTGGAACTTTATTCCGTAAAAGTAGCACAAAATGCTTGCTTAATTTGTATACTAAATGAACTGACTAAATTTTTGTTATCTGACAGTCAAAAATATGCTGAAAGTAAATCTGTTAATTTAAATTGACACTAAAGATCCAATTTTCTTCGTAAATTGCAGAATTTTCCTCTATTAAACTATTTGGAATTGGAACTTGCATAATACTGTGCAAAATAGATTCCTGATACCCTTCTCCTTTCCAGTCCTTTCTCCACACTGATACCATGTTACAGCTTAAGAAAAAAGCTGCCATTTTCCCGTTTAAAGTCCTTTGGGTCCTGATAAAATCTAAACTACTAAAGTTGGCACAGAAGAGCCCTCACAATCTGGCCTCACTCTACCTTCCCAGACTGATCACTTACTCGTGCATCCTACTTTCTGGCACCCTAACTCACTGTTCCTCTGGAGCAGCTAAGTCCTCTAACAGTCTGCCTTTGCTCAGCGTGTTTATCTTGGTCTGGCATAATTCCCAGTTAGTAAACAGTTGAAATGTCACTTTAGTTCTCTTATTTCCCCTCAAGGCGGGCAGTTGCTATGTCCTATGGTCTCAGTCACACATTCATACCTCTATACCACCACTACCAGCTAGAATTATACTTTTTATGTGCTTGTTTGTTCCAGAGGGAAGGAATCCTCGTCTGACTCAATTAGTGCCTTATCCAAAGTGCCTGGCACAATGTACCTACTCATTGGTGGATAGATGAGGGAAGGGACTGTCTGGATTCTTCTATATAGCCTCAGTAAAATGGCATATGGCAAGACCTCCAAAATGTGCTTCAAGGAATTTATTTAGAAGGGAGATCTCTATACAAATAATTAAAATAAAGAACTGTTAATAGATGGAATTTGATTAAAACAACTTTGTAAGTAGGAATTTTAACTTGCCAATTAGTTAATTAGACTGTGGCTTAAGCTTTTCAGTTTGCAAATGTTGATTTTCCCAAGCTCTGCCTATTCAGAACTGGTATTCATGATTGTAGTTGCGAATCATGCATTTTTAGCTCTTAACTGTCGGCATTTAGAAACAGGTTAAAATTTTGTCTTGTAAATGTATAGCTAAAGTCAACAGGTATACTTAACAGTAAGATAGTATAGAAAATGGAGTATAGATTGCATTTTTATAACCATCAACAGGAAGCTTCATGAGAACAGAACTTAAACCAGGTAAGGTGTTATATTCTGAATTTGCAAGAATGTACATTTCAGAAAAATTACAAGTGATTCCTTACTAAGCAGAATATATTCCTCACCCGGGGGTTTTAAAACAGTTAAGTCAGGGGTCCTCAAACTTTTTAAACAGGGGGCCAGTTCACTGTCCCTCAGACCGTTGGAGGGCCGGACTATAGTTTAAAAAAAAAAAAACTATGAACAAATTCCTATGCACACTGCACATATCTTATTTTGAAGTAAAAAAACAAAACGGGAACAAATACAATATTTGTATTTGCATGTGGCTTGCGGGCCGTAGCTTGAGGACCCCTGAGTTAAGTTCTAAAGTATTTGCCAACACTAGCATGTTTAATAAAGCAAAAAGTCTTTCCAATATGTTTGGATAAAATTAATTCACTTTTCTGCCTGCTGAATTTAGCTCTGGCTTACTTAATACTCTTACCTGTTAAAAACTACTGGGAAAAAAATGGTGCATATGGAAGGAATTATTAGTTTAAAAGTAATTCAATATTAATTTTTGTAAATGTTATAAATGTGTTCAGTCGCCTAAACTGGTAAACCACACTAGATTGATACAGTCTAGAGTTAAATTATGTACTTGTGCAAACAAAAGAAATCAGATGATGTCGCCATTAAAATGATATAACAAACTTTTCCTGTAAGTTAAAATATCGTCTCCAGCTCCTTGATAGTTAGATGAGTAACAGAGCCCATCTTTTTCACATGTGCCTGTACATTATAATAAAAAAGATTATGAATTTAAGGAAAACAAAAATCTATGAAGTTCTACCCCTCTTTTTGTTTGGAAAAAGGAAATTCTCATGTGTTATTTCTTAGGTTTATTCAGGTTTTTAAATCATTCAAAGTACAGATACCATTAAAAAGGTCTTAAGATTGCATTTTTATAACCAACAGGAAGCTGCATGAGAATAGAACTTAAACCAGGTAAGGTGTTCCTGTATGGAAAGCATTAAGATCTTTTCCCTCTCTACAAAATGACAAGTGACCAAAATCACACGAAGTTCTCACTGCAGCAATAAAACCACTGGGGTAGAGAGGATATAAAAAGAGGAGCTGAAACAGAGCAATTCAGGTGCAAATTCCTAAAACCACTGCATTAAAATGGTTGTATTTGATCTGAACTTCATTTGGACTTCACCCAACTTTAATTATGTCCCTTGAGTTCATTTTGTTAAGTGGCATTTGGTGGTTGGTTTTAATGACCATGAAAACAAAATACTTACATTATATGGCAAGGTTCATTTCTGTCTTTCAAACAGTGCCCATTTTCCCATTTCTTTTTGGTAGGAAATGACGTTTTTACATATTTTGAACCAGCATGTGTACTTTTGACTCCACACCAAGGTGCATCTAGAATTAGCAAATAGAAGTCTGAATTATTTTTTTAAATGAACATTATCAAGCTAATATATAACCTCTAAAATATAAGTTATGATTCAGCTTCAAACATGGCAAAAAGCAACAGAAAGGTTCTAAGAAACACACAAGACAGAAATCTTAAACTGTACAAATTCTTAAATGTTTTTATAAGACTTTTGTCCCCTAACCCCCATTATTGCTGATGTATGATATGCTTTTAAAAAAAGATCTAAAGCTAAAAGAAATACAGTTGTAACATGAAAACATTTAGGTTAAACAAACTTCTGTATTGCCTCAACTGAATATAAAAATAGTAGCTTTGAATACTGGGGTTATTCAATAACCTATTTCCTTAATTAAATTAAGCTATGTACTTTTAATGACCTCATTAAGTTTTCATTACTCCCCAAGGAAATAAACCTGATTTCTTCAGAATGGCTCAGCCTTGACTTCACAAAAAAAGTCCTCTAGTATAAAATCCTTGTGTTCCAGGGTATAGATAAAAATGTTAGCTTCTAACCTTGTTTTAAGATGCAACAGATTACTATCAGAAATTCTTAGACTAAACCAATTTGATTTAAATTTCTGCACTTAAAAGTATTGTAGAATTAAGTCATTGCAAAGAAGACACTGTGTAAAAAGTTCTGAATAGTTTTTTAAACCCTGCGCTAAAATTAGCTTAGTTAAGACTCCTTGTTTAGTCATCCCTTTGTAAGTGCTTAGGCTTTTGTCACATTTCTAAAATTAAAAAAATCACCTGCATAAATATTTTTCCATCAATTGATAACCCCAAAGGTTTTCTAAAAAATGTAACTGTTGAGGCTGTGTGCTGTTTTAAAATAAAACATTTGTTCAATTTTCTTTAGTTCTTTTTTTTGGAATGGGTTAATATGAAAAAGTTCTAAAAACAAACTTACCAGTCTCAATCATTAATTTTTCACTAGGTATTGACTTCAAAACTTCCAAATTAGCCTCAGTTTTCAGTGAGCTTAAAAGATATTAATGTATAAAATAAAAAGGTGCATTTAATGACTTTTCATACTATAAACTTGTCTCAACAGATCACAAAACTAACTCAAAATCCCAAAACTTTGGTTGGCTACAAAGGCAATATACCATTGTATTTGCCCATCCATATTAAATAAAAGTTCTAACCGCCAAGGCTGAAAGTTTTTTTAAAGGGCTATTAGGCCATTGCCAGCAAGAAAAAGACCAGGTCCTGGGGTATGAAGTTTAAACCACCAGCAATAGTACTAGATGGAAAAGGCAACTTGTCAGCCATCCTAGAGTTGAGCATTCTTACACATCATGGTGGGGATATGAGTTGTTTTGAAAGAATTTAGTGTATATAGATAAGGGGTGGGAGGAGGTGAAACGGGGTCAGCTCTGGGATAGGCTCAGGGTCTTCCAGGAAGGTGTCTGTTCTGGGACTGACTGTGGGTAATAGATTGGAAAGTTCAAGCAGATGGCACCTAGCTAGTCTCTTTTTAGATAATTGTGGAAATAGCCACAAGGCAGTTAATCCAAAATTCTACCAGACAACATACAGGAATGTGAGCAGTCTTGTTATCTGGCCTTGCAGTTGTTTACTGATTAACCCCCTCCTGTTCTTCCTTCAACCTTCTGGCCTGTTGTGGTTTAATTCAGGACATCTCAGAATTTTCTCCTTGTCACTAACTAGCCTTACTGAATCCAAATTAAGATCTAGTCCAACCAGATCCTGCCTTTGGGGAGGATACAATAACTTCCTATGAGTAAGTAAAACTTTTTAGAATATTTCACTTTTCTGAGAAATTGACACAACTTAGAGTGGTATAGTCTAAACTTTCTCTTTCAGTTTCACCTGTTTTCCAGAAATCTACATTAGCAAAACTCACTTTTGTTTTTATACGTTTCCCTTTTTGGATATAATTTTAGTAGGATTTTAGGAGGGGTGGGAGTGAAATGTTTGTCTAGTTTACCATAAGTACCAGTCTTTTAATTAGTGTTCCCTAGAAGAAAACAGAATTATTTTCAGCCATCTTAGTACTTGGTCAATGTAAATATTTTCTAAAATATATTGATATGCTCAGTATTAAGGGGAAGCAGAGTTTGCCACTGCAAATATGCCTTTGGGCTATTATTTGAAGCTAGTTTTTAAGGAAAAACTTTTGACATTTCTCCCTAACTGCCTAAGACAGTGGTCGGCAAACTGCGGCCCCTTCCACAAAAGAGTGTGGCTCTTCCACAAAATACCATGTGCAGGCGCGCATGTACAGTGCGATTGAAACTTCGTGGCCACACTCAAGGGGCCAAAGAGCCGCATGTGGCTCGCAAGCCGCAGTTTGCCGACCACTGGCCTAAGAGAATTTAGAAAGAGGATCTGCTCCAGTGAGGGAGCTATCATCATAAACAACAATAGTTTAATATGAACTAAGTATAACAGAGGAACCTACTAGCAAGGCCCATCTGATCAAAGTCCTGTTGTGTCCCATTGTTAAAGAAGGCCCAGCAAACATTTGTTTACCAAACATTAGCTTTTCATCTCCATGTGAACTGCTTTTCTCCCCTTTCAAGTCCCAAACCACAACTCCTCCCTTCTTAGCTCAAGATGGCTATATCAGCTTCCTCTGTCCTCTGGTCTCACTCTCATGGAACTCCCATATATACCTAGGTAATAAGTTTGAATATTTTCTCCTATTAATTTATCTCATATTAATTTGATTATAGAATCCAGGCAGAATAACTTAAAGGGTAGAAGGAAAATTAAATTTTCTGCTCCCACAGTTTGGATACTAAATTTAAAACTTGTCACCAAATTAACAATTTACATATTTTTGATCTCATGAAATCATGTCTGACTGACTTAAGACTTTTCCAACATGTATTCCATGTTTGTAAAAATTGATCAAAATACAGAAATGAGGGGGGGAGAGATTAACCAATGAACTTATGTGCATATATGCATAGCCCATATACGTAATAAGGGAAAAGGCCTTGGGGGGGGGTGGGGGTGGATGACGGGGTCTAAGGAAGAACAACTGAGATTGTGTGTTCAAGTTTAAAACTTGCCCATTTTCTTGGGGGCGGGGGGGGGGGGGAAGAAGGTTATAATTTTAATCATTAGAAACCAAAGTTTGTTATAGATAGTATAAATTACCATACTGTAGAAACTCAGATTAAGACTAAAATAAATTTCAAAATAAGACCAGAAATACTGACTCTGACTAAACAACTAATCCATTAATTCAGTTAATGTAGGGAGGAAAAAAGCTAAGTCTTTATAAACTCGAGATAATTTAGAAACATTTGAAACAGACTTACAGTTCAAATGGGTAGAATAAAAGCCTTCTACCCCTGTCTCTGGAAAGCCATCCCAAAATAACAAGGAAAAAAAGAAACAGCATGTTTTTTATGAAACTAGAAGGCATTTCTAACCCCTAATCAAAATACATAGAGTGGAAAGTGGATGGAGAAATGATAACCCATATTTACCTGCTAAGCAACTTAAGTGTTATATGCCTATAGAGAGAAATACTGAAGACAAACCAATTCACCCAAGAAAGTTCTAAGAACTGGAAGAACCAGGAAAAGGGATAAGGCAGGGGACTGGAGGGGGGATTGTTTGAAAAGTGAAAAGTCAGAGTAAAGAGAAGATGGGACTCCCAGATTACTTTCTCATGAACTAGTGCAGAGATGATTAATTACTTTTGCCCCCACCCAGGGAGAAAGAGGGAGGATGTAGGAGGGAGAGAGATGTGTACAGTCTGGAGAATTTAAACCAGAGACTAGACTGGAGAGCAAGCACAGAGGAGTGCAGGGTCAGGCATGGAACTGAAAATGGAGACTGCTTACTGCACAGTGAAATCCTCTCCAACCCTTTCCTGCTTCAGAACACAGGCACATTTATGAATCTCCATTCCACTTTTCCAGCAGGGAGCAGAGGATCCTCTCTGGAGACACTGAACCAACTGGGAGGAAGAGCTCAACAAGCTGACATTTAGGAATCCCTGCTGAGAATGTCAGTTGGCCACCTGACTGGCCCAGTTGATAGGCTATCTCACCACTGAGCTTCCAATCAGCTTTTTTTTCTTTTTTTAACTTTTCCAGTATACAGGGAAGAACAGCCTGACATTTGAAGAAAGCCTCCATTGTGATAGAGACCAAAACAACAAAAGGGGGAAAAGGAACGTGGAGCATTTTTTGGCAAACAGAAAATAACTTTAAAAAACTGTAATTCTTCGGAGAGATGAGAAGATGCTGCAGAAAAAATATCAAATGAAAGTGTTTGGTTTTTTTTTAAATCCACTATCTAGGCAAACTTCCAAGAGGGAAAAGTAGAATAAATTCACTTTCAAATGTGTTCCATCAACACAAAAGGAATACATGGGATCTAAAAATAGTTCTATCAAAGAAGAAACACTAGTCCTAACAAGCAGCAAGATGGAAGGGTCTGGAAGGAATGGAACAATCAGATTATCTAGACAGGTTTCCTCATAGGAAAAAACAGATAAAGGCATTTTATAGAGATGTTGCAAAGTATAAGAAGCTTAGTTTTGAAGAAAGCCAAGTAAACAAAAGTATGAGGAAAGTTACTCCAGGAGAATAAAAAAAGTGGTACACCACATGGTTCAGCAGTCAACAATATACAAACATAATGAAAACATGGAATATGCATATAACCAAAAACTCTAACTAAACTAAGGGGACTATGGAGGATAATGCAGGTGGGGGAACAGTATGGAATATGGACTTAAATGCTCATATACCTTCATGAGAACAGGTAAAGGGAATGAATGAATAACAATGCATATAAATTAGAAGGTGATAAAGAGTAATGTGATTGCCTCTGGAAAAATTGATTCAGGGGTACAGGACATGCTGGAGAGTGTTTAAAGTCTCTTAGTACTACTGGACTTTCTCTTCCATAGGCATGTAGTCCTTCGCATAGTAATTAACAAATTAACTTAAAATACTCGAACATTTAATTAAGTCTGAACTCTATAGCAAACAGGTAAATTTCATTTTTTTATTTTCTAAGATTATAGTAAAAAAAATCAGAAAAATAATTTTAAGGAAATTAAACACAGATGATGGAAAGTAATCTTATACTACTTTGCAATTTATTTAATGACCTACACTGACATCCTGTAAAAAGACACTGGTGGAGGCTCACCAAATCTGGAAGAAAATGAGCCTGTATTGGGTATGTGAGGTTTTAGTTTGGCATAAGAGCAGAAAGGTCACTGAGTGAGGAGCCAGAGGACACAGGTCCTCACACTTTTGAGTTACTTTATACCTGTTTTTTAGCTTCTCTAAGCCCCAGTTAATTGACCTACAGAGATATAGATGATTATGTCATAGTATAACCTTTCCCCCGTGGTCAGTCATCACACACACACAATGAACAGGTATGTTTTAAAGGGACAAAAATAACCTGAAAATAAACTGCACTGCTACAGAAAGCTAGTTGCTGAGCTCAACATAAAATTATTTTCCATTATTGGAACACATGGTAGTTTTTAATGTTCCAGCTTTAACTTGTAATAGTACTGTTTAATTTCCTACATAATTACTGAAATTTTCAGGCCAAGGTCAATGCAAAATACAAACTAAACAAATTTGTATCATCATCAGCAATTCACTATAACAATTTAAGGAATCCGCTTAATATGTTAAAAAACAAAAACAGAACCTACCAACCATTAAATCCTATATAGAGATCCAAGTCAACCAAAGCAGCTGCTATTTCCTTGGTACCATCAAATGAATGCACCTAAAGACATACAGGCATAATTCTATTATTATAATTACTCTTCCTTTAATAAGATTTTCTAAGCAAAAATGTAGGTGCATTTAGGGTTTTTGGACCACAAGATTTCAAATGTGGTGGCCTTTACAATTTTTATTTTCAATTATAACCTGTCATCATCTCCAATTACATGAGATAAGAAGGAATTTGTTGGCTGCCTAAAATCTCTGCCTTTGTGGCCCCCTGTGGCTATCTCCACCGGCATTAGGGCATGTATACATTACAGCATGCATCTCCAGGAAGGAGAACTGGACTAGGGAACCACATTCTTAGGCAAAAGCATGAGAAAAAATTAGAAATGTTATAAAACTATTAAAAATATATTTTTAAACGTTCAATTTTTCGGTTAGAAATTACTTTTAAAAGGCAAGTTTTAAGACATAAAGAGGTTGTAAGAACGTTGCTAAAACAATATTATATAGTTAATAATATCAGCTCAATAGGCAAGAAAGAATTGAGAAGGCGTTTTTCTCCTTCAAAGATATAGGAGGTAAGGTATAGCTTTCATAGTATTTATGTAATCAAAACCAGTAAAAACAATAACACTCCTTTAAACATACTTAGCCAGTGATATCATATTAATACTGAGCCTAGAGTCAGAATACACTGGGTAACAAGTTTCTATACAACAAAACTATTAGATGCCCAAAAGGGTTTATTTTTATCCTCTGACTAGAAAACATAGCCTCCAAACAGTATCAAATAATTTTAAACGTGACTCCATATAAACCATTTCAGAATATTATTAATTCTTTATTTGAAAATTTTTAATAAAAGTCAAAAATTTAAGTTGGATTTGCTGTTGCTGTTACTTTTTTTTAACTATTATAGAATCATCCAAGTAAATTCTTATTTAGAAATAAAGTAAATGGGCTGAGAAGTAGAGCCTGAAGGTTTAAGTGCCACCAGTAATACCAAGAGCATTAATGAAAGCCTCTCAATTTCCAAGTACTATTCCTAAAGGATAAGTTATAGGGTCAGTAAATTACAGATAAAAATGTGCACTGTAATATTTAATACCACAGCAATGCAAAAAGCATGCATATCACTAGTATGCATAAAATATGAGGCTAAGAATTTAAGAGCATAAATATGAAATTGTCAAAGCAGTGCAATGTGGGTATACAATTAGTGCAAAATGCTATTTCCTCTGCCTAGAGAACAGGTTTTTTTATTGGAGCCCAGTGAGTCTCTCCTGCGATTATGTATGAAAATTGACATATCTGAGCATTTTTCTGAGGCAGATTTTCAAAGGAGTCCATGATCCCCAGAATATTAAAAGTCACATGGATACTCGCGTTAAGTGGTGGGTAGATAATATTTATGGGAAATGTCTCAAGATTAATGACTAAGATGACCATATAGAAGTGTTTAAAGTAGAAGCAAATTACAGAAAGGAGAATGAGTCTCTAAGTCAGAGTAATAATAGTGAATACAGTTGAAAAGAAGTTAAGAAGGCAAGCCTAAGTGTTAAATTATTTTTAAGTATTATTAAAATTAATTTTGCTCAAATTTAAGAGTGTCTGATAGAAAAGGCAGAGTAAACAGAATTCTATACTCATTTTTGTACTTTGAAGACAGTAACTAAATTTACATGTCCTTCAGATAATGAGAGGAATCTCAGTAAGTTTATTGCTGACATCTGAATTACTTTAAAAGACCAATCTTAATAACCAAGAAGCTTTTTGCAGCATCTAGTAAAAACAACTCATACTTACTACTCCCCCTACACACCGATCTCTATTTCTTTTCATTATGTCTGTGAATTAAAAACAGAGAACTTTTAGCAAATAGTTGGATTTCTGCAAAACTTAAATTCTAAATATTATAGCTTTAACTCACCCAAAAATTCAGCATGTGAGTTTCGGCAGTGAAGAAACATGGGTAATTTTGTCTGATCTGACAGTTCAAACTGTTTTTCAAAATATCTGCATAATACAAAAGATTTTGTTAAAAATTTTATTTTAGCATGAGAAAAATAATTGTTAAATTATCTTTTTTAGTTAAAGGAATTTCCCTAGAAATTATCGGGCAAAGATACTAAGTTGAGACATTTAAAATATGCCAGGCTTAGCCAAAGGCTTTTACAACACACATCTTCTGGAAAGGGGTACTTCATTTTCTGGGATTACAAAATTTTCAGAAATGATTATTAACTACAGGGTAAATTAGTACTTTACTATTGATCACTAGAACTAAAGAGCTATAGAGTTTAAGTTTAGAGGTATAGGGTATTTCCCCAAATACTTTTAACTAGCTGTCCAACCAAATCTCAGCAAATGAAGCAGACACCATCCTATAACCTGTGGGATCCCTTCTCTGCAGAATGTGTTTGGTGATGGAAAATACACGACCGGCCCCTTGCTCTGAGAGCTGGCTGAGCACCATCAGCAGGAGTCAGCTGACTCCAGTGAGAAGCCAGGCAGAGCTTTATTTATACTCAGTGTTTTCTATGTGCTGTTGTATAATAAATTACTGCCACTGTACCAAAAGGATTCCCTTATAAACTAAATACAAGGAGCTGTTAAAGAGCACAAAAACTAAAATACTCCATTTTTCAGAAAAATGAAAATTACATAAAGTAGCAGCTCTGAATATTTTAGAATATTTTATAGAAAGGTTTTCCAAGTGCCACATACCATTATCTCATCTAGCATAGCACAAGGGTTGGTGTCAGAGGTGGGTAGGACCTTGTTCACGATCACAACACACAACATGGCAAACCTAGAACCCGAACTTCAGTGCTCCAATTCCAAGTCCCCGCCAAAACCAAAAGTCATGGTGTATCAAAGAAGCCTCTTCCTGGTCCCACAGTATAATATCCAGAGGATATAATGGGGTGGTGGGTGGAGGGGTGTTTTTTCCCCTTCATTTTAGCACAGTGTTCCCTCTCATTTTCCTTAATGGTCAAGTAATTTTAGGTGAAACCAGGAGTTACAGACAAGAGGTGTCTTATTATTTTCCAAGGGGCTTAGCTCTTCTAGACCTCTTGATCTTGGGGAACAATTTTTCTGTGTTTAACTTAAATCTCTTTGGTAATATTTTCCCATATCTTGTCTCCTGAAGTGCAGAGCAGCTATTTTACTGAGTACCCCTCTATCTTCGAAAATGCTCAATTTCAAAATTAGAAACAAAAATATACTTTTAAAAGACATAGTCATCCTAAAATCGGTGGTCTATGTCTTTATTACCCAATGTTTAGGTTTTTAAACCACCTTTTAAAATTCTGCTGGGTTAGTATAAACAAAAATATTTTTAAAGTGCTGAAATTTCAGTGTAGGAAACAGAAGGGAAACTTGAGGGGGAAAAAGATTTAAATCATTACACTAGTCATTATTTCCATAACCTCTAAATTAATTCAAATGTCAGCAAGTAAGTGTGCTCCAGTCATTCTATGAACTTAGTGTGTGGCTTCTGGCTATGCACAGCAGGCAATATTCTCCACTTTCTGTGTTCTCCCCTCTAAACTGAAAATATTTTTCAGCAGAATTCTATGTACTAAGCCACATGACCAAGCTGGAGACTTACAGAATCTAATGCTCAGTTTGGAAATTAGCCTTCCTATTACAGAGCAGGCAAAAACAATTTTCCAACCTATGTTAATTATTTATGTCCTCTTTTAAAATATTCATGAATAAAATGTAACTTTCCATACAAATTCATTCAATGACCAGCATCACATCAGATTTTATTCTAATTTATTAAAAAACACTTAGAGAATCACATGAGTCTTCAACACAGTAGGTTCCATTTTATTAAGGAAAACAAATAGCTCAAATTATCTTCACTCATCATAGAATGTGTCATATAAAAATAAAGTTTTGCTTCCAAAAATATGTTTCCATGTGGTTGTTGTGTTGTCTAGTGGTGCTATTGGGGCCAGAAGCACCAATGACATGAGAAGTTTAACCACTGAAGGGTCATTTTTCATAAAATTTCCTTAGGGGTCTGGAGGAAAATCTTCCACTAGGCATTTTAGTGCTATAGTTACTTTAAATTAAATGTGGACTAAAAGCCACAAAAAGTTGAGTTCTTTCAGTACAAAAAAGTTATGTAGCCAAGTTGTGGGCTCCTCGGACATACATAAGCAGTCCCAATAAAATAGCTGCTCAAGTAAGAAAATAGAATTTGTCTGATTACACTTAGCATACGCTCCACTCAAGTGTCCTGCTCATCCATCTCTGTCAGCTTCTGAACATTAAAATTGCTACTTCTTTCCTTCAAAGAGCACCTGTAATTCACAGTTCTAAACAGTTCTAAAGTCTTATTATTCTCACACCACAGTCTTTGCCTCATGAGGCTTATCTTGGCTGAAAAGACACCAAAGTGGAGGAATTATGATCTGTGGGCTTAACTTAAGAAACCACTACAGACAACTGTTGTTTCTACTTAACTATGAATCTGTGAACTTAAGATTAAGTGAGCTGCCCTACATGATATTTAAGAGAGATAAAGGGATTTAGTGATCCTGTGGGTAATCACATGAGCATCCTTGAAAAACACAGCAAATATTATGTCACTAATTAAATAGTTCTGACACAGTTATAAAGATTAGAGAACTGAAACACTTCAAAGAACATTAATGTAATCCGTCCTATGTCACTTGGTTATGAACCTTCACGCTCCAGGAATTCTGGAGCTTGAAGTCTGGGTGTGACAGAATCGCTACTCAATCTGATTCTTGCTATAGGCATTTTCAACTGGGCTGGACATATGGGGCTGTTTGTGGTAGGGCAGTGAAGGGAGGGGGAGATATAATTTGGCATATATAATTTGAAAAATCCCTTCAAGCCACTGGCTTAATCAAGATCATATGACAAAATGGTTAATTAAATATTATGAGAGAAAAAAAATATTATGCTAGAGCTAGACGGTATCTTAAAGAATTTGATCCAGACTCCTTGCTCATGTATAAGCAACTAAGCAGAGGATTATTTATTCTTAAATGGCCGTAAGGACAGATATTATACTTTATTCACATTTTTGACTATTGAGTTCTTAGCAGTTTCTGGCACATATAAGTCTCTAAATATTTGCTGAATGGTGGAATAACTAAATTAACCTCCTTTCGAAGCTCATTCTAATATTTTATCATCTAGACCAGTGGTCGGCAAACTGCGGCTCGCGAGCCACATGCGGCTCTTTGGCCCCTTGAGTGTGGCCACGAAGTTTCAATCGCACTGTACGTGCGTGCCCACACGTGGTATTTTGTGGAAGAGCCACACTCAAGGGGCCGCAGTTTGCCAACCACTGATCTAGACAATTAAAATTGTTTTTGAAATTCAACAAAATGCACATTTTCAATTAAGCCTATGACCTAAATTTTCTTTTCAGCCTCTAACACTACCCACCAGTATGACAGGAGCTCCAACTAAAAGCTGTAGGCAATAGGGTATAGGAAGTCCCCAAAGCTTGTAAGCTTTGTTGTTTTCTAAGAAGACACCACTCTCAACATAGCTCTTAAGGATTCCTCTGCTCCAAAGTGACACTATCCAAAGCCCAGCAAGACTAAAATAAGTTTTCTGGCTTTGGTCCGATCGCTTTTTCATATCCTTTCTCTTAAATCATATCCCCCACAAATGAATACGATTCATTTCATTGGAATGGTTCATGTATGAATGCATTAAGTCAAAAGCAACACAAAGCCTCTACTATATAAAACTCATCACTTATTTCTACCATTAAAATCAGATTATATGGCTAATCAATCAGGGATCTATCTAACCTTTGGTCCCTTAGAAATTACATGCAAGTATGCATGGCATTTGTTGCACTTAACTGTTGATATACAATGGAAAAAAAGTGAGCCTGATGCTTAAAGATACATATTCAGGATGATAAAAGCTATTTTTTTTTAAAAAATTAAGATTTTACAATCATTCCTAAAGTCAACAAATTTCCTTACTTGAGCTGAGTATCTTTGGGACAAAACTGTAGTCGGTCAAAATCTTCAAGAAAAAAAAAGAATAATTACTCATGACTTGCACAGAACAAATCAATTATATTTTCAAGGTCACTCACAGAGCTGGGTTGGCACTTACCGAGTCCACATTCCCCTATTGCTACAACTTTCCCCTTGTTGTTTTCAGCAAGATTTAGCAACTCCATTAAGTAAATATCGGGATTATTCTTTTCAAATTCATCACATCTTGTAGGATGACATCCAACTGTACTGAAAAACATATCTAAGCACAAAATAATGTCCTAGGATTATTTTTAAGCTATTTTTTCATATTTATATTTAATATGCATAAATGAGACTATAGATTAATTTCAACTGGTTAATTTTTAATAGCCAAAAACTATTCAAACTATCAGAATTGCATTAGTTTAATCATATAAAACTTTTTGGAATACTTTAACAAGGTAGGGCATGAAGATGAAAATTGCCTTAACATCTTGATAAAAATAATTAATGCAACTCTTCCCAAAGCTTAGCCCTAGCCAGTTTGGCTCAGTACATAGAGCATCGGCCTGCGGACCAAAGGGTCCTGGGTTCAATTCCAGTCAAGGGCACATACTCTGGTTGCAGGCTCCTCCCCAGCCCAGGCCCTGGTCAGGGTTCATGAGGAGGCAACCAATCGATGTATTTTTCTCACATCGATGTTTGTGTCTTTCCCTCTCTCTTCCACTCTCCCTAAAAAAATCAATGGAAAAATATCCTCAGGTGAGGATTAACAAAAAAAACAAAGCTTGGTATATACTGAGCCTTGTAGAACGGAAAAATGAAACAATTGTGGAATCAAATGTCAATAACTAAATTTATATTTTATAGTCACTGTTCATGTGTTGTGTTATTTCATGTATTAATAGTTAAAATGTATATCCCTTCCCATTAATAAGGGTAACTTAAAGAGGTGGAAGGGGGAATTTGTTTTTCTAAATAAAAATAAAGCTCACTTATCTGGAGGCCATACTTTTTGATAGTTTTAATTGCATAGAACACAAATATGAAGCCAAAAGGGTTTTTGAGTGGCTTAAGGTGCAGCTGAACCCATGGGAAAGGTGTGGAGCCTTCCTGTGACTCTGAGCAGATGTTTACATAAAAAGGGAGGCAGAGCTTTGAAAGCAGTGAGGAAACAGGTACACGGAGAGGAGTGAAAGAGGGCTGACATCGGAGATCTGAGGATTTTTTTAAACATATCTGTTTGGGGATAAAAAGTATGGAAGACAATATTCTCATCACCTAAAAGCTCTGGAAAGAAGACTACTCTTATGACCTTAATCACTATGAAAAAGTAGCAGTGGATCCTGAAGCGATTTCCATAAACAATAGCTTTTAATAAGCCAGTTATTTTGAAAAATAACGTAGAATGCCTAATTTTTCAATGTCCAATAGATAAAGCAAACCACACCCCCCAAAAAGGTTGATAAGTAAATGAATGCTGGATAAAGGAGGTATTTTATATAATTAAGATTTCTTTAGGAACCAATTCCAAAATTTCATAGATTTTAAATAATTGCAGAATGTATGAACATAAAGTACAGGATGGATTATGTAGTACAGTATTACTTGCACAGTGGTCTACATAATAAATATTTAATAAATAATTTTTCACAGCTTAGGTTAAAAAAGAGCAAATTGCAAGCAATTCACCTTAAACACATTACAACATATACACAAAAATTCTACATCAGGAATATTTGAGGTTAAATTATATACCTGGTGACCTTAATTCTCATTAACTGAAATCTTAATCCTTATTAAGTATAATCCTTATTAAGCTCTATGCCAATGGGCACTTTGAACTCTTCATCATAATCATGTCCCATTGAAATCAGTCTATTTTCCTGTTGTTTCTACAGTCATGATCCATTGTATTGTACCTGAAGCAGTTCTCAGAAAGATTTCTTCAAAATAACTTAATTCATATTTGCTTTTGGTAAAAGTAATATGAGGATACCATTTGTTTGTGCCAAATGGAGTGCATCTTTACTGTCTTGTAGATTTCCACCTGTAATCATAAACTGAAATAGAAATAAAATAAGCCCACTTTAACAAGGTACCAGCAATTGTTCCACAAACATGCCTTCCCATTACTGCTTTTTTCCAGAATGCTTTTATCTCTCACTGTCATACACCTCCCATTCCTTTAAAATTCAACTGAAGGGTCATCTCCTATATGTAGAGTGGTCCCTGTCTACTCCTCTCCACGCACAGACACACAATACACAGAATTCATCACTCCCACCTACTGAAATGCATTCACATGTCTGTCTTTCCTATTAGACCATGAGTTCCTTGAAGGCAGAGATCAGGTTGTGAAACACTGCAAAAGACTGAATAACTAAAGATCTCTGGGAAGCTAATCAATGTAGAGGCAGTAGCCACCAAGTGTGCTGATACCGCACCACTACACAACTCTCTGAAATAGCAGGCATTTTCCTAATCAAATTATTACTGAAAAATGAAACTGTCCTCTCAGTTACTTGAAATGGTATACCTACATACTATAAAAACTAGGCTTGGTGACAGATACATGTCTTTTTTATGATTGCTTACCTCAATAAATACTAAAGTATGCCATAAAATGAATGTTTGGTTGCCTCTTCAGACGCCTGGTATTTCAGACGGACTTTGAAAAAAATTTCAAAGAGATTTTGCTATTTCTGATCACATGGAAGAACTAACTATCCATGAAGCTTGTGTCATTTAAACTGCTGTGAACAGAATATGTGGACATACTTTATTTCATTAACTTGATAATATTACATATTAATAGTATATACTCAAAAAAGGCAAGTGTGATACTGGCTTTTTCCCTTCTATTCAGCAGTATTTTAACCAAAATTTAGTTTAAAAAAAAAATCTCAATAGTAATAAAAACTAGATGTTACCTTTTTAACACCAATTTGGACAGCTCTCTGTATTACATCCTGTAAGTCATCTGTAAAAGATGAATCCCAAAGTAAGAGGGCCTGGTAAATAAAACTCCATTTATCTCTAAGTCACATTTACTAAATCAAAATCAAATCAATACTATTTAACAAGTACTTAACGTATAAGAATAGAGTGTGATAATCTTAGAAAAAGAAACCCGTATAAGGCAAACTAGATGAAGTTATTAATTTATTTGTATTTTTATTCTGTTGGCCAAAAGAGTATAAAGTGACAAAATTCAGAGGTTCAAACTAGAGATGAATTCACTGACTACAATTTGAACCATTTGCTTTGAATTTCAAACTTGTTGGTAGATCTTTAAAAATAGAAATCATTAAGATTATTTTTACTATGGCTTTTTAGAGTACACCTGCAATGCTCCCCAAAATATAGCATCTATTTTAAAATTTTAGTTAATGCCGTATTTCTATAATTACTATCCCCATTGAGGAAGGTTAATTTTTTATTTTCTCTGACAGTTGTTTTTTGCTTTTTTCCTAAAATTGATTGTTAAGTAACAAACTTTTGGGGGAGATCAATAGTAATTACTAAGCTCCAAGAGGCCTGTAGCAAAATTAAACAATTATGTCATAAAAACCTATTTTTTAATTTCATATTTAAGCATCAAAGTAAATGTGATTGGAATTCAATTACTATTACTTCTAGAATAGCTACAAAATATAATTTAGACAAAGAATTATCAACTTAGTGAACGTATATAAGTAGAGCAGTTTTACTAATTATTATAAACTAGAATAATACTGATATTGATCACTATAACACTTATTTCATACACACACATATACAAATATATACACCCAGTCACAAAGCATGAACTCTGAGTGCTAGGAGGCGAAAAAAAAAGCAGAATGTAATTGATTCAGTTTTCTAACTATACTATGTAAATAACATCTAAACTTCTAAATGCAGTAGGTAAAATAAGTTTTGAGGTAAGGTTAAGGAAAACTAACATTTATCTTTCTCTGTTCAAGTGACATCTAGCATTTCCTATATTTAAAGCTTTCACTTAGTATCAAGTGAGATTAACTTCTGACTGAGCATGTGAAATGTGCAATTCCATACCATCCAGACCCACAAAACCAAAGTTTCCTATTTGTACTTACATAATGACAAATATAGTAATTTTCTGAGGCAATATGCACAGTTTATTGGAGAAATTAAAAAACTTGTCACCATCATTTCCTGCTTAGTCACGTAGCTGACATAAGCCTTTTAAAAATGAACTTGATGTGATAAATAGAAGCCATTTTGTTTTTGGCTAAGCTTTCCATCAATCTTTGAGGTACTGCTCTTCCCACCTGCACTGCAGATGTGTAGGATCTAGCAGGACTGGGCTGGAAAGGGGGAGAGGCAAGACAGAGGAGGACTGCAGTGCACTGCCCCCTAAACCACATTCCCACGTAGTCACCCACTGAAATGTTTTAGGAAAACCAGACGTACTAATGTTCAACTGGACATTATTTTTAAATTATGTGCCCTTACTGTTCGATTGCCTGAAAGACTAAACATCAACTACTGTTTGGCTTTTCTGCATATGGTTATGTAAAGTGCTATATTCGAAATTATAAACTTCTACAGATAAGGGCTTGGTTAACTGTTACAACAGGTGCATTATAAGTGTTCACTATCACAGTTTATCAATGTAGCTTATAGGTGTTTCACTTTGTTCACAGTTTATCCAAGATGCATAGTAATATTTCAGTTGTAAGAGTGGATTATGCTTTTCTAGGTCTCTTTGAGGCAGACTATTTATCTTCATAGAGAAACTGTTTACCTCAATAAAACATTTACCTTGATGCTTCTGAACCCCCCTATAAATTCCTCTGAATACAGGATCTGTCAAGTTGATACCAATATCTGCGGAAAGCAAAAGAAAAATAAATGATTAATCATGAAGAGCCTCTATGTGAAACCTTTTCTTTAAATAAAAGCTCATACTTTTCATCCTCACATTCATTCACTTCAACAAAATCTGAGTGCCTGCATCTTGCCAGTCACTGTGTCACTGTGCTAGACACCTGGGCTACAAAGATGAGAGAGAGAATGCCTGCTGTGAAGAAACTGGGAATTGGGAAGGCAGACCCACCGACAGACAGTAAGAAACGTTCCAAGCAGACACTGGTACTGTGGGACACAGACGAGGAACCCCGACCTAGCCTGGGAGCTGGCCCAGAGGCTTCCAGAAGAAGCGGTCCCTGAACTGAATCTTAAAGGCTGAGTTAGAGTTACCCAGTACAAGAGGGGAAACTGCAGACAAGAGGAAGCAGCAGGAGCAGAGCATCGGGGTGTGAAATAGCACAATGATTAGGGAGAACGACAGGCCATTGTAGCTGCTGGAAAAAAGTGTAGGGAAGGAGTGACCAGAAAAGGCCAGACTCAGCTGTTACAGACACTTGTCTTTAAAGCGTCAGATGCAGCAAGAAGCACTGATGGCTTTTAAGCACAGGAGTAAGGTTTGCATTGTGGACATGTCATTCTGGAGTCTTTGTGGAGGGAAGGATTTGAAGGGAGCAAGGAGTCAGGATAGCTGCTTGAAACGGGTAAGAGCTCCCATTTACCATGAAGAGGACCTGGATTAGGGTAATGCAAGCAAAGATGCAGAGAGAAGAATAAATTGTTTATTTCCTTTACTCATCAAATATTTATGAAGGCCAACTCTGTACCTTTCCCACAATTATCCCTTGCCTTCACCCCGTAATTGTAAACTATTTAGGTTTCTGCCTGAATCAGTGTTTCCCAGAAGTGCAATTCTTTTTTAACTCAAATAAGTGCTTGTTGCCTCTCATCTTGGCTTTTCATTTAAACACACATTGTTAGCATGCGAGCACAAAAAGGAGGCAATAACAGCTCTGGCAGTGTGATGAGAAAAGCTTCACAAAAGAGGTCATCTTGAAGCTAAAACTAATGGAAAGGGCATTCTGCACACACATGTGTAGGTACAAGCCTGGAAGAAATTCACTGAGCCTGTAGAGCAGTGTCCTCAATGGAGAATGATTCTGCAGAACCTCTCTTCTCCTAACTCTCCCCCAGCCCATAGCATTTAGCAACGTCTATATTCATTTCTAGTTGTCACAACCGGGAAAGTGCTACTAGCATCTAGGCTTCAGGCCAGGGATGCTGCTAAATATCCTACAAGGCAGACAGGCTAGCCCAGGGGTGGGCAAACTTTCTGACTCGAGGGCCACAATGGGTTCTTAAATTGGACCGGAGGGCCAGAACAAAAGCATGGATGGAGTGTTTGTGTGAACTAATATAAATTCAAAGTAAACATCATTACATAAAAGGGTATGGTCTTTTTTTTTTTTTTAATTTTATTCATTTCAAACGGGCGGAATCCTGGGCTAGCCTCTCACAACAAATAATTATCTGACCCAAACTATCAAGTGCTGTTCCTGATAAATCCTGCTGCAGAGGACAAGAGAGCAAGGGGAAGAGTAAGACATGAAGTCAGGTTGTGATGGGCATGGCCAATAACAATGTCATCCTTAGTTAAAATACATGCCCTTTAGCTTTTAGCACTAGGACAATCTCCAAGTTTGTGGAGAGACAGACCCCTACATTATTTTTGCCGAGCTCCAGCTTCTCTTCAGTATATTCTCACTCTGCTTCTGCCAAGCTGACCCTCACTGTGCTCTGCTGCTTCAACATTAAGACAGACCTTGCAAGATGAAAGGAGTTTGGGTAATTCAAGAGACGTGGAGAGAGTATTCCACAAGAGAAAAGCACAATGCAGAAAACTTCAAAGATACGCAAAAGCATGTCAGTGGAGGGTGGGAGATGAATTCACAACAGGTACTATTACAGTAAAGGGCTGTTAACACAAATATCAAATACTATAAAATACAAATTCATTGAGAATGCCCAGATCACAGAAATCAGCACCTATTTTCTTTTCATAAGGACAGGAAATAAGATAGGGAAGGGGCAGAGTGGGAAAGGAAACCCTGGCAAGAGAGGAGGGGCCTTTCTGCCTAGAATGACCCGTCACAGGAGTCAGTCTAGTCATCCACCAGGCGATCATTAGGAGCACTGAGCCCATCTGCATCTCTAGCCCATTTTCCTTTTGTGCAGCGAAGAAATTAGAATTTGTCCAAAGCAATCTTTTCCTAGAAACAAAGTGAAAAACAAATGAAACCCAAACGAAGCAAATTTAGCAAGTACACTTTCTGATACTAATTTCAAAAGTGAATTAAAGATTAGCTTGGAGGCTCAATTATGAAACCTTTCCAATTTCCAAGTCCTTGTCTCAAGCATAATAGGAATGGATGCTAAATCCTTTTTCAATGCTTACACTGAGGCCAATTACAGGTGATCCCACTTCCCCCTACAACCCACCTCTTCCCAATATGAGTCAGTCTTTCAGGCCCTAAGTCTCAGCATACTTCAAAGATCTACATTCAGCTTTGGACCCAAGTGAGCATTGGGCTGTAGGGATATACTGCACAGCCACCAGTTTCCTCCCTTTTCTGCAAGAATCTCTTGTGCGCCCTAGCTGGTTTGGCTCAGTGGATGGAGCGTCAGCCTGCGGACTGAAGGGTCCCAGGTTCGATTCCAGTGAAGGGCACCTGCCCGGGTTTCAGGCTTGGTCCCCAGTTGGGGGTGTGCAGGAGGCAGCCGATAGTCTCTTTCACCATTGATGTTTCTATCTCTCCCTCTCCCTTCCTCTCTGAAATCAATAAAAAAAATATATTTAAAAAATCTCTTATAGCCCCAAGCTTTTTTCTTTCTGACATATGGTTTGTCTGAGGTGTATTCCTCAGCCTGTAATTAGAGCTGCTTTCTATACTTTGATGAATAGGCTCCATTACCTTAGTTAAGTTTGATGAATGCGTTCAAAACATGCCACCCCAAAATATGCAGCTTTGGCATATTGGGTTCTTTGAGCTGAAGGCACTTGAGAAGTAGCAGGTGCGGGAAAGTTTCTCTCATCTCCCCCTTTCCAGCTAAAAGGTCATAAAATTTCCCATAAAAAAGGTGCCCTTCCTATACCAGGCAGAGGACATTCTTACCACCAGAGACTGAAAGTCAAAGTCATAATGTATCTATACAAACAAACCCAAAATAACCCTTATCTTCTATTAGCTTCCCCTTATATTTCCTGGTCACTGTTCTACAATTTCAGTCCCTCTGTCTCACCACATCCTCACTGAAGCTTTTGGGCCTAACAGCTTCTTTGAGTCTTCATTTTCCATTTGAAGACTCCCATACACACGAAAAAATAAAATTTGTATGTTTTCTCCTATGAATCTGTCTTATGTCTGTTTAATTCTTAGGGCCAGCCACTGAACCTAAGAGGGCAGAAGGACGTTTTTCCTCCCCTACAGAGGCAAATGCCTTCTTTTTCTGGACTCTGATTCACTTCTGTTTCCTGTAAGAAGTTCTCCTGGATATTGGATGGCCTCTGTGCCTCCCACTCCCCACCCACTACTCACCTTATTCACCAGCAAGCAAACACCTGCAGGTGATTCAGATAATTAACAAGTCGCCCTGGCCAGGTAGCTCAGTTGTTAGAGCATCCTCCCAATTCACCAAGGTTGCGGGTTTGATCCCACGTCAGGGCACATACAAGAATCAACCAATGAAAGCATAAATAAGTGGAGCGACAAATCCATACCTTCCCTCTCTCTCTCTCCCCCTTCCTCTTTGGATCTAAAATCATTCAATAACTAAAGCCCTGGCCGGTGTGGCTCAGTTGGTTGCCAGTTCGATTCCCAGGCAGGGGACATGCTCAGGTTGCGGGCATGCAGGAAGCAGCTGATCAATGTTTGGCTCTCACAGTGATGTTCCTCTCTCCCCCTCTCCTTTGATCTCTAAAAATATATTATTTGTTTATTTATTAAACATATTTTTATTGATTTCAGAGAGGAAGGGAGAAGAGAGAATCACTGGCTGGCTGCCTCCCACACACCCCCTACTGGGGATCGAGCCCACAACCTGGGCATGTGTTCTGACTGGGAATTGAATTAGAGGTCGACACCCAAACACTGAGCCACACCGGCAGGGCAATAAAAATTATTTAAAACAATAAAATCAATAAATAAAAATAATTAACAAGTCAATATAAAGGGAACCACAGAATGTTCAAAATTATCCTCTAAAAGTATTCAATCTCCAAGCACGTCCCAAGAAATAAAATACAAGCAGGAACTGCAGTTCGGACAGAATGGGCTGTGGAGTCGGAATTCTGGCATCAAGACTAATTAGCGAACGACTGTGGGTAAATCAGCAGGCCTCTGGGCCTGTTTCCGCACTCATAAGGGAGGCAGGATGAACTGAGGCTCAAACTGGAAAATGACCCTGAAAGCATTTTACAAACTGAAAGAGTTATAAAACGTAACTGTTATTATTATTATTACTGAGTGCAGTCCAGATTCTGTAACACGCCAACCACAAATGGAATTTTGGTCAACATTACCTATTCAGGCATACCTCATTTTATTGCACGTCACAGATGTTGTGTGTTTTACAAATGGAAGGCAAGACCCTCCACCAGAAAGTGATTGACTCGCTTCACTGTGGTGGTCTGAAACCGAACCCACAATACCCGATAGGTTGATGCCTGCACTGTCATCCCACCCTAAGTGATTAACCTCCCAATCCAAGACTGCATCATTAAGCAGCCAGATGTAAGTCAATCTGTTTATACTCAGACTCAATGGGGGGGGGCGGGGGGGGGAAACAGTCAAAATGCTATTTAACTTGGTCAGAATCTTTTAAATTGAAAAGTTCTTATCAGAAGTATGTCTGGTATTGATAAACTAAAAAAAAGTAAAGAAATACTGTATGGCCCTAACTGGTTTGGCTCAGTGGATAGAGCGTCGGCCTGTGGACTGAAAGGTCCCAGGTTCGATTCTGGTCAAGGGCATGTACCTTGGTTGCAGGCACATCCCCAGTGGGGGGTGTGCAGGAGGCAGCTGATCGATGTTTCTATCTAACTCCCTTTCGCTCTGTAAAAAATCAATAAAATATATTTTAAAAAGAAATACTGTATGAAAATCAATTTCTATCCAGCTCCAGCCAAAGACAATAAACATCTTGAAAAACTAAGTGAGAGATAGAACTGAGACAGAATGACCAGAATTTAATAAAGGCAAAGTGAAAAAGGACTACTTGTGATTTTGGGAGGGAGGGCAATTGAGGGACTCATGTTTAGTAGCATGTCCCCTTATACGGATCAGTCATGTTTCTTTTCCATTTCTTTCTTTCTTTAGCTAGCTTTAAAAGCAGTACCAGCTTTACTGTTAAAAATTACTCCCAGCATTAATGAGTTTTATTCCTCAACACAAAGAGTGAAAAAAAAAAAGTTTGCAGCCCAAAGAAAACCACATTTCCTCACTGTGTAGGCTCAGTGAATCATGTCTTATCACTGTCACCTACAATCTAGGGATAGACAGGGACAGCAAATGGGGCATTTTAAAATTGTTTTAGACTTGCTTTGCCTTTAGATAGAACTTCACGCTCACAGAAAATACAGAACAGTAGAGAACAAGCCAGACACCACCACATACCAGAGACCAGTGGTTCTCAACCTTCCTAATGCCGCGACCCTTTAATACAGTTCCTCATGTTGTGGTGACCCCCAACCATCAAATTATTTTCGTTGCTACTTTATAACTGTAATTTTGCTACTGTTATGAATCGTAATGTAAATATCTGATATGCAGGATGTATTTTCATTGTTACCAATTGAACATAATTAAAGCATAGGGATTAATCACAAAAACAATATGTAATTATATGTTTTCAGATGGTCTAGGCGACCCCTGTGAAAGGGTCGTTCGACCCCCCAAAGGGGTCGCGACCCACAGGTTGAGAACCGCTGAAATAGACAAATCCACAAGACAACCAGCCAAGAAGCTCCTCTCTATACACAGGAAAACTAAGCTCCGCAAGACACTGGAGTCCCAATCCTCGCTCCCGCCGGGCCCCGCAGGGTCTCCTCGCTCCCGCCGGGCCCCGCAGGGTCTCCTCGCTCCCGCCGGGCCCCGCAGGGTCTCCTAAGTGCCGGGCAGTAAATATTCTTACCCCTCGGGTTCCTGCAGCCACGGAGCGGGGAAGTGGCGGGAGGTGCACGTGTGAAGGGGGAGACTATAGTGACTCGCCTCTTTGGTTTTTCAGTAGTTGTGCTTCCTTTTTTCTTTTTATTGATTACACACACGTTATAAGGAGCACAAATCCTAACGGCGCCACGCGAGAACTTTCACAAACAAGCACACCTTGAAGGCAGCACCTACGCCGAGAAGCGGGCAGGACCGGCGCCCAGGGGCCTCGGGCGCCCTGGCACCTTCAGAAAAGCCAGAGCTCATGCTGCGCCTGTGGCCGCGGCGAGCGGCGCCCGGGGGCAAAGAGCCCAAGGCCCGGAAAATCAGTTTCTTACCCACGAACTTGTAGCGACTCATGACCGCGGCGCCGGGCTCTCCTTGGCGGAAGCGGAAGTGGCCGCGGTCGCCCCGCCCTTCCGGCCTCCCCGTCCCCTAGCCGCCGGGCTTCCGTTTCCCGGCAGCCCCCGCGGCCGCTGAAGGTGAGCGGCCGTCATGGCGTTCTCGGCGCCGGCGGCCTACCTGACGCACCAGCAGAAGGTGCTGCGGCTTTACAAGCGGGCGCTGCGCCACCTGGAGTCCTTCTGCGTCCACAGGTGGGCGAGGGCCCGGCGCGCGGGGGTGACTCCGGGGAGGCCGACGGAGGCCGCGAGTCCCCTGGGAGCCGACGTCTCAAGGACTTCGGGGACGGAGGGGGAAGGCGTCCCCTCGGCCCCGCAGACCCGGGTTCGAGGCCCCGCATCGTCGCCCCTGGGCTGCGAGACCTGGGAGAGCTGCTCTCTGGCCCGGGCCTCGGCTTTCTGCTAAGAACGCAGCACTCGGCAGGGAGGGTCGCATGCGGCCCGGTGCCTAAAGCTGCAGTTAGGCCTCCAGCGCTCGCTGAACAATAGCCGTCTGTACGGCCTCGTTCCTGATATTAATATGTGCATTCTTCATACTGTTATGTGCATGACTTTCTTAGGTCTTCACAGCAACGCTGAGAGTTAGGGACTATTTAGCCTTACTTTGCAGGTGAGGAACTAGAGACAGAGTAACTTGCTCCAAGTATTATAGCTGGTAAGTGGCCCGGCCAGGATTACAGCTCAGGTGCCCGAGTCCAAGCATCTCATCCTCCCAGCTTCCCGTGAGCTTCCTCCTTGTAGCTTCCTCCAGCCCTTTACTACCCCATACGCTTCACCTCCCCCCGAGACTAGCCTTAGAGCATAGTCTTGAGACATAGATTATTTTCGTGGCCCAGGCGCAGTACAAGGTGAGGTGACAACCCAAATGTGCCTCCACTCCCTTATCAGAATCCGGAAACCTCATCCCAGGAGGAGAACTTCTGGGGAAAACCTCAAAACACTGGAAAAGGTCTGGGCGAGGAGATAACATTTCTAATCCCCCCACATCCTTTTGGTTTAAGGGACAAATACCGGTACTTCGCTTGTTTGATGAGAGCTCGGTTTGACGAACATAAGAATGAAAAGGACATGGTGAAGGCCACCCGGCTGCTGAGGGAGGCGGAGGAAGAGTTCTGGCACAACCAGCATCCTCAGCCATACATCTTCCCCGACTCTCCTGGGGGCACCTCCTACGAGAGATACGAGTGTTACAAGGTGGGTGCGGCCAGCCTGTGGCTGGCTCCTCCCGTTCCAGAGTTACCCTTGTCGGGGCAGCTAGATTTCCTTCCAGGTGACATTAAGACTTTTCTTTCCCAAATTCAGCTGGTGGTATCCTTTTGGCAAAGCAGAATGCTAAATTACTTGGTAAATAACCCATTTTCGGACCTTAAGGTGAACCAGTCTGGATTGGTGTTTAGAATTTCTAAGAAATTCTAGATAATACTTCCAAAGAACATAAACCCACTGGATGTTTAGGAGGCACAGGTAGAGAAGGGGTGATGCCAGTTCTTTCTGAACGGGCCGTGCTGTTTTTCAACCCCAGGCTGTTTTACTCAAAGGCATTCTTCCTGCTTATCTTCTGCTGCTCATTGCTTGCTTGGTGTCAAACCGTCTGACACTTGCAGTGGAATAAAAATGCACCTGGAGTTTGTCTGTTGTGCAGGACCTGTCAGCGGCATGTAGATGTATCTTGTGTACTGACGCCATGATTTCCTCTCCTGACAGGTTCCTGAGTGGTGCTTAGATGACTGGCATCCTTCTGAGAAGGCAATGTATCCTGATTACTTTGCCAAGAGAGAGCAATGGAAGAAACTGCGGAGGGAAAGCTGGGAGCGAGAGGTGAGTCTTACCTGCGTTTTACGGGGTGGCTTAGCCCACGGGGTCAGCACCTGGAAGGAGCTCAGGTTTTGTCCCACTGAGGAGGTCTGGAGTCCATTTATGACAGTTACTCTGGCCCCTTGCTTCTTAGATATACATTTCTCAGTTACATGGGACGCTTACACCCATCTTCCAAATTGGTTACACTGTTTCCTTCTGGGTTTTCTGGTCTCTAATTTTGCTTTTCCCCTTCTCCTCCTCCTCAGTCCTTTGCCTTTCCTTCTTGCTATGCCCTGTTATCCCTTAACCTTACTCCCCAGCAGTGCCTTGGACCCTGTTCATGTCTGCTTCACATTTTTCAAAGCTTAATCTTGCTGTAGTGTGAAAGATACATTGGAGAGGGTAAGGTGACGAGTGGAGAGACCACTTTGAGGTTATTGCAGTTTATTCAAAAGATTATGGCAGCCAGCACTAAGGTGCGTGCAATGAATGTGGAGGGAAGTAGATTCAGGAGATAGTTGGAGGGATATAGAGATAGATTGGATGTGGGGGAGTGAGGGAGAGTGAGGATCAAGAATGGTTTCCAGGTTATAAGCTTTAACATCTGGAGTTTGCTGATGGTGTTTATTGAGATAGGAAAGGTGGGGTGTCGGGGCATTCTAATGCTCAGTTATAAGTGTGTTAAATTTAAGAATCCTAAGACATTACGTGCAGATGTCAGAAGGTGACTGGATGTGGGAATCTGGATGTCAAAGGAGCTTGAAAGACACTTGTGAGCTAACAGTTGTTTTCAACATCAGGGAAGTAGATGAGTCTTGACGGGAGACTAGAAAAATAAAAGTGGCAGGAGCTCCACTGGTCAAGGTCAGGAAAAGGAGACCGAGGAGCGCCCGGCAAGGGAGGGACAGCCCGGAGGGTGTGCCGCGGGTCCCGGAGAAAGTGTTTCAGGAATGGCCAGGCCACGTCCTCTCTGCTGAAAGTTGCCAAAAGGTGAAACAGAGTGAGGACTGGGAATAATGTGCAGAGTTTGGCTGCAGGAAGGGCATTAGTGGGCGTGACCGGAGCCTTTTCTGGAGGGTTTAGTCACCTGACAGTAGTGAGCAGAGTGAGGAAGAGAAGACAGGAGGGAGAGGGGATTCTTGAGAAGTTCTGCTGAGAATAGTAACGAGACCAAGGGATTATTTTCTAAGATGAGAACTGATGGTGCGTAATTTGGAAGGAGGGAGAAGTTGTTAATGCTGATGAGGGATGGAAAGGTGGAGGGAGTTTCGAGAAGAGGCGTGGGACCCCGAGCATGCACGGAGGCCTGTCTCTGCATTGGGGACTGGAGGTGCGGTGATTCAGGGAGAGCAGGAGGTGCACACTGCAGGTGATCACTGTAACCCCTCTCCCCCGCACAAACCTTCCTCCTCTTGCTGTTGTCTCTGCCACATTGTTAAACAGCACATGTGCTGGAGGCTCAGGTTAACCACATTCCAGGATGGATTTTTCTGGAGGAGCTTCATAAAGTCACTGATCTGGAAAGTGGGTCTCTGTGTTTCCCCCTCTGTGAGGGCCGTGATCGTCTTGGAGATCCCTGAACTGGGGTAGTTGGTCAATATCAGGCATAACGGCATATTTTTCATGTGATTGTGTGTTGCTTCTTGTCCTGGTTGCTGTTGGGGGAGAGGGGCTTTAAAGTTAACATCCCTAATATACATGAATTGAGATTTCTTTTTTTGAGATTTCTTACTAGTGCTTTTGGAGAACACTTAGCTGAGACACAAAAATCCATTTTTGTTGGGGGAGAGTTTAGGTGGGGAGACCATAACCAGGGGAATTGGAGTAGTAGTGGTCATGGTTTGGGTTAATGAATAAGGTGGGCGGGAGAGTTTTTCTCAACTTTGCTTTTTTAAGAACGGGAAAAGCTTTGAGGACATCTTTTCTGAGTTCAAGTGTGGGATCAAATAATGCAGGTATGAACAAACACTTCAGTAGTGAGGATCAGCTAGCATGTGATGTGACAGCAGGAACAAAGGTGACACTAACTGTACAGCCGGGACCATCCGTTCAGCTCCTTTTCTAACTTGTCCCTCCTTGACCCCTTCCAGGTTAAGCAGCTGCAGGCGGAAACCCCAGTTGGTGGTCCCATCACTGAAGCTTTGCCCCCTGCCCGAAAGGAAGGTGATTTGCCCCCACTGTGGTGGCATATTGTGACCAGGCCCCGGGAGCGGCCCGCATAGAGACAGAGAGAGGAAGACACACCACCAGTCCTGCTTGCAAGTGAAATAAGTTACAGAAAATATACACACTTGCCCTAATAAAAATAAAAGGTATGACTGATGTGTTCTTCTGTGTGAGGAGTAACGGGATGCCAGGGGACTGCCACTGTCTTACAGGTTCCATAGCAGTTGTGCATAGAAAGAAACGTGTGATGTGTCGTCAGTCAGATGTGTTCTTTTCTTCCCCATTAAGTCACATAGAGAGCACATGTTCTTAATAAGGGACAACTGTAGCAGAACCAGGTACAAGGTTTACTCTGAAGATTGAGTCAAAGAGACTCTAGTTGAAGCCTTAATTAATACTCGTGTCTGGAAGGAATGGAGGCTGAGAAGAGGTATGCTAATGTTAAGGACTTACGCTACCGTCTTGGTTTTCTAAAGATTCTCCTGATGGAATTTGTTTTGATTAAACACCTTTCTCTAAGAAGCACACATTCAGCAAATAAACCTGGAGTCTCAGGAGTGGAAGTTTGATGGGTAGGGTTAAAGGGTCCGATTTGGGATGAAACTCACTTGCTTTGGAGGCAGTTTTCCAGCTTTGCTTCCTCTACTGTAGCTTGGATTGCCTGGAGACTCAAAGGTAAGGGTACAGCAGAACTCTAACCCTTTGGTAAAGCCAGCCATGGCCAATGGTGCTCACTGGTTAGATCATGGGGCCGTGCACTGAAGGGTCGAGGGTTCGATCCCCAGTCAAGAGCAGGTACCTAGGCTTCGAGTTTGTCCCCATCCCCCAACCCCTACCCCTACCTCCAGTTGGGCACATGCAGGAGGCAACCAGGCGATGTGTCTGTCTCTGTCTCTCTCTCCCTCCCTCCCTTCCTTCCACACTCTGAAAAAGCAATGGAAAAAATATCCTTAGGTGAGGATTCACAAAAATAAAAGGTCAACTGAACCCAGCTACCTTTCGTTCTTGACAACTCATTGGAACTGCATTCAAATAATTAGTTCAGGCAACTACTGTTCTTAGGGATCAAAATCATCACAAAAATAATGTTCTGTCAGTTTTCTAAGTAAGCTAAGTATGAGTCTCAGTGCATCTTCTAACATTTAGCAAAGACCAAGTGAATTTTAATAAGAGTTGAAATACAGGACTTTTTTTTTTCTAGTGGTTCTTTATTTATAATGTAGGCTGAAGCAATTGTTACAAGATAGAAGGGAAACACATTACACAATTGTTATTTATACAAGTTTAGAACAAAAAACTGCACAGGGAGAGGTCAACTCTCAGTACAAACTAGCAACTAAACCACAATAATTTACCTTTAGAAACGATTTCTTTATTTGTAGCTGTGACACTGCTTTTACAATATGCAAAAACACAAACAGGACTACCCAAGGTGTTTTGTCACATTCTTTCTACAGTAAATTTGGCAACATTTTATATTAAATTTCTTCAGATTATACTAACGTTTAAAAACTAAACAAGTGAAAAGCTGTACCGAGGTACAGTTACATCCATTTATTTCAAAGGTTTAAAATACCACTCTTACCTATTGTAATTACCTTGCAGTGATTTCTGCTTTTGCAAAAACCATCTCAAGCATCATGTGCACAATGCATCAGCTACTTGTTAGTCCTCGAGATTGGTGGGCTAAACCACAGGCACTACTGTTGCTTCTATTCTGTAAAAGGAGCTTGTTTTTCAAAGAAAAAAAAGCTTAAATAGTTTCTAATAATCATGCCTTTGCTTTAAAGCCATAACATAAAATGTCCTTGAGCAATCACAGCAGTGTTAAATGTTAATATATAGAATTAATGACTATACAGGTACGTTACTCTCACATCCAATGCAGTTATGTATTAAAGCATAAGATTATGTCATTGAAGATAGGAGCCAACAGGAACCTGCAGGGTGTGTGCGACCCACCACGCCCCTATCATCCCTTGACAGGTCCGGTCACAAAGGGGCACTGTCAGCTGACCCAGCTACTAGGAATTGCTTGCTTTTTCATGTTTACATTCTCCAAACATGAACCCTCTAAATCTACAAGTCCCTGTTGGCTTTAGGGGATGGGCATTGTAACAAATTTAACTTTCACTTAAAGAAGAAAAGATATAAATCCATTCCAAAAAACATTACCTAGAATACAAAAAGGGACAGTCTAGTGGTCAGATTCCGAGTGACAATAAATAAATCCTCCTCTCTTCATTGTTTAGCATGAAGCCAATTAAGAAAAACAAGCCCCCGGATTGGTAAACACATTGGCAAGTTGCTGGACGCTAAGCTGGTTACTCTTGTTAAATCCGCTCAAGTTTTTTCAAAATATTTGGGCTTTTCAATGCACCCAGCCTGCTGGGCACAGTTAAGTAAAAGGCATTTGCTTTATCTAAGAATTCCCTGCTATCATGTTTAAATGTTTTTCACATTTTGAAACTGCCTTACCCTTTTGGATGCATCTGGATTCGATGAAAATGGGTATAACAGACGAGTAACTAAGTGGGGGATAAATTCTATGTCTACCCGGTGGTGGCAGCATGCACAGGATTGGAGGTGGGTGCTGTGTGCAGTCAAGAGGAATCGGAGAAAGGAAGTCCTTAAACACCTTACAGAAACAAACACCGCAATCCAGTATGGCTTATTCGGATGCATTAACCATGAAGCTACTAGAAATTCAACCTACGAGGCTACTCTTAAATGTGACAGGTCGGCTATGTTGACAGTGCCCCTCCCATGGCCCTCCCCCCAATCCCAACAGTCTACCCTCCAGATTCATTTCACTCCGAATAGTGCTCATCAACTCTTGCTACTGCTTTGCTCATTCAGAACATCATGTATTTAAATGAAGAGTTACCTCTTACCTTTTTGTTTGTACATTAAAATAACTTGAATTTGCTTCTAAGCCAGACTTCTACAATGCATCTACAAAAGCTTGCAGGAAAAACAAAAAAGAAAAAGATACCCCTTTTTTCTGAAATTAACTACTTCATGGTTCCCCTGCCCTGAGCCCTCCCCCCCCTTATGCATTTAAAATTTTACAAAGACTTATAAAAAAGTTAAGTGGAATTTGGCACCTTCAGAAAAATCAAAAGGGAAACTAATTTTAAATGTGCAGAAAGTAAGTTGTCGATATTTACAAATTAAAAGATCAAGATTATGTCAGTTACATATGTTGCTTTTAATTCTTATCTAAAGGTGTCGAGTACTTTCAAAAGAGCTGTATTCTGAGTTGCCTACAAAATCTTGTTGGATTATAGATTGGAATGGATAAGACAAATTAGGTTTTATTAATTAAACAGTCATTCCCCACTGGCAGCATTTCTCGTGAGCCTACGAGAAGCGAGGGGCCGAGCGGTCATTTGTCATGGTCTTCTTCAGTTTCACACCCCTTCGGATGGCATTCAGCATGTCTTCTCCTTGGGGGGCATCCCTGGGGCTCAGGTCTGCGGGCTCACTCTCTGGAGCCCGGCCCGGGGAGGCAGTGGCACTGGAGGGATCCCTCTCCTGGTCTTCGGCCTCGCTCTCTGGGATCGCCTGTCTGTGCTCCTCAGGGATACTTGGCTTCGGGCCTGGAAGGGGAGGGTTGACGGAGGCTTGGCCGCTCCACAGTGAGGACGGCATGCTGGTGACCCCCTGGGGGCCCTCACCCACAGAGGGCGACTCGGGGCTGTGCTCACCCCGCTCCTCTGGCCCATCCGGAGCGGCTGGCAACACCCCAGGGAGGTCTGGGACGGTTGGGGTCTTCACGGGGATCACGGGTGTCTTGATGGGGATGGGACCGGCTCCGATGGTCCCCCGGCGGACAGAAGGCTTGGTGGAAGGGGTCCGTCGGATGGTTGCAACCCCTGGGGTGACCATGGCAGGTCCGAGGGTGGTGGGGAGGCCAGCAGTGGAGGCCGGGCGCTTGGCTTGGAACATCCGTCGGTAGGACTGGCTGATGTCGCTGTTCCTCGGGATGGTGGAGGATTTGTCAAACTCCTGCTGCTGGTCTGCCTCCTGGTCACCACTTACCGAGAAATAATCGTAATCTGAAACTGATGATAGGATTCGATTAGAAACCTCCAAGGCAGCGGCTCTGCTTTCTGATTCTTCTGTGTTGGGAGAACAAAAGGCACAAGAGGCAAGGTGCTTAGCCACGGTCTCACCCACGCCTCCCCAGGCTTCTGTCGTCCTTAGGAACTGGGCGAGTGAGCAGTCCTTGGCAGGACCTTCCTGCTGTTCCCTGATGTAACCCCGGGCGCCTAGCACAGTGCTAGCGTGGAAGGCACGCACTCCCAGATGGTGGAGAGGCGACATGGAAAACGGCTGGGCTGAGGCAAAGCTCCCCGAGCATCTCTAAGGAATGAGGCGGCGGAAATTCCCCACGCCCTCCAGTCCAGATCTCAACGCGAGCCACAGCCCCAAACAGACTACCTCAGACCCTGCTATCTCCCTCAACTAACTCCTTAGGTGAGCCCTATGAAGGAGATGGAGGTACTGGCAGTGAATCCCTGAAGACAGGTACACAGTGGGTTCCATCAATAAGTTCCATTTCCTAAAAAATGGTATCAGAAGGGACGGGAAGCTCACAGATTTCTGAATGGCAACACTTGCCATTGTGGACCATATGAACTCAGGGGTGCTGTGTACTACAGGGTATTTACAGCACCCCGGCCGGCTAGCACCCCCTCCAGTAGTGACAGCCAAAAATGTCACCAGACGTTGCAAATGTCCCTTGGGCAGCAAATCCCTTTGATGGACTGCAAACAGGGTCAGCGATCACAGACCCATTCCAGCTGTCAGACTGCTATGCTGTTGGCTTGGGAGTGTCGTAGGGATGGGGCGAGGGAGGCATGGTGGAGAGAGGATTTGGCTGGAACAGGTTCAGAGTTTGGGCTTCAGACTCTCATAGACCTTAGGTTCAAACTCTAGCTCTGCTGCGTATTGCATGAATTTGGGGAAGTTACGCAGGCTCAGTTTCCATGTATGTAAAATGGGGTAAAAAGACGTATTATATAAGCGGCTGAGAACATTAAATGGGAAAATGAAGTGCTGAAAATGATGTTCTCGTTAACAGCGTCCGGCTGAGTTCCCATTGAGAACTACCCTGCACCCTTCAGGTGAAAACGAGCTGCAACAGCCAGTCCCTGTGGCAGTGGCCCGGCCAGGCAGGCCAGCTCTCCCAGGCCCTTCCAAGATGAGGTGGTTCGCAGGACTCCCGCCCTCTGCGTCCGCCCGGGGAGGACCTCCCTTTTCCTCACGGGTCCTGCCCGGGAAGCCCAGCTGCCTGGTACCTTGGGAGGGAATGGTGTCCTCTGAGCAGCACGGGGTGGTGGTCTGGGTGCTGTAGCCACTGGAGCACTGCAGCGAGTCCCGGCTGCTCCTCTGGGTGTCCAGCTGGAGGCCCCGCGACAGGGCCAGGGCCAGTTCCTCACAAGCCTCCATCTCCTCGCCAGGCTGCAGGGTGGAGGAGGGACAGACAAGCCACAGGGCCGTGACGCCCCTGCCTGCTGTCCCCAGGGCCCTTCTGTACCCCCTCCGAGTGGGGACCAGGTGTCAGTCCTCGCCTGCTCCTGGGAACACCACCTGTCTGTGGGCCCAGGGACAGGAACTTGCTTGGGCCCTACCCAGGCTCTAGAGATTTTGACAAGTCTCATTCCCACACAGGCTTTTCCCTGGGAGCCTCATGGAAACTGGAGAGCAGGGAGGGGGAGCGGCTCAGCTCCCTCAGCTGCGAGGTCCCCAATGCTGGTCCGCATCTGGCCACCAGCCAGGTCTAGAGGGGCCCACCCAGCGATAGAGAACAAAAGCCTCACCCTGGTGGCAGCGGATACGGTCATGCTCCGTGGCCTCTGAGCCTCCTCGGCAGCTGCAGACGGGCCACCCGCGGCGGCGGGTCCTCCTCCGCTGGGGTCCTGCTCCCGCTTCTCTTTGCGGCGCTGTAGGGTGTTCACCAGAGGCTGGTCATAAGGCCCTGGCTTGGCCCAGTCCTACGCAGAACAGTGTGGTCAGGTACCAGGGCCTCGCTGCCGGGTGAGGGCTGCGGACCTTCCAGACAGCTGCCCACAGAAGGCATCTGGTCCCCTTGGGGGAAGCTCAACCTGGGACAGGTCAGCAGGCCCCTTCTATTCCCTCCCCTGGCTCTAAAGGGAGTGGAACACCCTTCGGGGACCCCCTGGTCACCTCCCGTTTCCTCACATCTGCTCAAAGATGAAAAATCCTCAACAACCAGACAAGTGGCCTGTGGGAGACTCCACTACAGCTACCAGCTGTCTAGGTGTCTGAAGGCATCAGCCAGGGACCAGTCCAGTCCCTAATGACTGCGCTTGAGTGGAGTGGCCACCAGGGGGGCGCTGAGGGAACTGCAGCCACTCCCCCGAAGGCTGACCCTCCACTAGGAAAGCTGGGCCCCAAAAGGCACTTCAGGATGTGTCCTGCGGCCCTCACAGGGGAAGGCAGGCCCCCGGGGTCAGCTGGGAGGTTAGGAGTCTGAGGGGTCCACACCACGTGTGAGGGGTGAAGACCTGCTCAAAATTAGGGACCTCCTCTCAAAATAAAGCAGAACACCCTGGGGCATCCGCTGCACTTTTGCTTTTACTCTGAAGCACACGTTTTAATATAAACAGTGGAGACTAAGAATCAAGTCCGTGTGCACTTTGACGATGTTATTACCATGTCCAGAAAGGGCCTCGGGGAACGTGGCCGTGGGGGACCCTCCCGGCCGATAACGGGCTCTTAGGCGGCCCCGGAGGCCAAACTGGGACTTGGGACTTGGAACTGACGCCTCTGCAGGTCACATCTGTGTCTACTACCCAATGGGGTTAACTCATGTTTAGTAACAGGAGCCTCTCCAATCTCAGCTCCTGGTGGATTTGTCTAACTCCAAGCTGCCTGCCGCTCTCTGGCTCTCCCGGTGGGAATGGCCTTGGGGAGAGGTGTTATGGGGAAGAAGGCAGAGTGTGAAAGGAAGGGGGAGAGGGGTAATCAGGGTGAGGTTGGGGGGACAGGAGGAGGTGAGCACAGAAGCCATGAGAGAGGAAAGGAGGGGGGGGAGAGGGGAGGAGGGAGGAGAGACACAAACCTTCCAGCTAGGGATCTGAGATGACGGGAACATGCCGGGCCCAATGGTGTAATAATGATTGTAGTCTGGAAGGTGGACAGAGGTGACCCGAGGGAGCAGGCGGGAGGCAGGCGGGCAATGAGGGAAAAGGCTTGCCCCCATGGGCCCCACATGGGACTCACTTGATAAACTATAGTGAGTAAACCCGTTAGACAACTGAAAATGAAACAAAAAAAGGGGGGGGAGGAAAAAAAATTAATATAACAGGATGAGTGTGGAGATACAAGATGGCATTGACATTCAATGAGAGGAAGCCCTGGACTTCTATTGACAAACACGGGCCTGGCGCTCATGGTGAGCCAGGACGCAGGGAGGAGCGGGTGCAGAGCACACGTCCGTTTCCTCGACACCGAGCCGTGTTCGGTGGAGGAAATACTGCCCCGCTACCTGAGGACAGTGGGGAACTGACCGTGTCCTTCTGTGGCGCTCTCAATGGTTTCTGAGTATTTAACTCACACAACATTCCTTCGTAGTGCTCATCTCATCTGGCAAACTTACAAACCCTAAAGTGTCTTCCACTGAACCTGTTCATTGTAGGTTTCTGACATCATCACACTGTTTGGAAGCAGATGCCAGGTCAGGGTGAGTAGGGGGTGGTTTGCGAACTAAAAGGCAGGAAAGCACATGGCCTCTGACGCGGTGAAATGTCATGCCCAGCGGGGAGGCGGCCGGGAGGTCGGACAGGCGGGTGGGATGCTGGGGAGGGGGGATGAGCACACGCGCTCTGGGACGAAGCCTTCACACCTCCGCGTTCCCCATAGCCCAACTCTCCCTCAGGACGGCCGCACGGTCCTTGTTTAGGAGCCAGACACCCTCAGGAGAAAGCCCTCAGCCTCATCCCGTCCCCAAGCTCTCGGTGTCAATTCTGAGTGTCCAGGTTCCTGTGCCTGTGGCATGAGCAGCGGGCGGGGGGGTGGAGGGGGGCGAGGGGGGGCCGTGGTGGCGGACCCCGGTCGGTCACCTTCTCTGTGGAGGCCCAGGCGCCCATGGTGGAGCCTGAGCTGACCGAGGTGGGCGAGCTGCACTCGCTGACTGACTGGCAGGTTTCGGAGGCTTCCGAGGAGGCCGAGCTGGACGAGTTCTGCAGCCGGGGAGGGACCACACGAGGGGACCCACAGAATCCAGGCCACACGCCACCAAAAAGTAACGGTGAGTAAAAATAAAACAGATGGGGGTGGGGAAAGCACGCAGAGAGGGAGAGACAGACACATACACACAGGAAAGGAAGGATGAGAGAGCAGAGCGTTAGGGTTATTCCTTCCCCAGCTGCACCCACAGGCCGTCGAGCCCTTGAGAAGCATGAGACCCAGCAAGGTCCGGACCGCAGACTGTAAGCGCCCTGGACCCCGACGTGCGTGTCTAGTCCTGAACTGGCACATGGCAGGTGCTCGAATCGCTGAATGGATGAGGGACAACGACCATCTCCTCCATGTGCACTGGGTCCCCTGGGAGTGCACTGAGCCCATCCAGGTATCTGCTTTAGGTTTTTTCATTGTTAGCTGCCATCTCTGGCTCATGCCATTTGCTTAAATAAGCCCCGCCCTGCCCCACCAGGGTGCCTCAGTGGTTTATTGTTGAACTATGAACCAGGAGGTCATGGTTTGATTTCCCGTCAGGGCACATATGCCTGAGTTTCAGGCTTGATCCCCCAGTAGGGGGCGTGCAGGAGGCAGCCAATCGATGATTCTCATTATTGATGTTTTTTTCTCTCTCTCTCCCCCTCTGGGGAGCACGATCGCACTCCTCCTGTCTTTCGCCAAAAGTGCTGGGAATGCTATCGCGCTCCTCCTGCAGTGTCACTATTAGATGCTAGTAGTTCACTCTTTATGTGGGAAAAAAAATTTAAAAACCTTAACTCAAAATGCCTTGGCAATTTAAGCATAGTTCCTAGGATATTGGTTGGCACTCAAAGGGTTAAAGGAAATCAATACAAACACAAATAAATAAGCCAGCGAGCCCAGCCCCACTGGGGTCTACTACTCTCACAGAAGTGCTCCTGTATTCACTGTCCAGGAGGCAGGACTCGTGTTTCTGTCACCCCTCCCCCCCGGCCAAGGAAAGGTTCCGGCACAGGGACAGAGCAGTAGCGTTCCCCTCCTGCAAAGGCAAGGGACCCAGGAGACACCCCGACGTGCAGGGGGCTCCGTGCAGCCGAAGCCACTCCCCGAGCTCCATTTCGGGTGAGCAGTCGGGACCGGAGTCTGAAGGTTTGGATTTAAGTGACATTTCTGCCACTTGTCAGTCAAGGAATCATGGGCTTAATCTTTCTAAACCTGTTTTCATCCTTAGAATGGGGATCAGTACTATCTCTAACAGATGAGACAAAGTGAGGGTTTATACCTGTGTGTCTATGCATAGTGCTTAGCCAGGTGTAGAGAGAGTCGTCACCATGGGGACACACCAGGACTGTCTATCTTGGTTCCTCTGACTCCAGCGTGTGCGGCTTGGACAAGGCCAGCGAACCCCAGGGCTGCAGGTCATGCTGCTTTTGATTTCTCATTTTTTCTAAAGAACCTCTTGCTTTGCTAGCCTCAGCGGCCCTAGGACCAGACCCTCACCACCAGCACGGGCTCACTCCTGGGCGCACGGGTGAAGGCACACTTAAAGAGCAGAGCTGAGGAAAGTGCGAGAACTCTGAACATTTGTGTCTGCCGGGGCGGGGCGGGGGGCTGAGCTGTGCTCCTCCCTCCCTCCCCAAAGGAAGACAGCATTACTGCCCTCAGGACATGCAGCCTCTGGCCTGTGATCTGTGCCATTTCCTTTATTCCCCCGCTACCTATAATGGTAAGTAGCAGTAGAGCCTTTTTTGAAAAATAGATTTTTCTAGTAAATTCTGCAGCACCCTGAGGAAAGGCCCTAAAGCTGCCGGCCCCCATACCTCGGGCACCGGCTCTGAGGTTTAAGTGAGTCCCACAGGCCACCTCTGCCTCCCCGGGCGCCGCTGCGCCCCACACGCGGTCTCAGACAGGGAGGCTGCAGCACCCGCCCCCCTTTCTTTAGAAACGGGTGTCAGTGCGCAAAGCTGGGTTAGTTTGTCAGTTGATTAAAAACACAAAGAATTAAGCGGCACAGCGAAGAGCCTTGGAGGAATGGTGAAATCCTGCTTTCCTTCCAGTCATTCCGCTCCGCGTGGGTGACACGTGGTGGATGGCCGGGACACCTTTGCGACCAGGCCCCACCCAGTCCGACAAGCACACGAGAACTTGGAGCCGCAGCTCTCGGCCCGGAGCGTTTGTCTGAAACCGAGTCTCTCTCCCAGGAAGACAGGCCGGGTCTCCTGGACAGCGCGAAACTAGCTGCCCAGGGAGCGAGGAGCCAGGGGCTGGGGTCACCATGTCAGACAGGCAGGCAGTCCCCACACGCCGCAGCGGCTTCCTCCTCACCAAGGGTCCCCCACGCACCCTCCCGGGGGCGCCCCAAGGCTGAGGTGGAGCAGCCTTTTCCCAGGTCTCAGGTCCGCGACCTGCAGGTCAGTAACTGCGATCGGGCGGGTCACCCACAGCCCCGAGCCTCCGTGTCCACAAAACAGGGGTCATGGCAGCCTACGTGGTTGCTGGAAGGACCACGCAGCAAACCCGTGCAGGGCGGCCTGGCACGCTGAGATGGCCAGTGACTGTCGGGCAAACGGGAACTTGGGTAAACAAGACAAGCATGTGACGTCCTGAGTCCACAGGGTCTTGGACCAAAGGCTGCGTATGGGTCAGCTCAAAATGGACAGGACGGGCCGAACCCACCATGCCCGGCCGATGGCGCGGTGGGCACTGGGCCCTCCCACTTCCTGGTCTCCGTGTCGTGCTGCTTACTAAGTGTGAGGCCAGACACGGGCACCAGGAGGAGGGGGCGGGGGGCAGGTGGGTGTGGCAATGCCTGCCCAGCTCCTGCCCGCTGCTCCGGCGGGACCCCTGGCTGGGCTGGGGCTGGCCTGCGTAGCCCGCTGAGGTGGGAGAGATCTGACACCTCCCTTCTCCCAGAGCAAAGTGCCAACAGGCTGTGCTGCGAGGGCTGCGCTGAGCCATTCTCCTTCTCAACATAAACCGGTAAACGGAGCCCAAGAGTGACAGGGTTCCGGGCACTGCCCCACGGCAGAGTCTCAGAGAACAGAGATGGGGAGGGGCAGCCCCACTGTGCAATGCCGATCAGCTACAGCACCACGCTAAGCGGGCCCTCACAGGGATGCGGGGGGAGCCAGCCCTCTCTGAAGTCTATGCGCTCAGGTGTGGGAACTCCCCAAACCAAAGTGTGACTCAACCGCCCCACCATGAACATCGGCTGCCAGCCCACCTTCTAGTCTCCCTCCCTTTGGGGGAACAACACATGTAAAGATGAGACGTTCAACCCGTTTTCTCGTGTCTACAGACAGAGGCCTGTCCAAGCCAGGGCTCCGGCCATCGATGGTGGTCTGGGCGCCAGCTGTGGCGGCTGCTCCCCGAGCCGAGGGCACCCTTACCTGGGTGGGGGCCTCGGGCGGCATGGGGGACGGTGACTTGGACTGGAAGGCGTCCTGGGATATGAAGCCCGAGTCGTGCGAGGACACGCTGGACAGCCGCACGGGCGCCTGCTGGGCCAGGTTGGAGCTGCGGCAGCGGTAGTGGGAGCTGGGCGAGTGCGAGTGCGAGCCGCTGGAGCGCGAGTCGCTGCTGTTCACGCTGTTCAGGCTGCTGCGGGGCCAAAGCAGAGGGGCGGGGGTGAGAGGGGGGGCCAGGAAACGAGAGGGGGGGCAGGGAAGGGGGGACAACATAATGTCATCGGCTCTGCCTCGGAGCAGGAGCAGCAGCACAAGCCGTAAGGTGTGTTTCCAAAGCGCCACTTCATTCGGCTCGTAAACAAGTCCTTGTTCACGTGAGCCACGGGGAAAAGTGAGCTGCAGAGACTCGGGTCTGATAGACGGTGTGACGAGGCGTCTGGGCATGGAGGCCTGTGATTCTGCAAAGCCAGGTCCTGCCCAATTCTGCCAGGTCCTCGACCAGCAGTACTAGGGGACCTGGTGCCCGCGGCAGGAGAGGCGAGGCTGATCTTATCTGGGCCCCGTAGCTACACCAGGAAGGCGTCAGTGTGACGTGGATGCAATGTGCGAGTGTGACCCTTGGATGGGCCACCTGGGCCCGCGAGACCAAGGTCATCCAGCCGACGCTGCTCTGGCGGTGCAGGCGCCAACGGGCATCTCAGGGTGATCTTATCCTCAGTGTGTGTGTCAGTGCTGCATTAACAAAGCTGGTGCTTTAACGAATGGCTGTACCCTGATCATGGTCGTCTCTCTGTTAAAAGATCTGTGGGCCTGTTGTTAACAGTCCCTCTGGCAAGACGCAGGCAGCTTTCAGCGACTGAAGACAATCCACACTAAGCCGTTTGCTTCTGAGAATAAACAGTAAACAGGATGTCGAGAAATCACACATGCCCTCTGGGTGTTCTGTCCGCATTCCATTTCCAGTCATAAGGAAAGTGCTCTACCGTCTGTACACCAACTCAGAGCATGAAAACCAGAACGCTGAACAGTCCCCGGTCCGAGCAAGCAGAGCTGACACCCACAGGGCAGCCCTAGAAGCAGCTGAAGGGATGAAACAAGCAGCCCAGCCTGGGATTTGAAAGTGTGGTTCCTGCTCCGAACCCTGAAAGTTTCCTGTCCAACTGTGACGCTAAGAAGGCGGTCAGGCACCGCGACTGTTCCACACTACGATTACTTGGTGCGACAGTCCCGACAGATACACTGGGGCATGCTGGGAGAAGGCTGCTGGGGGTAATGCTCATGAGGCTGGCTTTCCACTCCCATCGGCCAGGCGAGGGGATGGGGGGCTGACGGGGACGCCATGCAACGCCCTCCAGTGGCTCATCCTGGACATCAGTGTGTCACGGTTGTCTCCTTGTCTCCGGAAACGAACACAGTAAACCAGCCGGCGTGGCTCAGTGGCTGAGCATCAGTCTTTGAACCAGGAAGTCACAGTTAGATTCCTGGTCAGGGCACATGCCCGGGTTGTGGGCTCAGTCCCCAGTGTGGGGCGTGCAGGAGGCAGCCAATCAATGATTCTCTCTCCTTCTCCCTTCCTTTCTGAAGTCAATAAAAATGTATTTTTAAAAAATATTTAAAAGAAGAAGAAAAAGAAGAACTGTCCTCAGAGCAGGGCGGAGCCTGGCTTCTCTTACCTGCAGACACTTGACTTGCGGGACATGGTGGTGCTGGGGGACGAGGGCGGCGTCTGGTACGACCAACTGTAGTCAGAGCCTTTCAGGTCCAAGATCACCTACGGGGACAGAGCCAGGCGGGTAAGCGAGGTGCGGAGAAGGGAAACCTTATCCGTCACATCTTAAAACCGTAACGTCCAAATGCTGCCACCATCGAGGGGTGGGGATTATACGCTACTAATCCATTAATGTCATAATCTGTTTTCTGAGACAAGCAAAAATGTAATGAATGTTGGGGGGCTTAAATATCAGTAAAAAAGAGAGGGAGGGAGATGTACGGTGACAGATCAACACTGTACAAGAGCCGTTTACACCCACGGCTAGAACTGGCACGTTTCCCGCAACCCAAGTGTTAAAACCGTAACATCCAAATGCTGCCACCATCGAGGGGTGGGGATTATACGCTACTAATCCATTAATGTCATAATCTGTTTTCTGAGACAAGCAAAAATGTAATGAATGTTGGGGGGCTTAAATATCAGTAAAAAAGAGAGGGAGGGAGATGTACGGTGACAGATCAACACTGTACAAGAGCCGTTTACACCCACGGCTAGAACTGGCAGGGTTTTCGTCCTAAAGCACCACCAAGACCATACGGTTTCAGGATCTGTTGGCTTCGCCATTAGAGTGTCAGCGGTCACTTGTGCCCTATTGGCCCAGGATTCGCTATTATAAACGTGACAGAATCAAGAGCAAACCAATTCTTTCACAGTTACTTCTATGTCTGTCTCCCCCACTTGATAGCTACTTGAGTGTAAGGTCTCCTTTTGTTCATACAGGAGGTGCTCTATAAACGTCTATTTACTGAGAGAGAATGCATGCTGAGGTCTCCTAAGAGAAATTTCATAGAATGGAAAATAAAAGCTCTCCAATTTGCCTTCTGAGCTGGCTCTCCGAAGGGGCGACAAGAATTTGATGCAAAGGCCAAAAGCCACGATGTGATTCATCAGCTGTTTCCCAGATATGTCTCTTCCCACTTGATACAGTGCGAATGTCACATGAACCAATTAATGAGCACCAAAAATAGTCATCTTTCTCATAAGAGAGACCCTCATTAGAATGGTTCAAATGACGGCCAAGAGACACCCACGTTAGGAGTGTATTTCTAGAGGGTAGATGGACACAGAGGCTAAGAGCACAGGCTCTGGCCCATCGGCGTGGCTCGGTGACTGAGGGTCGACCTGTGAACCAGGTGGTCAGGGTTCAATTCCCGGTCAGGGCACGTGCCTGGGTTGTGGGCCCGATCCCCAGTGTGGGGTGTGCAGGAGGCAGTCGATAATGATTCTCGCTCTCATTGATGTTTCTCTCTCTCCCTCTCCCTTCCTTTCTGAAATCAATAGAAATATGTTTTTTAACGAGCACAGGCTCTGGAAACTGACTGCTTGGTTCAAATCTCAGTCCTGCCACCAACGAGCTGGGTGAGCGTGGCTCAGGGACTGTTCCCAGCGCGAGTGTCCTCTGTAAGAGGGGACCCTGGGGAAGATGAGCCGAGGAGGCCCCGTCCCCGAGCACACACAGGGCTCTGCCCGGCTGGCAGGGATGGGATGGGCACTGTGCGCCTCGCTGTGAAGCGTGGATGTGATGTGGTGGGATCCTGCCCCCGGGACCCTCAGGACCTAGAAGCGCCTCTCCCTGGGTTGCTCCCCGAGCGCCTGGCAGCATGCCTACCTGCTCACTGGAGGAGGGCAGCTTGTGGGGGTCCATGGTCAGGCTCTTCAGGTCTTCGGAGATGGTCTGCAGGTGCGTTATCTCCCCCAGCATGGAGATTTCTTCCTCCTGCCGGGCAGGGCGCGCAGCGCGTTATTAACAAGGGGAGCGGGGTGGTTCACTTCATCGTCCTGGCCCGACCGCCTCTATTAGGGTCACTGGCTGACCCTTTCGACTTTTCAGGAAAGGCCCCTGGGACTGGGACATTTGCTGAAGGCACTACCAGCCTTTCTTCTGGAAAGAGGAGATCTGCCATCGTTGGAGTGGCCTGCGTGCCGTGGACAGGGGTGCACCAGGCCAAAGCGAAGCCACAGTCCGCCTCGCAGGGTCTGGGCTGCAGGCCACTGGATGGCAGCCGGCCCTCCAATTTATTTAAAATGGGCCTAGGTTGCCCTGGCCAGTGTTTCCCAGTGGGTTGGGCATTATCCCATGCACCCAAAGGTCACCTGTTCGATTCCCAGTCGGGGTACATGCCCGGGTTGTGGGCTCAATCCCCAGGAGGGGGTGCATAGGAAGCAGCTGATTGATGCTGCTCCCATCATTGTTTCTCTCTCTCCCTCTCCCTTCCTCTTTCTCTCTTATCAATAAAAATATATTTTAAAAAAGAAAAAACAAGCCTATTTGACTTGTTGAGGCTCTTCCCATATTCATCTCACGGCCACTCCTTGGTATTCAGCTTGGCCAGTGGGCCACCCAACCCCCGGGAGTTTGTTTAAAGCACAGGGGACTGGGTCCCCACCCCCAGAGCTGGGCTTGAGGATGTGCATTTCAAACCAGTTCCCAGGTGACGCTGCTGGCCTGGGGAACACACTTTGAGAACCACTCTGCCAGGCTTTCTTGACTCAGGGAGAAAAGGTAAGCGCAGCAACTGGTGCTAAGAACAGAAGAGCTGTGGGCTGTGCGGCCAGCAGCAACGTGCACAGAAGTCCTGGTCTCTCCTATCGGGATTCCCGACGCACAGCAGGTGCCCATGACTCGAGCATGGCGGCTAGATAAAAAGGAGGGAGTCTCCTCCCAATGGCGCTCTGGGCCTCCTGGAACTTCCCACTAACTTACGATCACTGGCCGCAGCATCGAGATGAAGGTGCAGAAACGGCCGCGCTCTTCGATCAGCGCCTTGCGGACCGCCTGCTTCTCGGTCTCCTCCAACAGGAGGTACTTGTCGTTGACATCCTGGAGCGCGCTGTCCAACTGCGGCTGGATGTCGCCCCTCCCTGCGAACGACAGGGCCAGCGGCTGCTGAAACAGCTCCCAGGGCGACCGCCCCCTTCCCTGGGGTGCTGGGGGGGAACCACACTCCTCCAAGACATTACAGTCACTTAGTTACACCCAGAAAGGACGTAAGGTGCTGCTGTTCTGGGCCAGCCATTTCCGAGTTCCAGGGATCCTGGCTCATTTCTGCAAGGAGGGTTTCTGGGAAGGCAACTCCCAACTTGCCCTGTTGCCCTAGGCAGCCCCTCAGAGCCCTCTGCCAACCAACCCCGGGACATGGCGGCCAGACGGAATTCCTTCCTCCGAGCACATTCTGAACAGGCTCAGGGGTGAGCAAGGCGAGGGCCTGTGGATGTCCCCAAAAATGGGCAAAGCTGGCTTTGCTGGGCCAACCTCCATCAAAGGGCCTCTGTTTGCACAGGAGTTTGTCCCGGAAGCAGGGGTGGCCAGCGTCAGCCCGGCTCTGGGGGCCGGGACTCCCTGGCAGTCAGCGGGACTCCTGGGGAGAGCTCTCAATGCGCTTCCTGTGAAACAAGCCCCGTCATCACGGGGTCTCAGCCAGGTCGCAGGCGAGAAATTGAAGGTGGTATCGATGCTGAGCTGGGTCCGTGTCCAGCCAGGTCCACAGACCCCACTACGGAGGCAACCATTTCTAGAGTTTAAAACAGGGTGTTAACCTTGGAAACAATTCTAGAACGCGGTGGGCAAACTGTCTTTATAAATAAAGTTTTATCAGAACATAGCCACGCCCCATGATTTACACAGTGACTAGGCCCACTCCTGCTGCAACTGCAGGGCAGCATCTCCGAGACAGACTTCACAATCAGGCCCTTTGGAGAAGATGTCTGCTGCACTAGAAGATAGACAGGGACGAACGGGCCCTGTGTCAGGGGTGCAGCTACTGTAAACCTGACCGGCAGGGGTACGAGGGTGACCCCCTGGGAGGCCAGTGCGTGAGCTCCCCCCCGCCCCCCGGCTCCCCACCCAGGGGCTCCCCCCATCATCCAACCCTGAGACAGAATTTCTAACTTCTCTAGGGCAGGCTCGTGGACCCCCCCCCCCTTCCCCAGCACAACGCCATGTGTGCATACAACAAGTGCTCAACAAATGCTTGTTTTAAACGCAGCATATTCGAGATGGAGGCGGCCTTAGGGTCATCCGGGCCCACCTGCTGGTGTTTCAGTGGAGGTCAAGGCCTAGGGAAGGCGAGGGCCTTGTGCAGGGTCACTCAGGGAAGGGAGAGAGTGGGGACGGCGCCCACACAGCCTGTGCCTCTGTGACCGGGCGGGAGCCTGTGAACCAACGCCACTCGCCTCCTGCCCGTCACCACGTCCCCCTCTTAGCAGTGACACAGGGAACTTTAAATATAATGCCTCGTTTGAAAAGAAAAGGGCCAGGGAAAATGGCCTCGAATGAAGGAATAGATTCTGTGTTTTCTCTCATAAGCAGGCGAGAGGCTTAATTTGGAGCAAGAGGGCCGGCTTCGAGAACGCCCCAGCAAAGAGGTCGTTGGGGTTTGTAAGGACGTCACTTCTGAGGCAGCGGTTACATTCGGAGTCGGCACAGAAAGGGAAGTCACATGCAGCCAGAGGTCGCCCCGGACACGCCTCCGATGTCCGCAAGCACAGTGAACACGGCGCATGCAGAGCCCTCACCAAGTGAGCACACACGTGGGGTGGGGGTACCACACTCCGCACACTGAACCCCGCGGAGGGACGGCATCCAACAATCACAGCACGCAGGGACCCGCTGCCTGAGAAGTTCCCGCGTGTCCTCACGGTGACCCGCCCAGCATTCCCCATTAGTCACCATCCAGCCAGGATACTCCTACCAGGGCCCCAGCATCTCCAGCCGCTTCCAGGGGGAGGCAGGCTGGCCATCCCCACACACTGGCCTGGCCGCTGGGCCGCGGCTCTCCCGAATTCTTAGTGGACAAGAAGCCCACGCGGGCATTCTCCACGCTCTCCGGGGCCGGCTGGGGGCGCCAGGGCTCCGTCTGGAGGACACACAGCCGAGCCACAGACGGGAGCGCCAGGAGGGAAGCCGGGTCAACACCCCTATGAGAACTGTGGGTTCCCTCTTCCTCTAAGTGCTGGCTGCGCACCTGAATCCACGTACTACGTCGAGCGTGTACACGACACAGGCCCCCGGGCGGTGAAGCCCTGGGATGCTGCCCACGTTCCCTGCTCCCCTGCAACCTGCAGTGCGGGCCGACCTCGGGCCCGGCTGGGAGGCCGCGGGACTCAGCTGGTCTAAGGCTTCTGCACGCCTCTGAGTCTCTTCCTGATGCCCCAGCCCTCGACACACGGAGGCTGCAGACCAGGTCTGCATGCTCTTAACTTCCATGGAGGAGGTGGAGGGGGTGGAGAGAAAGTACACCAAAAGGCACAATGCTTGACCAACGGCTTGGATGTGCTTTGATTATGGCAGGAATCCCTTGTATTATCAGTCTCTAACGATAAGAAACTGGAAACGTGTATCTTTTCTTCCTTTCCTGAGTTATAAGGCACATGTCTATCCGTAACTAATAGAACTGAGTTTTAAAAATACACTTACAGTGAAAAGCAAAGTGACCAGAACCGAGTGTTACCTAATCTCATAAACAGGAATCTAAAGGATTCTATGATTACAGAAGACTTACTTTAAACACGTGTTGTTATAATTAAAGGACTTTCAAGTTGCGGTGCTCTAAACTAAGTATAAGCTGTCAAGATTGTTATAATTATAGTTGCAGTGAGTACATTTCTACTCAGGAAGTATCAGAACCTGAAAACACAATTTTATTGTGTTTTTATTTCTTAAATTCACTGACACGACGTGTAACCAAGTTTATGAAAAGCAACTGTGCAGGAAGTGACTCCATGCCCCAGTCGGATGCACTGGCCTTCAGACACGGAGGTCTTTCAGGCCCACAAGTCAGGTGGAGTGTAGGGCAGCCTGCTCATTTCCCCGGCAGCAGCGCCGGCACCTCCGCACGCGTCCTGGCCGCTCCAGCTCCCCCCCACACGGACTCTCTCTGTCCTCTCCTCTCACCTCTGTCGCCACCCTCACTGGACAGCTGCAAGGGCCCCTCGTATGTCACCCCGACTGTGTTTAGATCTGCAGCCCCGACTCCTTTAAAAATGCAAGTATTATCACTTCTTGTCAACAACTCCTGTTTCTTTCAAGAAAAGTCCAATGTCCTTAACCCGGCCTGCCAGCCAGGCATGCATGGGTCAGCCGGTCCACTCACCGGCCTCGAGTTCTTCACCCCCTCCCTCCCCTCCCCCTTCCCTCCGCTTCCCACCCACCTTCACAGACCTCTCCCTCCTCCCCACCTGCCTGGCCTGCTCACCCTGCAGGCCTCCATCCTCAGGCAAACCCTCCTCCAACTCTCTCCCGAGATCAGGATTCGGCCGCGTGAGCTCAGAAGTTCCTTTTACGCATCTTTCACGACACTCCCAGTACTAGGTCCATCTTTCTTTCTCTAGTTCTGAGTGACGTCAGCCCCCACGGATCCTGCACCTTCTGCCCAGCACACCTGCCTGAAGACGGGTGCAGGTACCTGCGGATGAAGGAGGCAGGGAGAGACTAGCTCCCTCTGTTTGCTCACTGGCCTCCACTGCCCCGGCCTTATATGGCCTAAGACCATAAAACTAGCAAATTCCAGGCCAGCCGAGCAGCCAAAAGAAGGAAGGGGCGCCTCCCATGGGCTTTGAGATAAAACTCCTGACACGGGACCCTGTGTGACCTGGCCTGTGCGGCCTGAGCCATCTCGGTCTTGAGAATGTTTTCCCTCTGCCAGTTCCCAGGTCTCGGAATCCCGAGGCACAAGAGGCAGGAGCCTCTGCTCCCCAGGGGAAACCACACGATTCTCCTTTTCCCAAGAATTGTTCCTGGGCCATGCCCTCGGATGGGCGGGCACCAGGGCACGGCCAGCGTGGCTCCCTGAAAGAAAGGGGGTTTGCCGGCTGTCTGTTGGTTAAGGAGGGAGAGTTCACAAACCTTCCTGGAGTGGCACGAAGATCCCTTGTCTTCCCAACATTTACTCTGTATTTTCTTTAATTTTTACATACATGTTCGAGGCAGGCATTAATACCCCCCTTGAACAGAGGGGGAAACTGAGAGCGGGGGAGGCCAAGTGGCTGGCACAGGGCCGCCGAGCTGGGGATGGGCCCGGCCAGACCCCACCGTCGGCCTTTCTGCTCAGAGGCCCCCTTCACACTCACAGCAAACATGCCGGGAGCTGAGCGGCCCACGTCCGCCCGTGACAGCCCAATTCCAAAGCCAGTCGGTGCCATCAGCGTGAGGCGGGACCTCCAGCCCCTTCCCACGCACTGCAGCCCCCACCTGAGCCTCGCGGGCCACGCAGACACCAGGCTCGGGGGGAGGGCTTCCCCGCGGAGAACAGCCCAGGCCACCCCGGCCAAGATCGTTGTCAGAAAACATCCAAAGGCACTTGTTTTCCGGAGACAGATGTCTGAGGAAGCCGCCAGAATCCCACAAAGTGACTGCCATCTGCCCTGACACAAACACTGCATTTCACTCTAACAGCCCCCTTTCCACGCCTGTGCACCTCACAAATCAAGCTGTGTCCTGCCACCCATGGCCTGTCGTCGTAGTTTAACCAGCAGGGGCTTCTTTTTCGTGGTTTAGAAAATAATGGTGCATCTTACGATGGATGGCATCTTCGAGCCGGTGACAAATGGGATATAAATACAGACATGGGCACGCAGGGTGAGCTGGAGATTCGATTCTGGAATGAAAACTCCCCTTTCCCAACGGAAGCGGCTCCCATTATCCCGCTACAGGCCTCCCCAATGTCCAGCAGCAGGACTGGACTGATTCCCCAAAGTGAAAAGAAAGACAGACTGGAGGCTTTTGACTTAAAAATGTTCTAACTCAATTTGTTATTCTGTCAACATGCTGGGCCTCAGTGCCTCCTCATCTGTGAGCTGTGAACAACAGTGAGTTCCTAGAGCTCAGATGGCTCCTGGGGCCAAACGACCTCATTCCTGTGAGGCGCTCAGCACGGGGTGGGCACTGGATAGGGGTCAGCGCCATCGCGGCCGCACCGCGCCCCTGGCACCTCAGCAGGGGGAGGATGCAGGGCGGGGGGGTTTAAAAAATGAGCATTCAGTTCGAGGTCCCTAATCCTTCCCCTAAAGGTAGGCGTTCCGTCATAGAGATTCGCTGGTCCTGAGCGAGCAGCTGTCCATCAAAGCAAAGACTGAGAAGAGACAGCTCAGAGAACCACAGAACCCCCGCCCCCCCCTCCATGGCGACCTGTGGCTCATGGAGAATCCACGTTGCCTCCTGTTACCGGGAAGGCTCCTCCTCTGTGGTTAGAGAAACACTCCCGCCCTCCACCTGTCGCCCGACCCAGGAACCTGCAGCCCCTCCAACTCCCCCTTTCACTTACTTTCTCCCAAACAGCTCTCGAACCCGATCACCTCCCCATCCCTGCGCCCTGGCCACGGTCACCCCTCACCTGAACAAAAGCCACTCGCCAACGAGGTGTCCAGTTGGGCCACTATCTATCTAACCCAAACAGACACTGTCTATCTAATCCAGAGACACCATCACAGCGGAACTTTCTAGAAACTAGGAAGTCTTCAAGGGCTTCCACACAGTCCCGAAAGTCAAGTCTTTCCTGATCGGGTCCCTGCTCACCTCCGCCTCGTCCTGCACCTGAGGAGATACTAGTAGAAGCCATTCGCACCTGAGCCAGGTCTCCAACTACAGCACGATCTCCCAGCTTCCCTCATCGACAGGCTGGGGGGCACAGGGAATGGGGGCAATGCTGGGGGCGTCTTTTTGGGGTGATGCCAGTGCTCTGAAATTAGGCGGCGGGAATGGCTGCACAACGCTGTGAACGCACCAAAGCGCCAGCATGCACCTGTCCAATGGACAAGGCTACGTTCCGTAAAACTTATCCCAATGAGCACTGAGCACGCGGTCTCACCGCCCTCCCGAAGGGGCACGCGGCACCCTCCGCACTGCTCCGCAGCACGGCGTGGGGCCCGGGAGGATCGTCATTCGTAAAGTTGGGGAAGAACCAGCCCAACGTCACCATGAGGGGAAGTCGGGGGAAGTCGAGGCAGAGCTGTGCCCCCACCTGTCAGGGGAGACCCGGTGGCTCGGGTTTGTTGTCGTCAGTGACAGAATCCAGCCCAAACCCCCCTTGGGAGGTCAGTGCGGATGCTCAGACACACGGACACCTCGCAGACGGGCCTCCCGGACAGACGGACAGCCCCGAGACGCCAAGAGCAACGTGAAGGTTTAGTAGCAAAATCACCCACAGGATGAGGTTGACATTCAATCAAGAAGAATCATTCTGATTATTGAATCTGAGTCCCCGATACCTTTGAAGTTGGCCATTCCACAAACTCTGCTGAAATAAGAAATACTTTGGGTTTTTTTGTGGGTTTTTTTTTAATGAATTCTAAGTTTTGAATAGAACTCTCTAGTTTTGGGGGCACAAAGTAAAAGATACTTTGCCAGCTTAATTAATACAACCAAATCAGATTTGGAAATTACTGTGGGGGAGTTACTGAATGTGGCTCTACAGGTTTCGGTTGTGGTATAAACACACACACACACACACACACACACACACATATATATTCTTAGATACATATGTATGTATAAAGATATTTATTTCCTGGGGAAGGGAGGGTTTAAATCACTCTGTATTTCTTCTTTCCATGAGTCTAAACTGGATTATGTTGATTCAAAAGCTCTTTGAATGTCATGCTAATCCATGAAAGTGCCAAACATGGAAGGAAGAAAGTGATTGAACACACGCACACGAAATTTTCTTAAAGTTATGGAGAATTAGGTAGGCACCGTTGATTGTCCTGAGCCGGGAGGAGAGCGTGGGCCACGGGCATAGGCCTGGACACGCCCACAGCAAGGACCACACCGTGCCCAGCACCAGAGGTCGGATGGCAGACTTACCGAGAACTTCCACTGGCGGGGGATGCACGGTGAGAAAGTGCAGGATACACAATTGACACAAAAAGGAAAATAACACCGTCAAACTGGTATTCGAGCAGCAGTCTTACCTCCCTTTCGCGTCTCCGTCAGTCCACGGCAGCCACCGGATTTTACCACAGGAGGCAGCCACCGATTCAACCCACACCCCCAAGACCACACAGCCGTGCGCCCTGCCCTGACGCACTGGCGCTCTTCCCTTCTCCTCTCAACAGAAAGCCTCCCAGCTAGGAATCATCACGCCCAGCACAGCAAGGCTCTTCAAAAGAGGGATGAAGACTACATTCCCAAAGAAGTCAATTAAGATGCTTGACCAAGATACCCTTTCAAGTGTAATGTGCTGTAACTTGAAGAGTCACTAGGAAAAACCTGTGACACAATGTTTGAGCTGGGGTGGAAATGAAAAAGAAATAATTAAAGAATTAAAAATTGTAGTATAAAGACAAATAATATGCTAGACTGGAACTCTGTGAGTCTGTTTACAGGGTTTATACTATGAACTTTGCAGCCGCTGCTGACAAGGACAGATGTGACTATTTAAATGTCAGGATCAAGGGTGAGCGTATTAAAATGTCCCAGGTCTCTCCAAGGATGTCCATCCGAACACCTGGTGTGAATCTCAGAGGCATCACAACACTTTATAAGCCAAGAGTCCAGGCAGCGGCCCCTGAAGGAGACTGAACGGATGGAGGGGCTCAGGGAAACTTGGGCTAACCAGACCCAAACTAACCGGAGCCTCAGATAACCGATTTCTCCCGACCCGAAACGCGCGGCATTCCTAGTCCATTCTCGGGCCACTCGGAGCCCCCATCACAGACGTGCACCAGAATGACGAGTCTGGTCCCTCCGAGAAGGCTCCATTCACCCCGGACATGCACAAGTATGAACACTTGGTAAAAATAATGCACTTACATATTTTAGAAAAAACAGTTGTTTATAAAGGAAAGACATTAAAAGCTGTTTTCTGGAGTAACTAGAAAATCACCCAGAACATTCCCAGCTGCTGGTCTGACCTGGCTGCAGACGTCAGCACACACGGCCACCTAATGTGGAGAGGCTATGGGGCCGGAGACCCCAGCCACGTGCGGGGACGGAGAGACGGCCGCTTCCGGTCACAGCCTCCATCCTCTCAACCTTCAGGCCCACGGGCCCCGAGAAACCGCCCCACTAAGGGCCATTTACTCCCAAGTCCCGGGACCAGAGCATCTCTCCGCGTCCCACAGGCCAGCGCCCAAGGCCCGGCCCCGAATCTTTCTACGGGCGCCCTGACGGGAAGCGCGCCGGCCTCCCAGGGCAGCCGAGCCAGTGTCCAGCAAGTCTAACGCCAGAACCTTCGCTTCACGCTGCACTGCCCGCAACCCATCAGGCTTCCCTGTCGGGCCAGATTCTGCTCACTGACAACGCCAGCACCTTGGAGTGGCAGCCTCCATGCAGAATTCGGATAAAAGGATTATCGCTGCAGCCGAGAGCTTAAAAGGGACGTCGGGAAGAGCAGAGGGAAAATAGCTCCTTTTCCTTACCTCATCCTGTTCGCCGACTCCCCACCTTAGCCAAGCCATCAGTCTTCCCGGGACCCTCCCTCCAAACCCATCATCTCTCCCCTCTCACAGCCGCCAGGTGGGCAGGTAGGTGGAGATGCGCTCCCACTGTTTCCCAGCCTGCACTTCCACGGGACCTCGGATTCAGTGGACTTGGTGGCAGCGTTATTTACAAACTTTCACCTCTGGACGCGCTAAAATGCTACTGGCCACAGCCCTATTGCTGCCGACCACTTGCTCCCAGGGGCCCTCGCTGGATAGAAGGTCGTGGTGAGAAGCAACCAGGCCAGGAAAACACACCCGGAAGAAACAACTGGGCCAGTAGTAACCGAAACCCTGACGTGGGTGGAAATCCTGTGGCCGCTCGCTATCTTGAAACGGTCTTAGGGTTTAAGAACCAGGAGGGCATTTCTTAGAAATGTCAAAACCTTGTCCTTTTCCCACCTCTCTTCCACAAACCATTCCACCTCTCCAAGTGTATTTGCTTTTAATTCAAAAAACAAACTGCTTGTCTAGGAAAGAGGAACTTAGGTTTTGGGGCTTTCTACCTCAAAAGATCATTGTCCCAAATAAGCGATAAACGTGAGCCATAGAGCAGCCTGAGGGGAGAGTGCGGCATCAGCTGTGAGGCAGCGAATTAAGAGGCGTGATGTCAGGAACAGTCTGGAAGGAATGTCACCTTCTCAGGTTCAGGAGAGAGCCCCCCAACTTTAGGTCTTAGTACCATGTTGCAAACACTTGCAAAGTGGATGCAGCCAGAGCTGGTGGCGGCGAGGGGCAGGGAGGCGGGAGGAGGGCCCCTTGACGGTCTGCGTTTCCTTCGGAGCCCCCACCCTCACGAACCCCATGGAAAAGCTCCCTTTTAGCAATGACTCTGGCTCCCGGGACGGCCATTTCTAACTCACGAGACATAATAAAGGGTTTCGGAGGTTACAGGCTGGGAAAGATGCAGGAGAAGATGACATCATTGCTGTAATAGTTAGAACAGAACATTTGCATAAAGGCTTTGTGCATGATCCCAAGAAATGTATAGGTTTCCTGAAAAGGTACAGTAGGCATGGCAACTGTCAGATGCTGGAGACAAAGGTGTGCAGAGGGGACAGGTCCAGGGCAGCTTTGCAAGGGCCTCAAGTGGACAGAGTCTGACCCGAGAACTGCACTCAGGCGCAGCCTCTCTGCTCCCGCTGCTCCCCGGGGCCGCCCCGCGGAAGGAAGTCTGCATCGAACTCTCAGCTTCAAAGACAAATCGAGCCCAAGCGCTTTTCCCCAAGTGACACAATTAACTGCAGAATCATCGTTACCTTTCTTCGCTTTCTTCTGCAGTTTCAGTGTATCCGAGGACTTCTTCTTTATCTCTTGACGAGCTTTTTTATATTCTAAGAGGAAGCAGAATAATTGAATCACTTTACCACTTGGGTCAACAGAAAATAATTTTGGAACAGCCGTTGCTTTCATCACAGAGAGTAAACTGTGGTGCATAATAAACAGCTTCATCGGAATCCCGTGTGATAAGCACCTCGAGATGACGTTTCAGAGCAGGGGTGTTACTAACGTGACAAACGACAACACTCACCGCCGTCTTTCCCGAAAGTACCCATTCCTATCAGCTGCTCAGAAAGACGGCATTTGGGAACATTTTACTGAAAATGAAAAATTCAGCCCTGCCGGCATGACTCCGAGGTTGATTAAGCCTCAACCTATGAACCAAGAGGCACGGTGGTTTGGTTCTGGTCAGAGCACGTAACCAGGGTGTGCAGGAGGCAGCCAATCAATGATTCTCTCTCATCATTGATGTTTCTATCTCTCTCCCTCTCCCTTCCTCTCTGAAACCAATAAAAAGTATATTTAAAAAATAATAAAATAAAATGAAAAATGTGTATTTTCTCAGCTCAAGTATCAGGAAATATTTTCACTGTGATCCACTCTCCTAAGGGCCGAAATCTCCTCAGAAGGACCCATGTGGCAAGTCGCCGGCCAGATGTTACAGTTCAGGCAAGAGAACCTCGCACAACAGCAGAACCTAGACCACGGGGAACTGGCAAAGCCCCCGCTGCCTCTCTTTCACATTAAAACGGAGGCCAGACACTGCAGACACCCAGGAGGACAGCCCACACCCACCATGTCCCTCCGGCCCCCACCAACCACCTCCTCTGCCCCCCGGGCCACGCCCACTCCCGGATGCCCCATTTCTGCTGCTGGTATCTCCACCGCCCAGGCGTGGACATCTAAAACGAGTCACCTCTTGCCCGGCCAGCGTGGCTCAGTGGTTGAGCGTCGACCTATGACCCAGGAGGTCACAGTTCAATTCCTGGTCAGGGTACATGCCAGGTTGTAGGCTCGATTCCCTGTGTGGGATGTGCAGGAGGCAGCCAATCAATAATTCTTTCTCATTATTGATGTTTCTATTTCTCTCTCCCTCTCTCTTCCTCTCTGAAATCAATAAAAATATTTTTAAATAAACAAATAAATAAATAAAACGAGTCCCCTCAGCACTTCTCTCTCCCACTGCCCTCATGTTCGATCCAGTGCCAACGACAAGTTTCCTCCATTACTCCCCATGGCTCCCCTCCCCGCCCAAAGCCCCCAGAGCTCTTACCACTGCCTGTCAGCCAGCCCTCCTGCCAGATGTGTGCCCTCAGGGCCTCCCACATGCTTTCCTCCCCAGCACACACCGTGCGCAGGCTTGACCCTTGGAGACTGTCTCCTGCCCCTTCCACACGGCCAGCACCCCACCCTCCGGCTCCGGAAGACCCACAGGGCAGGGGTGTGTCTGTCTGGACCACTCTGTCCCCAGAGGCTGGCACATGAGGCGCTGATGGGCCATTTCTGGGCAGGAGACCCGGTTAGCTTACATCATTAAAGATGGTTTTTAAATGGGCTGCCATGCCTTACGTATGAGCCTTGGGCTGTTAAGCCTGGCATTACAATTCACTTTTCTTTTTTAAGAAGTTGATTTCAGAGAGAGGAAGGAACAAGGAGACAGAAACATCAATGATGAGAGAGAATCACTGATGGGCTGCCTCCTGCACGCCCCCTACTGGGGATCAAGCCCGAAACCTGGGCATGTGCCCCCACCTGGAATCAACCGTGACCTCCTGGTTCATAGGTCGACACTCAACCACGTGCCACACCGACTGGGCTTCGATTCACTTTTAATTCAGCGGATCACAATTCACGCCACCAAGCGACCAGGCTGGCGGCTGCTGAAAACGGTTTGTGCCGAAACTCAAGCGCTGGGCCCTGCTGTGGGATCACTTTTAACTCCTCATCTTCCACAGGACACCCTGAAAGGCCCACAGGACACGCAGGGACAGAGGGGCCCTTGGGGACACCAGGAAACCCAGCAGAGGCACCAGCAGCACCACAGCCACCCACGGCTCTTCGTGGAATGCTATCCCACCGCGGACAGTGTGCCCGTACCTTTTGCGTGGTCTTTATCCAGCTGGTTGGCCACTTTCTTCCATTCTTCCATCTGTTCTTGAAGTGGGTTTATCAGACAGTCGATTAAAGCACTTTTACCAAAAGGGAAAGAAAGGGAGAAATTAAACAGCTATATTTCTGTTGTCAAGACTGAACACTTGGTTGTCAAAACATCAAAATCACCATTAGCTGAAGCAAGACAAGGCGGCATACTACGCCCAAGCTCGCATTCAAACCCCCCGTTGTGCAGCACACTTGTCCTCAGGATGCTCTGCAAAGACTGTGAGGCAGCTGCACTGAAACAAACACACCCGTTTGTTTATTTTATTCACAAGCAGCGTTGTGTGCAGGTGGGGTCACCCGCTGGCTGCTGTGAAAAGGTGATGACACCTGGGCCTCCCCGCCAGCTCATGGAAACTTTGAGGGTGAGGCCCCCCCATGACTATTTCTAAAAAAACCCATGTGGCCCTAACTGGTTTGGCTCAGTGGATAGAGCGTCAGCCTGTGGACTGAAAGGTCCCAGGTTCGATTCTGGTCAAGGGCACATGCCCAGGTTGCGGGCTTGATCCCCAGTAGGGGGCATGCAGGAGGCAGCCGATCAATGATTCTCATCATTGATGTTTCTATCTCTCTCTCCCTCTCCCTTCCTCTCTGAAATCAATATATATGTATGTATGTGTATATATGTATATATGTATATGTATATGTATATATATATAAATACTAGAGGCCCGATGCACGATATTCGTGCAAGAGTAGGCCTTCCTTCCCCCAGCTGCCGGCATCGGCTTCCCTCTGGCACCTGGGACCCAGGCTTCCCTCGCAGACCTGGTTTCGTCCGGAAGGTCATCTGGAAGGATGTCCAGTCTAATTAGCATATTATGCTTTTATTATTATAGACATACATATATACACATATATACACATGTGTGTGTGTGTTTATATATATATATATATATATATATATATATATATATATATATATATATATCTCCATCCCACGTGATGCTGATGCACATTCAGGATTTCAAGTCATGAATGTGGGCTGAGGGTGGGCAGCCTCGAGGACGGGGTGCCAGTCTCTCCAGGGACATCAGCCCATGGGCACCATGGAGAGTGGCTCCCCACACGGAGGAATCACGCGAGCCCAGCTTTTTATCTGCGATGGGAGGGAAACCGGCCCAGCCCCACGACAGAGCTATTGTAGAAAAAGGAGAACATGCCCATCAGCTGGTGAACCGCATTGGTGAGCACGACCCGGAAGCTGCTCTCAGCTGCTTTTTGATGCTGAGCCTCCTGAAAGTCTCCAAGTTCTTGGTTCGATCCCCTCCTTTTCTGACCAGGGTCACCTCGCCATTCCCTCCCTCGCTCACTTCCTCCAGCCGTCAGTGCAGCTCACGCCCTTCCTTTTCCCAGGTCTCCGCTCAAATCTTTCTTCTGAATAGAGGCGCTCCCTAATTACGCACCCTGTGCCAACGGTGGCCACCCCCCACCCCGTGTCCTTCTCCTCGTGCCACGGACCACCGCCTGACGCCATGGCAGGTTTATTAGTGTCTGGCACGTAAGCTCCGTGAGAGCAGCACGTGGTCCTGTTCACCACCAGGTCCCATGACCTAAGGCGGTGCCCAGCATGCAGGAGCTGCTCAATAAGCAGTGGCTGTTGAAGGGGTGCCTCCTCATCCCTAAAGCGGGGTGAGGCACCGCAGGACCGGCCCAGGACCAAAACAACCGACGTGCGTGAGGGGGGCACTGAGCAATTCAGGGAGCGCCGTCCAGGTGGGGAGCAGGAGGGAAAGAAGCTAGGCCTCATCACCTGCTACACCATGGCTCCCTGCCATACACGTGGGGCCCTTTCATTAATGTTCACAAAACCCTTCAGAAATGGCCATCCCCACTTCACAGGGGCCGAGATCCTAGTCGGGGTCACAGCAGGTCTCGGCCCCTGAGCATGTGGGAGCATGTGGACCTCGGTGCTTCCTGCTGTGTCCTGTCGCCTCCCTCGGGGCCTGCCAAGTGCCAGGGCCATCTCGCCTTCGCGGCCCCTCACACGACTTGCTCCTCGAAAAGCGGGCAGACCTGCGGAGTCGTGCTGATCTGCCCGGGAGAACGCCCATCTCGTTTGAACGCTGGTGAGCCTAAACCCCCATGCCAGTCGCTGCCATTCCTGCCGCTCGGGACACGGGAAAGACAGACGAGAGGGGGACAGCGTGAAGGGCTCTGAGCTCCCGCTCTGCTCAGCAGTGGGTCAGGGGGAGCACGCAGGGCACAGGACAGCAGGGCAGCCTCCCTCCTGGGGAGCCAGCTCCTCTTCAAGACGCTCCTGCAGGGGTGGGGGTCAGGGGCTCCTCACCCTGACAGAGAGGGTGAGGAGAGACGCACAGGAACACACAGCCGACCCTACAGGGGGCGCAGGCTCATGAGGGCAGGGACCTGGACCCTCTGGTTGACCAGGGCCGGGCACAGAGCAGATGCCCAGCGAGTCCGTGTTCAAGCAACGAGCAGGGTGCTGGGCTGTGAGGAGCGATGGGCTGTGGAGGGTTACGTGCTATGTTGACGGCCAGTCCTGCCACAACACACCACTTCCTGAACCCCGACTCGGCAGTGGGTTTGAGGTTGGGGGGCGGGGGGGGGTCTGGGCTCCTCACCTGGAAAACTGCCTCAGCTGCTCCTGTGCCGCATGCACATCCGCATGCACATCCGGGTGAGGGCGGAGCCCTCTCCCTGGTTCCACCTGGAAGAGAACAGAGCAAAGCTGAGGACAGAGGCCGGTCCAACCGTGAGACACTTAAAGGCGAAGGAAAGGATTTAAAAACAAGCGAGTGTCCATCATGTCGTAAAAGCCAAGCCACTGCCGTTCAGACTTCTCACCATGCATGTGTGTGCTCACGCTCACGCTCACACACACGTGTACACATATATGTATGGTGACAGCTTTTATATAATCACCAAACAGAAGTTACCTTTACTATATACAATACCCTCTGATATTTCCTATTCCGATTGTTTAAAATGCTGATTGTGATCCAGAAATTGATTTTAACAGCCCACTAATACATCAATGACCTACGGTATGAAAAGTACTTCCCCAGGAGGATGACCAAAATAGCATCTGATATTTAGGAAAAAGCTGTAGTTATTTTTCCCTCCTCTGGCAAAAATAACCCTGTTAGCATTCTTTAGAACGGCCAGTAAGGCCACTCCAGATAATTGTTTCAAGACACACACAAGTATTTCGGAGAATAGCAAGGCTAAACAGAATGCAATAACAGAGTGTTTTTAAATGGGTGCGGGTAACTCCAGTGCAAGAAGTCCTCCCATTCAGCAAATGTGGAAGTCAACTGCCATACAGTGTGATCTTCCCGGAATTCTTGTCATGCTTCCCCTCCAGGCGCACCCTTCTCTAGATACCCCCTGGAGGCCCTCCCTCCCCCTCCTGGAAACAAGGCCTGAATCAGCATTCACTGGGGCGTGGGGGAGGGAGGAGCAAACTGCAACCACAGATGGTAATTCTGCACCGACACTGAAAAGCACAATTAATTATAAACGTTATGAAAACACTGGGGCTTGTGAAATCCGGGGGGAAATGTCAAATAAAGCACTATTTTTAGCAGACGAGGCTGTCCAGGGGAAGCCGCAGGAATTTATGGCAGGTTTAGCCAAGTCAAATTATCAGGAAAAAAATTCTCCCCCTTATTAGTGCTCTTGACATTATTACAGGTTGGCTGTCCCCTTCCACCTCTAGAAACACCTCCGTGCTGCTCACATTCCACCTATTTTCCATTTTATCCTGCCAGACGAACAGGTTTCCGGAACAAAAAAATATATGGGTCATAATAGTGGTATTATATATTAATATTTCTATACTTGAAAAGAGAAATCTATGCAATTCTCTAACACAGGGCTTCCCCACCTGAACACGGTGGACGAATGGGCCCGGCGACTCTTGGCTGGGGGCAGTCCTGTGCATGGAAGTATGTTCAGCAGAAGCCCTGGCCTCTCTCTACTAGAAGGCAGCAGCATCCCCCCAATCGGCGGCACCCAAAAGTGTGTTCCTTGGGGAATAAAAACATCCTGGCCAGTTGAGGAGCACAGCTGTAAATCAACCTGACCAAGAACTAAATGTCACCTGAGGCTGTTTAAATGCCTAGAAGTCTGACAATGTTGCCCTCTAGCTCCTGGCACCTGCAGCGTAAGTAACCACCACCTCAGCGGCACCATCTACGGCAGCTCACGCCGCTCCACCCGCGGAAACCAGCAGAGGGCGCTGTTTTCACACCCAGCAGCTTGCCTTCAGGTTCTCTTAAGCTTTTATTGCTTAAAAGCAAGGAACACTTTATCCCCAGGGAAATATCTCCTGTTTCGTGGGCCTTCATTTGATTAAAAGTTAATAACCTGGCCATGCAAGGAAATTGGCTCACTCACTCGCTGCTGGTAAACTAGCACTTTTCTGGGGGAAATTTGGCAGCATCTATCAAGAAAAGCCTTAAAAAACACACCCCCTCCTTGACCCAGCAATTCTAGTCTGAGAAATTGAACCTGGGGAGATAATTAAGGATGAGAGCAAATCCTTACTTATGAGACTAGTCACCAACATGCTGTTTACATCAGTAAAAAGTGAAAACAAAATCCCATTACAGGGAGCGGGTTAAACAGACCAGACAACACCTCCGCACCAGGGAATAGCATGCAGTGGTCTGAACGCTGCAGAGGGATGTGTAAGGTCCCGGGAAGGTGAGACATTTGCAGAGCTGCTCGTGCAGGGCTCCGGGATAAGCCCTTTGCACACGAACTGTGTAATCCTTGCAATCTCCCAGTTGTGCGGGGATTATCATCATTCCTCTTCCTGCACGGACAGGAAGAGGCCCTATGTAATTTGCTGAAGCTCGCACTGCTAGAAAGTGGGGTTCTGGCGCAGGCTGAGCAGCGAGTCCGTGCATGGAACCACTCAGCATCCCACACTTGGTACACACAGACAAGGGTGATGGGAAGGGGCGGAGCCGAGAGCCCAGAGGACGCTGCTAAACTTCAGTACCTACACTGTTGTGGGTGTTGGGACTGTACAGCCCAGCTCTCAAACTGTGGTTCTTTTTTAAAAATATGTATTTTTATTGATTTCAGAGAAGAAGGAAAAGGGAGAGATAGAAATATTAATGATGAGAGAGAATCATTGATCAGCTGCCTCCTGCACGCCCCCTACTGGGAACTGAGCCCACAACCTGGACATGTGCCCTAATCAGGAATCGAACCATGACCTCCTGGTTCATAGGTCGACACTCAACCACTGAGCTACACCGGCAAGGCTCACATTGTGGTTCTTGAGCCTAAAACTGTCCAACTGGCACCAAGGGGCTTGAGCGCCAATCCTTGCTGAGCTGCTACAGACAGGTAAGTGATGGGAACTGCTTCATTGACGGCCCGCTTCCGTTTCCTCAGGGTGGAATTCGGCCGTTGGAAAAGATCACCTGGAAGCTGTTCCCTCCTCCCATGTCTCTGCTCCATTATTTCTGTTCCCTTCCCAGGTATTTTCCATAGATGGCCACCGGCCATTGATCATCCCCAGGAAAGCCCGTGGCTTCCCAGAACCAGCCCAACTCCCAGCCGAACAGCCAGCAGCCTCCAAACATGCTGCGTGTGCCCCACCACTGCGCCTCTGCCGCCCAGGCCGCCCTGGGAGAGGAGGAGACAAAGAACCACAAAGAAAACTCCCGAGCAGCCGTGCGTGCCTCTGTCCAGCTGGGCGCAAGGGCAGGACACGGGCAGATGGCATCCTCCACGGACCCAGGACCCATCCCTTCGCACGACTGCTGATCTGGGCAGCACGGGGCACCCTAAAAATAGCTCCCTCTGCGGCTGCGCTTCGCCACGTCTCATGTTCTTCCTGACCCTCGCTGAGACCCAGAAGATAAATCAGCAGGTTTGAAAGGGCTGCAGAGGAAACTGGCTGCAGCGACAAAGACAGAGCGGACATCTGGGAGAGCGCCGCTGTGCCAGTGAGAACCTTTATGGAAATCAGACGGCTGGCTGAGAGGCACATGCACCTTGTGAGTGAGGACACGACTGCACTTGTTTCTGCTCACCCTGCACCGAGCACGCACGCTGAGGGCAGGAACCAGCGTGTATCACATTTTAGGAGCAAAGCACCAGGTTGGCTGTACCTGGAGGCGGGACCTGGAACTGGGTTTATCTTTTGTTTAATCCATAAATGTTTGTGTACCCTCTATGGGCACACTGTGGAAGATTTAAAACAAATGAAAATAAATATGAGATTCTTATTATATTAGACGAGGCCTATATTGATTCAGAGTCAGCCTGGAGAAATAATGGTGTATTCATTTCCTATGCCGCTGGAGGAAATGACCACCAACTCTGTGGCTTACAGAAGCACACATTTATTATCTTGTAGTTCTGGACAAATCAGTTTCACCAGGCCAACATCGCCATGTTGGAAAGGCTCCCTTCCTCCCGGAGGCTCCAGGGGAGAAGCCGTTTCCTGGCCTTCTCCCGTGGCTGGAGGCCGTCCACAGTCCTTGGCTAGTGGCCCCTTCCTCCATCTGCAAAGCCAGCTGTGCAGCATCTTCTCTCTTCCCTAGCCTCTGCTTCTGCCCTCACATCTTCTCTCTCAGACTCCGACCCTCCTTCTCCTCCTTAGGAGAACCCTTGTGATTGTACAGGATCCATTAGGATAATCTCCCCAATGCAAGATCCTTAACTGAATCACATCTGCCCAGTTCCTTTGCCATGTGAGGTACCATATTCACAGGTCTTGGGGATGAGGATGTGGACATCTTTGGGGACCGTTTTTCTGCCAAAGATGGGCATACGTTGCTAATTTGGAGAGTCCAGGAGGCACTGTGGTCGAAACGTCAGTGTCTATTCATCCTCAGACAGTGCTCTAATTCCATTCCCTTTCCCACCCCTGGGTTCAGGGATGGGAAACGATGGAGAGTTTTTGAGGAGGCCTGGGGCGGGGGGGAATTTCCCTGATCTTAAGAGAGACCCCAGAGGGTGTGAACAGGAAGCAGGTGCCCAGATGCTGCAGTTGGCCATCCTTACGGCCATGGGGACACCTGCTTTCGGATGAGGCTCCTCCTATGGACGAAGACAGAAAGAGCCTGGGTCCCCTGTGACCTTGCTAAGCCACCAAATTAACACACCCAGAGCCTGCTCTCCCCCCTGGACTGGGGGCTCCTGTTTTGCAAGAACGGACGTTTCCTTCTTTTCAAAGCCACTTTGCCTTGGTTCTGTTTCTCGCCGGTTCAAAGAGGAAGCAGGAAGGGTGCAATGACCTCCCAGGCTTCCTCCTGGCACCAGGGGTCACGCGTTGCTAAGAGAAGTGTAAGTGCAGCCCCGCTGCTGAGGGATGCACAAATGCTTTACGGCTAACCTCTTCATTCTTCTCAGTGTGTATGTGTAAGCACTTTCTCCCATAACAAGCAAAAGTTTTATTTAAAAAAAAAAGGGTAGCACAAAATCAGTCTGCGCTCTAAACAGGATGATCCGCAAAGGAGACAATCGGTGGAAAGAAAGAAGTAAAAGTCCAGAGGCCAGCGGTCGAAGTGTGGGTGCTGGGGCAGGGACTCTGTTTTGTACATGAAACACACATTTCCTAAGCGTGTTAGCTTCCTAGGGCTGCGTGACAAAGTCCTCCAAACCAATTGGCCGACAACCACCAGAACGTTATTGTCTCGCAGCCCTGGGGGCAGGAGAGGAGCACACAGTCTGAAATCAGGTGTCAGCAGGGCCACGCTCCTCAGACCCGCGAGGAAGCGTCCCTCCTGCCTCTCCCTCGCTCGGGTGGTGACCCGCACTCCTGCGCTCGCAGACGCATCGCTCCGGGCCCTGCCATGGCCTTCACAGGGCGCTCTCTCCCTGTGTCTGAGTCCAAATTCCTCTCTTCTCCTAACGACACAACCCAGCCGTACTGAAGTAGGGACAGCCCCAATGACCTCATCTACAAAGACCTTAAGTCCAAGTGAGGTCACATTCACAGGTACCAGGGGTTAGAATTTTAAACATCTTTTTGGGGAACACAATGTACCCCCCCCCCCAAAAGCATCTATCTACCATGTAGCAAGGATTAGAGCGATTCCAAAGGTTGAGGACAAAGGCTTGTCGGGCTCACCATTGGGCTGGGGTGCCTAATAATGGTGCAGGACCACAGGCTTTGCAGCAACCCTACGACGTAGGTCTTGTGGTCCCCACGTTATCCATGGACAAACCTGTGGAGGGCCACAGGGCCTGGAGGTGGGAGAGCTAAGACCGAAGCCCTGACTTTACAGAAACCAAAAGGCTCTCTCCCTCCGTGACAAGCTGGAGACGTTCCCAACCAAGGACAACGAGGCAATTAAAGTGGCGGACAAACTACAAACTGTGTAATGCCTCTTTGGGAGCAAATGGTGGGAGGGGCATAAGAAGAGTGAGCCCCCAAAAGTCTGACATGGCTATGCCCTGCAGACTGCCACTTGCCACAGCGCTTTGCCGGGGGCGGGGGGAGGGCATGGCATCCAGCAAGTGGCACTGTCCCCTCCCTCCACCTGCCCCCTGTGCAGGCGGCTTCCAATGGACAGGCCCTCCCGGTCCGCCATGTGCAGGCGGTGAGTGAGGACAGAAAAGCTGATGTGTCAGGGCCCAGCGTCTGCGGCAGGAGGCCAGGGGGTGGGGGGGGGTGGGGGAGGTTGGAGGAAGGGAGACTTAGGAAGCGCCTGGGTCGAAGTGCACGGCCACAGTAAGTCACTGTGCCCCTGTGAGGGCTAATATTGTGGGAAGGCTAATTAGGACAGGAGGAGGCTCTCTGCACCCCCCGTAGGAGCCGGTCCAAAGGGGCAGGGCACCTCGGCGCTGCTGGCACGCTGGACCCGGTCACTTCGTCATGGGGCCGTCCTGTGCATTGTGGGGTGATTCGCAGCACCCCTGCCTCTACCCTCTGGGCGCCAGCAGCACACCCCACCCAAGTCATGCTGACCGGAAATGTCTCCAGACACTGTCAACTGTCCTCGAGGTGCAACATCGCCCTTTTGGAGAGCCACTGGCCTCACAAAGGGGGACACGTGTCCTTGTCCCCGGAGGAGGGGTCGCCGATCCCGGTGCTGGGCCTGGGAAGCCACGCCTGACACACGCAGCGGTCACAGCAGCGGCCCGCACACACGTGCCGCAGCAGCGGAGAAAAGCTATTAAGTTCGATGCCCACCTCCGGCTTCCTAGGCACAGAGGTAATAGGCAATCCTGTTCCCCTAATGAGGAAAATGTTCCACTTGCCATCACAGAACCATTCATTCCAAAACACACAGGTCACTTTCCCCACATCAGCAGGCACCAGCTCCCTCCTTGCAAACCAGTTGCCAGCAGCAGCCTTCTCACCGGGGCTAAGGGGAGCCTCGGCACAAGCTCCTGGCCGTCTCCCGAGGGAGCATGAAGATCAGGCAGAAAGGGGGTAGCATGGAAGGGTCACAAGCTCAGCTCCCCCATTTGCCGCTATCTGACCTTGGGAAGGGTCTAACTCCTTAGACTCAAGTGTTAATGATTGTACTCTAAAAAACATGAGTGTTGAGTGGTGTTTTAATCATCTTTGTTGCACACATTACACCCAAAATGCACCATCTAGGATTTCCAGTTCGGGCTTCCTGTGAAAGTCTGCGCCGCCTAGATTTTCTTGTAACTGTCCCAATCTTTTACAATTGCCTCATCCATACTCAATTTCATGGCAGTTTTTTAAAGCAACTTGCTTCTATCTTGTTGTTCTAAACATCCCACTTATTTTGTAGAAATAACCAATCTTGATTTTTGTTTTCTGGGTTTTTTGGGGGGTTTTCTTTGGTTAATCTTCACCTGAGGATATTTTTCCTTTGATTTTTAGAGAGAGTGGAAGGGCAGACAGACAGAGAGAAACATTGATGTGAGAGAGACACATCAATTGGTTGCCTCCTGCACACACCCTGACCAGGGCAAGGGACTGAGTCTGCAACCTAGGTACGTGCCCTTTACCGGAATCAAACCTGGGACCCTTCAGTCCTCGGACCAACGCTCTATCCATGGAGCCAAACCAGCTAGGGCTTAATCTTGATTTTTCACACTCATATCCCAAAGGTTTACATACTTTACAGTTAAATACCTTCATGACGGGCCATACAATCGTTTGGGGGGGGGCACACAACAGACTCTAGGTTGAGCCTCAACTCAGGTGGCAGGAGTGTGTGGACATGCCGAGGGAAGCCCATGAGCTGTGAGCTCGCTGAAGGCAGGGCTGGCGTATTTCAGAGAGAAAATAAGGAGCACTGGTTATATCAATGGGCCAATTACTAGTAAGTAGGGCTTTGCTGTAGCAATAATCAGCCAAGTCCTACAGGAAGGCAGGGGCCAGGGAAATTAACTCAGGCCCGGCTGGGGCACCCGTCCACATCTAGCCCCCCCTCTCCCACATTTAATGCTGCCCATCTCCAAGGAGCTGGCGAAGGAGAATGGAAGTTAAGTTAACCACACAAGGGGCAGCAGCTTCTCTGGAAGCCTGAACGGTTCCTCCTTCCCAAACATTACAGAACAGCAGAGGCCGAGAGGAGTGTGCGGAGGGCCCACGCGAAGACTGTGCTGTAAACAGTTATGCATCAACAGTGGCCCATCCGGCCGGCTCAGTGGCTGAGATTGACCTATGAACCAGGAGATCACGGCTTGGTTCCTGGTCAGGGCACATACCAGGGATGTGGGCTCGATCCCCAAAAGGGGGCAGGCAGATCCATGACTCTCTCTCAGCACTGATGTTGCTATCTCTCTCCCCCTCTCCCTTCCTCTCTGAAATGAATTTAAAAATATTTTTTTAAAAAAGCTTGGTCATTTGATGGTATTCAAAGCTGTAGCATCAAGAGGTTCCTAGTCAACCTCCTGTCATGAGCCTCGATTTCCTGGCACCCTGCACCTTCATATCAGCAGGCAGCTGCCAATGGCAGCAGCTTTGAGAGGCGTCCCCACAGTTCTAGATCTCTCTGTCGTCTACTGTGGAATTGGAACCTTGTGCCACCAGCCTCCTCCGAGCAATGACCCGAAAGCTCCTGTGGCATCTGGCGTTGGGTGCCATGGCGGACACGCAGGCCCCGCCAGGACGGCGTGCAGCAGGTGTGACAGTGCAGGCTTGCTGCGAGGGAAGAGCGGCTCTCCTTCCTCTCAAGCCCTGCTCTGAGAGCCAGAAGTCTTGAAATGTCAGGTGTCTTTTCACCTTGACGCCGGCTGGAGGGCGGCCCAAGCGCTGCATCGCAGAAACCGCCTCAGCGTGCGTCAGCTGCCGCCCTGGCCGGGCCATCTGCCGCCCGGGGACGCCTGCAGCCGGCGCTCCACGCGGCCAGCACATGCCAGCACCGTGCCCTGCTTCTGCAGCCTCACTGGCGCGTTTCAGGATGCTTCTATTTATCTATCTTATTTATTTTAAAGATTTTTATTGATTTCAGAGAGGAAGGGAGAGGGAGAGGTAGAAACGTCAATAATGAGAGAGAATCGTTGATTAGCTGTTTCCCCCCTCACCCCGCACGCCCCACACTGGAGACGGAGCCCACAACCCAGACAGGTGCCCTGACCGGGAATGGAACCATGACCTCCTGGCTCATAGGTCAACGCTCCACCACTAAGTCACGCCGGCCGGGCAGGATGCTTTTATTTTATAACTATAAGGTACGTGGGTTTCAAACGGGAGAGTAAAAGCGTCTCAGGGCGGCACCTGAAAGCCTGTTCTAATGAGAAAGGAGGGAGCTCAGTTCTTGTCCCTCAGAAAGCGGAGCCACGATGCCCCAGCTAACAAAGACCTGCTTCCAGAGGCCAGGTCCAAAAGGCCCCGAGACGGACCACCTGAGCCAGCCCTACAAGAGAGCGGGTCAGTGAGGACCACCCGGGCACACCAGCAGGGCACCAGCTGAGCCTTGGCCGGAGGGGCGCCCGCTGGGGGCTCCATAAAGTGGCTCTTCCCGCTGACCCCAGGCTGGACTAAAGGACCTCCTTCCTCCTGTAGGAAAAAGGTCTCATGGCATTGAGATGCTGGAGAAGAGACAGGGCACTTCTATCCTCAGCAAACACGGAAAAAACGTGACTATGGTGTCGTTACTGCGCTGTGAATGGAGGCGACAGGCCCGTCCTCGCAGAACGGACATCTAGTCTAAACTTGGGGGCCATGGACTTCTAGGGTGACCTCATCGCTGGGAGGTGCTTAGAAAATGCAGGAGGCCACCAACCAGCGACGGGTCCTTGCTGCTTGGCGACCACCTCTCCGGAGCCCGCGCTCGCCGTCACTTCTCCGGCTCAGGGAGCAGCAGCCTTTTCTTCGCTGCATCCACGAGGCAGGTGGTTCCCATCAGGGGCACTGTCGTTTCATTAAAGGTCAAAGAAGGCACGCAGGATATTAAGAACATCAAACTGACAAATATGTTTCTTCTGGCTTCATCAGCATTTTATTTTTATCCTCAGGCACAGAGAGATGGACAACTGGGAGAAGGCGGCATCATAGGATGCCCTACATTTGTTTAACAACAAGGAGGGAAGGGAGAGGGAGGGAGAGAGTAAGAGAGAGAGAGAGATGGAGAGAAGGAGAGAGAGAAAGGGTTCCTGGTATTACAAGTTACCATACAGAGCTCATCTGCCATTTACACCAGCCACGAAATCTCTCGCCACTCAGTGGAGACACTGGTCACACTGAAATCAGTGAGCAGCACCCAAATCCCTTATGTTAGCCTTGACAATGGCTTCAAACTACCCAAACATGCTTGTATGAGCTATTTAGATCGCCCACGTGTTCTTGCAACAAAGACGCGATTTATCTTCACGGAAACTGACGGATGGAGAACGGTGATGGGGAGCAGGAATCATATATTAACCAGTGGGAGGATCTGTCTCTTTGTCCTCCTGGGGTTTCATTGGACAAATTGAAAAAAAACTTAAAACAGTTTCAAAAATAAACCCTTAAAGCTTCCAACAAAGGAAGCGCAACTTCCCTTTGGCTGCAAGGCTGTCCCCACACCCGCTCCGATGTCGCAGGAAGAGAAAAGCACATGGAGTTTCCTGTTCACAAAACCGTGCTCTCAGCCCTGATGTGGCTGAGATGTGGCGGGCGGGCGGGGACAGCCAACACTGTGAGCTCAGCAAATGCTGGAGAAGGCTGGCGAGGCGTTTTGGGAAGACACCCCCATGCCCACACGCGGGTGGGAAGATACCGCAAACTGATCAACTGACAGTCTTTCGGCCCATCTCCCACATCCCAGCCTCCCCACTTCACGACTTTCCTAAAGGCAGAGGAAAGCCCTGGCTGGTTTGGCTCAGTGGAGAGAGCATCGGCCTGCGGACTGGAGGGTCCCGGGTTCAATTCCGATCAAGGGCGCATGCCCAGGTTGTGGACTCGATCCCCAGTGGGGGGCATGCAGGAGGCAGCCGGTCCATGATTCTCTTTAATCATAGATGTTTCTATCTCCCTCTCCCTCTTCCTTCCTCTCTGAAATCAATAAAATTATATTTTTTTAAAAAGACTACATTTTGGGGGAAACAAAATTAAACACACACACACACACACACACACACACACACAGAGTCCTACCACCATCTGGCGGCTCAGACCAGCAAGCATGAGATTCTGGCCTGCAGGGTCCTGGCAGCCACACAGACTGATGCTCCCCTTTCTTTGTTGCAGTTTTCAAAGCAAAGCGAGAAAGGTAACATGGGAACATAAGACACGGACACGCTCACACTCGGGGAAAACCGTAGCGGGAGCAAGGGCATTCCCACAGCGACTCCTCCCGCCTTCGTTTCGGATGGAGCGGTGCCTGGTTGAAAAGCACCGCGAGGGTATCACCGGGGAAAAGCCGCTGGCTCCCCGACATCTGCTCCCCGACATCGCCAGCGTCTGCCTCTGCCACATGGGCACAGAGAGATGCTCCCGCTGGAGCCAGACTCCAGGACGCCAACCCGTGCCAGCAAAGCAGATGTGGGCTGATGTGCAAAGCCTCACGTCTTCTCAGCACAGGAAATTGAACTGTCGGGCAGATAAAACGCTCCCAGCCACAGATCCGGGCATGATCTCCCAGGCAGCCCTCAGGGAAGGTCAGATGAAGCAGAAGGTGGCCCGACGAACATGGAAGCAGAGCAGGGCCGTTCGTGTTTTAGGGATGAGAGTCAGAGCGGGTGCACCCCTCTCTGCCGCCGGCATGAAACCCCAGAGAGCGAGCCCTCTGGCTCTGCTTCTGCCGGTGAGCAGACCTCCTTGTTACATCAAGCATCCCGATCAGGTTACCCCGTGTACCGCTGGCCTAGGAACCACGCTATTCCTTTAAGGGGCTTCTGTATGTCCCGGAACTGTGCCAGGATGTGCTGACTTCAGCCTCTGTCAGGAAGCAATCTTGCTGCTTTCCAAATTATTAAGAACAGCTACCATTTGCTGAGTGCTTGCAATCTAACAGGCACATGCAAGCACACTGTATTCGAAATCTTTACATCTCATTATATTCCTCAGACAGGTATCATTATAGTTGAGGTATGATTATCCTCACTTCACAGGTGAGGACAAGGGGGCTCAGAGAAGTGAAGTAACTTGTTTAAGGTCACACAGTAGAATTCAGGATTTGCACCCAGGGCCGAGTTCATAGTTAAACCTTATAACCATTCTTGAGGGCATCTCACTGTTGCCAATTATGTACCGAAGTATTTGGTGGCTAAGAAGTTATGTTTTCCTCTCCCCCGGCCCCATCCAAGCACCTTTTTTATCAGCCAGAAACTATGTGCAGGCTGGCCAGTCTGCGTGCGATGCCCTTTGGCACTGGGCGTGGTTTATTCAGGCAGAGGACCCTTCCCTGTTACCAGGAGAATCTCTTTCCCCCAAATCACCTTTTAGCTACTGACACCTCCCAGGAGGGGCCACTGCCGTCCAGTTTCCTGGGAACGGCCATCCCTGCTCAGCCAAATCCTCTTTGGGTTCCGGAAACACAGGCATCTCATAAAACAGCACGTCATGGGACGTGTGCACATCTCTGAACATAGTAGGTGCTCAACAAACCTGAGTGCGTGGGAAGCGGCAGAAGTGCCAAACTTCTGGGCTATAACACTTACCCTTCCCAATTTCTAAGACCCTCTCCCTCCTCCCCTCTTTCCCCTCCATCCTTACTGCACACCCCACCCACCACCGTGACACGGAAATCGGGAGGAGCTAAGATTTAAGATTCCCAAGGACAAGTGGCACTCGGGAATGGGACTCAGAGCGCTCCATTTTGTGGCTAATTTTCTAGCCAAATTCATCTAAGATGATGAGAACGCACTTATCAATGACATTCTCTTCTTCCTCTCAATTTATATCGCAAGTTGCTGTACCGCCACAAAACGAATGAATGAATGAATGAATGAATGCCTGGATGCTTTCGGATCTCACAGTATTTGAAACTCGAACCCGGAAACAGCAAACAGGAAGCTGGCTCTTACAACCAAAGGGTTACCCACGAGGCCCCGGCAGGCAGGACAGCAGCACGTGGCACCACCCAAGTGTCCGCAGGACCCTGAGCCGGGCAGCCCCGTCCTCCTCCCTCCACTTGGGAAACCAAGGCTGAAAACTGGGGTTCACTACTGGTTCCCCCGTCGAGTCTTAGGGTCAAACAGTCGTAATACGAATCCCAGAACCACTCAATAGCTCTGAAAGTCTCCTTACTGCTCAGGGGAAGTCTCCCACCCTTCGTGCTGGAATTGTATTAAATCTGGGAAAATGATCCCAGATGGACAGTTATCATATTTCTCCAAGAGAAGATGGAGGGAGGAGGGACTTCAATGTGACTTAAAACTGTAATCTGCTCTGTAAGATGTTATCGAAAGCTTGCGGTGGGTCCACAGAGGTTGGGGAAAGACCAGCAGCGCTCCGTGGACAGAAGCTGCCACTACGAATCCCAGTCCTGCCCAATTTCTACGAAAACGGGCCATGGTTCTGGCAGCCTGCTGACCCTTTGGGGTTAAACCAAGCTGGCCTCTTGGTCCCTGAGAGCCGGTCGCACAAGGTGATGCGAACTTTTTATATATATATATATATTTTTTTATTTTTTAGAGAGAGGAAGGGAGAGGGATAGTCAGAAACATCAATGAGAGAGAAACATCGATCAGCTGCCTCCTGCACACCCCCTACTGGGGATGTGCCTGCAACCAAGGTACATGCCCTTGACTGGAATTGAACCTAGCCCAGTCCGCAGGCCAACGCTCTATCCACTGAGCCAGACCGGTTAGGGCTGATGTGAACTTTTTACAGGATCATCAGAGCGACTCTGGTCCCTCCTCCTGCTCCCCTTTCTTCTTGGCCCCGAACCCGCATTAGCAACCGCGTTCCTCTAACAGATCGCAAATACTTTCTCTTAGGAAAGTAACCACCCAGGCGTGGCTTAAACCTCACCACTGCTCAGTCATCAAGTCAACCCCAGGGGAAGTGGCCGAGGCTGTGGGCAGAGGGGCCGCCTGCCCTGCTCCGCCACGCCCCAGCCTGACCGCGGAGGACCAGCTGGGCCTGCGTGTCGCCACTGTGCTGTGTCGGTTCCGGCGGCCGACAGCTGCTCGCTCCGTGGATCCTCGTGTTCCTTCCTGCCCCGGAAGATGGGCGAGGCGTGATTCTCAACCCTGGCGCTCTAGGCAATAAGCCGCGTCCTTGTTTGATGGTTTGTCTGGAGGAGGTCCTCCCAGACGAAGGCAGGTGGCAGGTGGGTTTATCTCCTGGGCTGGTTCTGACCGGGGGGGAACAGGTGCCCGAGCACTGTGTCGAGAAGGATTCTCAGGCTGGATCCGGACTCAACGGAGAACAGTGCCCAGACTAGCGAGCAATGTCTGCCATGCAGGCAGGGGCCCCCAGTGGAGGGTGCGCACCTTGTATTTGCTACCCTGGCCCTAAGGTCTCAAAAGAACCAGAGCAGCCCACTTCAGGGGATCACGCTAAAATGCAGACTTGGGTGCAGAAGGTCTGAGGGTGGCCTGGGACTCTGCATTTATAACAGGCTCCCCGGTGAGGCTGCCGCTGCCAGACCACCGGCCTCTCGCTGCGTCGAAGGGGCCAGAGCATTTCAGCAGCAAACACACCTGTCCCCGGTGCCCCGAGAACCTGGATTTCAGGTGGACCCTGACCTGGACTTGGAGGAGACACCTGGGGAGGGTGACTGATCACCGGGTCGCACCCCCATAAAACATCGGGGTCTGCTGCCACGACGAACCCTGCTGGCGAAGCTTCCCCACCCCTCGCCAGATGTCTCCTGCCAATGAGTCCACGCGTGAAAGGACAACTTGGGTCTAGACACGAGAGAAAACCTGGGGGCATCAGATGACACGGTGGGGACACGGTGGCTCGACAAAAGCTCAGCGCGAGTCACCAGTGGCCCTTGGTTCCCACTGGCCTCCGTCTCTCCCAGGCCCGGGACGTTTAAGAAGCCCTCAGCCTGGCTGAGTATGAAAAGGTGGGCATGGAGGGAGCTTGCTCTTCTGCCGCTCGGAGGATTAGCAGCACAGAAGCCTCCAGCACTTGCAATTAAAGATGAGGTCATGGAGGAAGGAGGGAAGGAGAGACTACGGGACCAGGCAGTCGCCAGCTCACACCCGCTCTTCACACGCACAGACAGGCATTCGCCGTATTTGTAACCTTGTCCTGGGCTTACTACCTCCTGGGCCTGGGTCCTCATCAGACCGACCGCGGCCACGTCCGAGTCGTCCCTGAGTTCCCAGATGCCTGACCCAGCATAAAGGTTGGCTAGGTGGTTGTAGATAACAGAAACAAACAAAAAAAGTAAAAACATCAGACAGTCTCCTGTTCTGAAAAGCAGACACTCCTAACATTTTAGCGGCTGAGATCAATCTGAGCTCCCAGAGGGGGGCGATGAGTGGTTTTTATCAGTTTTAGACTCACCCATGGGTCCCCTCTGCTCTGTGGTGTGAGAACAAAAGGGGCCAAAGCTGTGAGCTCTGGGAGGCCTGCCAGGTTGAGGGTCACAATCATGAAGGGAAAGAACGTACCTAAATGCTAATCTGATAGAATAGTTAGAGCAATGCCTGGCGATTCCGCCAGCCTGCCAAATCCAATTACATATCTGAGCACCTACTGTGTGCAAGGCTTCATGCAACAACAGGACAGCGATTCTGCTCCCATATGTGAACATGCTCAAAAGAAAATGAAGGCAAAACAAAGCAGTCTTTTTATTTTAAGATATGCAGCTGATATGGACCTCGAAAGTCCCCATGAGGATGGAATAGAGCCCATTAAAATGTTCGCAATATTCAGAACATGTTTTTTTAGGAGATAATTACTAACAATCTCAGGAAGCCTCGGATCCCCTATATGCTATTAGAAAAGCCTTTGCAGGCGCAGCTCTGTTGCCATGACAACCATCAACTGGCGGAGTTATGAAGAAGGATGAGGGACCTGCCAAATGGTATTCTCAACAGTAAGCCCTGGGATTTCTGAAAGCCACTTTTTCTAAAGAACCTTTAGCATCTACGAGTTGCAGAACCTACAAGCTGAATGAGACCTTCGGGGTAACTAGTTTTAGAATGTGACCGGAATTTTTTCTTTCTCTCCCCCCCCGCAACCTCCCCTCCCCCCCGCCAAGCGGTCACTCAGACTCAAGCAAAACATCTCCAGAGCCGGAGAACGTGCTCCGCTCTGTGCTCCGAGGGAGAGGTGGAGCTTTCCTCGGAAATCCCTGGAGTGGGGGGAGCGTAGGTTTAGGAAAGACGGGGGGTTCTTACTTGAAGAACCTCTCTTTCCAAGCAGAAGGTTGGGGCCACGCATGCTGACCTCTTTGGCAACGCCTGCTTCGAGCTCGGTGAGACTGAGTGAGACAGAAACAGCCACGGAGGCAGCCTCTCCCAGGCCTTCGGTGCAGAGCTGGTTTCTAATTCCAGCCGTTAGACGCCACCTGGAAACTCATGACTGTCACTGTCTCACTGTTTCCCTGAACAGAAACGGCACCCGGCCCCTGGCGGCATTCGGTGAACCGCTCGGCGGGCTGCATATGGCAGACATAACCGCACACCGTGCATCCACACACGGTACAAACAACACACATGTGCACAAACACACACACAAACCACAAGAGGACCCCCAGGATGGGCCTCGTCAGTCACCTCTGCAGAGCAGAGCGGCACCGAGGACGGCCTCTCCCAGCGTCCTGGTCACCAAAGGACTCGGAGATGAAAGCATGTGGGGTCTCAGGTGGCTCCCGGGGACACGTCTGCACAGACCAGGGCTGGGAGGAGGGGTGAGCTGGGGCACTGCTGGGTAAGCACACGCAGGCTGTGCTGAGGGGAGCCCCACGTCAGCCACGTGTGCTGCTGTGGGGAGCGACCCCGCCACCCCCTCAGGTTCCTCTCACTGTCTCCTGATGCCACCCATTGCTGGGAGGCCCCAGGACAACAGGTACCGGGATGCTCTGCTGGGTGCCGACGTCCATCCTGCCCATGACCGAACGGCCCAGGACCCTCGGATCGGCAATTCACCATGCCCCTCCGCTCACCACTTCCCAGATGGCCCTCGGGCACCCTAGCACCTTCCAATAGTCATCCCGGGCCGGCACAGGGCTGACGGGACCGCCATCCTGAGATGAGCTTACAGGCTCACTTCTAATGAGCAGAGAAGTGTTGTCTTTGAGACTCCAGTTTACTTAGTGCAGTGGTCGGCAAACTGCAGCTCACGAGCCACATGCGGCTCTTTGGCCCCTTGAGTGTGGCTCTTCCACAAAATACCACATGCGGGCGCACACGTACAGTGTGATTGAAACTTCGTGGCCCATCCGCAGAAGTTGGTATTTTGTGGAAGAGCCACACTCAAGGAGCCAAAGAGCCGCATGTGGCTCGTGAGCCGCAGTTTGCCAACCACTGACTTAGTGCCTTACAGTTTCCACCATCCCAAAGGAGAATTGGAAAAGACGGAAACGGTTTGCATGACCTACCGTGCTCTCACTGGTCTCTGACACAAGCGGGTTTATTTTCACAGAAACTGCTAGGAAGAGGGTGCCAGTGGAGCAGGTGTCTCCCCAGAATGCCGCAATGCAGCCCCCCGGGATTCCCACCAACGTTCCCATCAGGAACCCAGCACTCACTAGGGGAGGAACCAGCAAACCATCCTTAGTACTTAGTCAGCCAATGTACTAACGTTGGAGGCAGGAACGAGCTCCTGCAAGAATGGGCGATCCAGTCGAGGTGACACTGTATTTACTCCAAACCAGCGGTGGCGACTGAGGGAGGGAAGAAGGAAGCTCAGAGGGCTCCTCACCAGAAGGCAGAGGCCAGGGGCGGGGCACCGGCCGGAGGAGGCACAGAACCATTACAGAACAGGACAGGAGCCGCCCTCCCCCACTGGGGGACGTTAGCTGAGGTTCCGGCCGACTGCACGCGGCCACAGGAAATGGCCCAGGCGCGGCCATTAGGGGAGAATGGCTCTGCATCCAGATAGCTACGAAGCCAATCTCTCGACCCGGGAGATGCTGGTTTATTTTAGGAGACAATTACCCAGTTATTACAGAGCTGAAACTGAGCTTTCAGGCCGCAATCTTGGCATCAGGGATCATCTGATCCCAAGCCTGAGAGGTGGGGTAGCCGGGTCACCCTGAGCTGCCTGAGAGAGGGGGAGGGGGGAAGAGAGAGAGACAGTGTGGATGTGTGTGAGGTGAGAGGGAGAGACAGACAGACAGAGACGACAGACAGACAGGCACTAGTGAATCCAAGGGCAGAGACAGACTGCCCGGCAATACTGGGCCCCTAGATTAACACTGAGTTGTATTCAGCCCACAGTCAAGCACTCAGAGCAGGTTAATAACTGTTGGAAACTGTAAACCCAATTTTCTTACTATTTTTAAGTTCAAAAGACTGAGACCCATCATGTAGAGTAAACAAACCCACACAGCTACCATCCAGCCTCGAATGCCCCGCGGAACATTCCTCCTATTTCATTCCTCAGACGGCAGCACTGGGTGCTAGTCCGGGAAGGAAGTGGTAGGGGGCGGTTCTCCAGGCCCGAAAGCTGGCCTGGCCCCTGAGCACCCGAAATAGACAGTAACCAGACCCGCTACCCCACCTCTCAGGCAGCTCAGGGTGGCCCGCTACCCCACCTCCCAGGCAGCTCAGGGTGACCCGCTACCCCACCTCTCAGGCAGCTCAGGGTGACCCACTACCCCACCTCTCAGGCAGCTCAGGGTGACCCGCTACCCCACCTCTCGGGGTTCTGGTTGGTTATCCATAGTCACTGCCCAGCTCTCCCACCAACCAATGGCATAAGTTTGGGTGAAATCCACTCTGCACCTCAGTTCCCTCACCTGACAGGACCTCCCCCACAGAGCTATCGAGGGCTAAGTGAGGCAGCCCGGTGGGATGCTGAAGACGGGCCCCGTGCAGGCGGAGTCCGTGGGTAACAGACACTTGCCATCATCACGCTCTGAACATGGACAGCACGGCTGTGTGACTGCAGACCGCTGTGTATGCGTGGCTCCACACAAGACGCTCAACTGGGTCTGGTCCCAGGTTTACATCCTACCTCACTCCCAAGTGCGTCTGAGCTTTTTACTACCCAGCAATGTGCGCCATGACCGGTCAGGAGGAGGGTCACTGCCTTCCAAGCAGCCGCAGAACGTGCCTGCAGCACCTCGGGCTGCTGGGGACAGCCTCACAACTGCAGGGGCGTCACGGGCATCGGCAAGTCTGGTTTCTACCCCGTCAGACCCAGAATGAGGTTCCCTGGACTCCGACTCACAGCTCCAGGAGCTCTGGGCCCCTCTCCTGTCATTCTGTCTGTTGGCAAACTTTAAAACAGACTAAGTCACTCGCAAAAAAGGGGAAAGCTCCTACCCCAGGCGCCGGAGGGAAGAGCGGGGTGATTATCTGTGTGCTACTGAAACCTTGTTTACGGAGAGCCCAGGTAAAGCGGCCCACACATTTATTTTAAAAAATCAAACATTAAGCCCGGCTGGCATAACTCAGTGCTTGAGCGTTGACCTATGAACCAGGAGGTCACAGTTCGATTCCTGGTCAGGGCACATGCCAGGGTTGCAGGCTCAATCCCCAATGTGGGGTGTGCAGGAGGCAGCCAATCCATGATTCTCTCTCATCCCTGGTGTTTCTATCTCTCTCTCCCTCTCCCTTCCTCTCTTAGATCAATACAAATATTTTTTTAAAAAAAAATTCAAACATTAAACGCTAGGTGATTTAACTCAACCGAGAACAAGGGTGTGTCACCACTTGCTCTCCTTCCTGGGTGGGTGTGGGGATGTCTTTTCCTGTGCGGAGAGGACCCCTCACCTTTTCCTCGTTGTGGGTATACAACAACGTGAATACAGTTAACACTCTTGAACTATACCCTCAGAACTGTCAAGAGGATAAACCTTATATGATGTGTATTTTGCCACAGTTAAACATTTAAAATTAAAAAAGCCTCAATGAATCTCCATGACCTGATCTCAGCCTCGGTTTCTGCTCTGGGGACGGTTCTGGAGGAGAAACGGAGGCAAGAACAAAAATGTGACTCCTTCCCTAGCCCGCTCAGCCTGGGGGCGCTAGGACAGTGATGGCGAACCTTTTGAGCTCGGCATGTCAGCATTTTGAAAAACCCTAACTTAACTCTGGTGCCGTGTCACATATAGAAATTTTTTGATATTTGCAACCATAGTAAAACAAAGACTTATATTTTTGATATTTATTTTATATATTTAAATGCCATTTAACAAAGAAAAATCAACCAAAAAAATGAGTTCGCGTGTCTCCTCTGACACGCGTGTCCTAGGTTCGCCATCACTGCCCTAGGACAAGTCGCTCACATCACAGGATGAACCACAGAACACCACGCCCTCCTCCTGCCAGCTCCCGGGACGCTGGCAACCTGGGCCCCAGGACTTTTGACTTTCAGGGTCCTCCTGCTCCTCCCCAACATCACTCTCCCCTTTGCCAGCACCCGAGGTGACAGTGCCAGGGATCCTCCCAGCTCTGGGCCACATAAGCCGTCCACCAGAGCGGAAGTGCGATGCCATGTTTCCAGGGGCAGGCACAGATCAACCAGACCAAATAGGAGGCCGCGCAGCATGAATACGCAAAGGAACCTGTGAAAACTCTGCCACGACTGTCAGAAGGCTCTACAGGCCAAGCATGTCAAACTCGCGGCCAGCGGGCCACATGCCTTGTTCAAACGAGGCCTGCTGGCCGCGAGTTTGACATGCTAATGTGGCCCGCCGGCCACGAGTTTGACATGCTAGCACCCCAGGCCGAAGGTGCAGCAGACAAAATTCCACGAACTGCAAAACAGAGGGAGGCTCATTTGTCCTGGGGTCGACGGGGGAGCTGGGGAGGGTGGGAACACTGGCTTGGCCACCTCCTCCAATGCTGCTGCTGCTGCTGCTGCAGGTGTGCTGGCTTCAGGCAGTAAGACACCCCATCACACACTCTGTTAGTGACATTGGCCCCCAATATGCCTGGCATATGCCTGTAGCTCAATGATGTGACGCAACCCTCATACGCCAGGCTGGGCACGGGAGAGACAACAAATCAGGGAGGGAGTTGGATTTATAAGCAACTGGGAGCCATGCATGTTGGCAGAATCGGGGAATACAAAGGGAAGGGGGGGCAGAGCCCGTGAGTCCCCCACCACAAATCCTCTAACAAATTCCCTTTCTGAGTCTGAAGTGGTTTCTTCAGCTACAAAGCAGACCCTTGACTGATAGTATCAGCAAGAACGGAGCCCTTCTTAACTCGCCTTTCAGCCATGAGGCGCTTAACTGCTGAAATCTCGACTGCTTTTTCATTTCAAATTTCGAGCTCCTTTGGAAAAGTAGGAGTTGGTTAATAAGCAATCAGATTAACTAGCAGAAACGCACACTAAGGACTAACGTCTCATCTGCCCTCAGGCCTGCAACAAATCCCAATGTTTTTCCAATCAGGATTATGTAAGCTGGAAGCCCACAGCTGGAAATGCGCTCAGCTCAGAGAGCGGCAGGCCGGCTCTCCAGCCCAGGAGCGGGTCAGACGAGAAGTCTGTGCCTAATGTTCTTCCCAGGACTCACTCCAGAGCACTGGTGGCGGGAGGACTCTCAGGCGGGCTGGGCGCTCCTTGCCGGAGGAGGTGGTAATGTGGGCACCAGGCAGCCCGGGGGCATCGGAAAGCCAGCAGCTGCCTCCACGAGGCAGGGCGCCACGCCTCTCTCTTCCATTTCCAGAACCAGCCCTCGCCAAAGGGCCAGCAGGGTCCAATGAGTCCCCATGCAGGTCAGGAGCAGACATTTAGGCCCAACGGCCATGAACTCGTTTGCCTTAAATTTTCAGGCCAATCTCTATATATAAAAGCCTAAGCGACCGTTTGACAGTTCGACAGTTAGACCGGTAGCTATGACGTGCACTGACCACCAGGGGGCAGACGCTCAAAACACAGGCATGGAAACATGGAACAGACTGATGAATCTCAGAGGGAAGCGGGGAGGAAGGAGAGCAGGAAGAGATTAACCAAAGATCTTATATGCAAACTATGGCCCAGTGCACGGATTAGTGCACCGGTGAGGTCCCTCAGCCTGGCCTGTGGGGATCGGACCAAAACCAGAAGTCCGACATCCCTTGAGGGGTCCTGGATTGCGAGAGGGTGCAGGCCTGGCCGAGGGACCCACTGGTGCACAAATCTGTGCACCAGGCCTCTAGTCAATTATAAAAGGCCTAAAATCCAATTTTCCATTTCTTATGAATAAGGGAACCAGGGCAGCTGGGAAGGTCTTTGAAAAAATCATCTGGTACACTTCAGAAGGGACATCACCCAAGTCAGAAATTTACAAAAGAAAAATTTTTTAGGTAGTGAACCCTATTTTGATTTGAGATGCTTCACAAGAAGGTCCAGCTGTGGCCGGAGGGGTGGGGGAGTGAGGGGCTCTGCACAGACTGTTCTCCACCCCAGGGCTCACCCACCTGACCATGCCACTCAAGATCAGAGCACACCCTAATTTTAGGGACCTCAGAGATCCAAAGAAGTCAACTGGCACAATTCCCCACCACATTTAACACATGCATGGGGCAGCATTCCTGTACCTGGTTTCTAATACCTTTGACAGCTCTAGGCAGTGCGTGTTAATATTCCCATCATGGATGAGGAAAACGAGGCAGAGAAACTGTTGTAATTCCAACAGGTGGCCTGGCACTGTAGCCCCACCCCACCCCAATTCTTTTTGGAAAAGGGATTCTTTATGGGGGCTATGCATGTTTGCTCAGTCTTGTGTAAAGAATTATATAAAAGCACTCCTTCCAGAGTACTACCTCAACACTTCTTATAACAATATTCTCAAGCTGCCTGTGAACAGAGGTGCGCAACCTGCCATAAGTCACACAGCTAACATGCAAGGGAGCTGGGCTCTGTGCCTCCAATGCCCATGCACCTTCCACCCAACCTCACTGCTTCTCTCACTGGAATCCTCTGGCTGCTGCCCAGGTCTCAGGCGATGCTGAGGAGACCTGGTTAGCACCCTCCACGCACCCATTTTCCACAGCAAATGGACAAGTGCCCAGCGCACAGTCCGCTGTTTCACAACATTGCTGAGCTTCGTCCATGCAAACAGTAAGCAGCCGTTGCCTCATTCCACATTATCGCAAACAGATTTCCAACGATGACATCAACAGGGCAGAGTCTGTGCGCCAATTTTTTTCATCTTTGATCCGCCGTTGACAAAACGAATGTTTGGACAGCAAGTGCGGCAGACTTGGTGACCCTGCTACTAAAACGACACTTGCCTTTTACCCGTTGTGATTAGGTTGAAGGACGGCAAAGGGGAGAGAAGCCCAAGGCCACCCCTTCCACTCCCACAAGACACCACATTCAGGCTTTCCTGCACACGCCTCCCCCAAACTGGCTCTGCGATGTCCCTGCTACCCTCCAGGCGTCCCCTCATCCACAGAACCACACACACGGGGCAAGAAGAGGAGCCTTCCCAGACACAGGGGAAAAGAAAGAAGGAAGCAAATGTGAAAAGCATCAACTAAGAAGCAGGCTGAAATACGGTCCAAGGAACAAACTAAAGGGAACACATGCAATGCAGTTTCAGACTAAACAATGACGTCCCCACACCCCGCAGATCATGTGACGGTAGCAGATTTATATCATCTGGGGGTGCGATGGCTGGAAAATGTAAGGATGGGGGGAGCGCCTGGCTCCAAAGGATGTGGACAGATGCTGACCGAGTTTGTTTATCTCGGGTTTTCTCGCACACGGTTCACGGGAGGTGATCAGCATTCACGGGAGGAGAGTTCCACCTGCATCTCATACGGCTGGCGTCTACTAAAGGTAACAGACAACAAGGCAGAGCGCGAATGTACTTCAGACTGGCACCTGAGAGTCTTTGTGGAGACAAACTCGACACCCACTGCCAACACACACGCTCCAGACGACAGGCGTCCGGCGCGCCCAACGCTCGTCCTCCCTTGCACTTGTCTCCTGGCTTCCGTACTCGCTGTTCCCTCCGTCGGGACGCTGCCCTTCCTGCTGGCCTCCGTGCCCCCTGGCGACCCTGCCACGGGTCAGCAGGCTGAGCAGCTCCTCTCTGCAGAGCCAGACCCCCAAGGCCCCGGTCCGATGGTCACACTATCCAAGGCCCCGGTCCGATGGTCACACTATCCAAGGCCCCGGTCAGATGGTCACACTGTCCTGCCACTGTTTACCCTTTGTCTCCTGCACCCAGGCTAAGTGAGCGCCCTGCAGTGGGGCTCCTGTCTGCTGTCCCCCGATCCTGGCATGGGCAGCAATCAAAGCAATTTGCTGAATGATGGAACACTGGAAGGGAGAAACACATGGCGGGCCCTGGGGGGGGCGGGGCCTGTCACTAACGCCAACGGGAATGCAAACGAATTCACACAAAACAGACAATTTATCTTTTCAGACTTGTGAATAAAAGGTTTTTTTTAAAAATATATTTCCATTGACTTCCGAGAGGAAGGGAGAGGGAGAGAGATAGAAACATCAATGATGAGAGAGAATTATTGATCAGCTGCCTCCTGCACGCCCCCCACTGGGGATCGAGCCCACAACTTGGGCCTGTGCCCTTGGCCGGAATCAGACCGTGAGCTCCTGGTTCACAGGTCGACGCTCAACCACTGAGCCACGCCAGCTGGGTACTATAAAGGTTTTTGAAATCTCTCGCTGGCTACATACACAAGGATCACAGAATTCAGACTCATGACGCTGGAAAGGATCCTCGGTCCCGTGGCCCTGTGGCTACATACACAAGGATCACAGAATTCAGACTCATGACGCTGGAAAGGATCCTCGGTCCCGTGGCCCTGTGTCCCACTCATGCAGGAAACACGTGTCTGCTTTGCACCAAGTCGGCGAAAAACAGTACACAGATCACAGCAGAGGTTTTTTCTTTCCGCTGCTTCAGCTTTCTGCCACTCATCATCGGCGAAAAACAGTACACAGATCACAGCAGAGGTTTTTTCTTTCCGCGGGGCACTTCCGTCCTTGGGGAAGGGCACGTCTTCTGAAAGGCACGGCCTTCGTGGAGGGCATCGGACCAACTCTAACTCCCGGGGGTGTCTAGCAAGTCTTGGCATGCAGTGGACGCTCCAAATATTTCATAATTGGTCTTTGACCAACACAAACCCAGTATCAGCCGCACGCCTTCACTTTCCAGGCCTCAACTCCTTCCCACTGAAATTCCCGTCAGATAGAACGGGGTAATGTACTTTTTAACTTTTTAATTTATTTTTAAAAATATATTTTTATTGATTTCAGAGAAAAAGGAAGAGGCTGAGAGATAGAAACATCCATGATGAGAGAGAATCATTGACTGGTTGCCTCCTGCACACCCCCTACTGGCATGTGCCCTGACCGGGAATCAAACCGTGACCTCCTGGTTCACAGATCGGCACTCAACCACCGAGCCATGCTGGCCGGGCGGGTGATGTATGTTCTAGAAGCCACCTAAAAATGAAGGACGTCAACCAGTTTTATTACTGGAGTCATAAAGCGAAGGTCTGACCACCGTGGGAGGACAGCCATACAGGGGCAAGAACGCTACCCTTCTGCTTACAGCAACGCCACGGTGAAGGAGGAAAACAGCCGTGAGAATTCTGAACCATCTTTTCTTCCTCCTGCATAAAAAATTCCCAGGCCGAGCAATGGCATGGCTATGCCTCACCTCACTGTGATAGTGCAAACGAAACTCTATCTTGAACGACTGGGCAGGGAATACGGTTTCTCCTATTGAGCACGGTAGTCCAGTTCAAAGGCCGTCCTCGCCCACATTCCAGCCCCTTCCCGGCATCCCTCTGGAGAAAGCCAAAAAGAAAAAGAGTACTGCTCCTCCCACTCACCTGCAGTCCCTTTACCCATCAAGGACACGTCTAACAAACCACCTTCCCTCAAACACGCCCCTTGTTTCCCATTCCCCACCCAAACCCACGAGGACAGAAAACAATGACGCCACTTGGTCATCACCATGACTCTGACCTTTAAATGTTTAACCGGGGATCTATTCTTTAAAGGCCAGATAAATAGGCAGGTGATTAGTTTTCAACATGAGTCACAATATCCCCACAGAGAAATAATTCAATTAAATATTTAATGGCCTTCGGTTGGTTTGAGGCCCTGTTTATACCGGGCCCAGGTGGCACAGGCGTGGTCTCCTGAGTGAAGAAGGGAACAGGCCCCCAGGGGGAAGAGGGGCCCAGGGGAGGCAGGGCAGGCGGCCCTCACCCTGGAGCTGGGAAGCCAGGCTCGGGGACAGGAAGACGATGCACCAGGCACGGTGGCACTGTCCTGGTCACGCGGAGGCAGAGGCCCTGCCCTCTCATAGACTGTGTCTTACCACCCCTCCCAGAGAAATCCTCACTAGCCCTTGGAGAGGCACCAAGATCCTCAAGTGGATTCTTGGCACCAGAGTGTTTCCGGTTTGGGCTGGATGTTGTTTCTCTGGGTGATGTGCTACCAGGAGCTGGCTTTACTCTCTTAGCTAAGAAGACCCTCCTCACCCGTGTGGCTCAGTGGTTGAGCATCGACCTATGAACCAGGAGGTCATGGTTCGATACCCGGTCAGGGCACATGCCTGGGTTGAGGGTTGAACCCCAGTGTGGGGTGTGCAGGAGGCAGCCGATCAATGATTCTCATCACTGATGTTTCTACCTCTCCCTCTCCCTTCCTCTCTGAAATCAATAAGATATACGGTATCAAAAAAAAAAAAAAAAGCCCCTCCCCAAGTAGACTCGCCTCACCAGGAAATACGGGGAGGGCCTCCGTGGGCAAGGTCAGAGTTCAGACAATCCCACCCTACAGAAGACTAACAACTCAACCTGCTCACTGCTATGTGTCCTTCCTCTAGTTCTTGGGGACTGGAGGAAGCACTGGGGGGATAGCTAATCCGGAGAACAGTTTCATTTGAAGGATTCCGGCAATAAAAATTTCCCAAGCTGCTCGATTTAGCTGTTTCGGGGTATGGCTACCCTATTGAAAATGTTTAACTGCAACGCCCTTTGCTGTCCTCTGAATTCCCACAAATGTTCATCTTTCTTACAAAGACCACAGGAGACTATGGTATGTGCCTTCATGTTCCTATATCTACATTTCGCTTGTCATACTCCCCAGGTATTTCCCATCAAGGTATTGATCCATCACCTTTGTTAGCAACATTGAAAGGCTAACATTATTATGAAATGCGATTCGGCCCCACTTTGTGAATACCACATTTTCTTTTTACCAAATATAAATAAATCTGGCTCCCAAAATAGTTGGGTGCCCCGACCCTCTGCCAAAACTTTGACCCCAAAAAGTGAAACTTATCAAATTAACCACCCAATTGAAGCATTTGGCTTAAAACAAAGCAAGAACAGCCCTGTCCAGGTGGCTCAGTTGGTTGGAGTGTCGTACCACACACCCAAAGGCTACAGTTTCGATGCCAAGTTGGGGCACACACAGGAGGTAACCGATCTGTGTTTCTTTCTTTCTCTCTCTCTCTCTCTCTCTCTCTCTCTCTCTCTCTCTCTCTCCCCCTCCCTCCCTCTCTCAAATCAATGAGAATTTTTTTAAAAAGCACCTAAAACTCAGAAGCACCTTCTAAAATAAGTTGCTATGTGACCCTTCCCTGGGAACTAGGAAAATCGGTTCCTCCCTCCTTGTCAGTCATGAGAGCCATCAACCATGGCTTCCTCTGGGTGAACTGAGAAGTGCTGGTTAAACCAGCTTCAAAGAAAGGGGGAGATTTCCTCGCAATCCCCATTTCAACATGCTAGTCAGCACTCGAGCACACATTCAAGAAGGCCCGGCCCGTGCAAAGACCTGCACAGACAAAGGAAGGACAAGTCAGGCCCTGCTCTCAGGACTGACTGGGTCACCGCGTGGAGGAGAAAGGAGTGCGTGCAACTATGTACCAGGAGCCACACAGGGGCTCCCAACCGCACCGCGTGCAGGTGGCGAGAGAGCGAGCACCATCTTTTTGAGCAGGGCTGGGCCGTTACTGGCAGATGCTCCGCCCAGCGCTTCAAAGGAGGAACGGTGAGGGCATGGACCAAAGTTCAGAGAGAAGGCGACCCCAAGCAGTCCAGACTCAGGTGGTGGCGTGACGGAGAAAGAGAAAGGAATGGGCAGAGGAGAACAGCAGGGAGCAGCACCTATTCAGCTTGAGAGCCTGGGAGTGATCAGTGAGGCAGGACTAGGAACCGAAGGTCAGTCTGACATTTGAGGTCCAGGTGACCTCCACTGGGAGCTTCACAAACAAGGGAATGAAGAGGCGGCAGTTTGGTTTGGCTGAGTCTCAGGTGCCATCGGGAGGACCCAATATCCCTGAACTGCGCCAGGAACGCTGACGGTGCGGAAATAAATGTCTCCTCAGATGATCGGAGACCAACCAGCAGACGGCAGGAGGAGGGAACTGGAAGCTGACCCAAAGAGGTGTGTTTGCCCAGAGTAGGGAGGTGTGGGCACGGGAATGAGTGAGGCCTGCACAGAGCTCTTTCCTACCCTCCACATCACCCACGGCAGATGTCTGGCAAACGCCTGGGAATGTCCTGCTGCTCGGATCATTGTATTTGTTTCAGAGATAGATGCTATAGACGACATGCCCACATCTTCCCAGCGACAGACCTCACAGCAGCACATGGCCCCCAATCTGTCAGGGCCTGGGCGTGTGGAGTTCAGACCCAAATATGCAAATCATCCCTAGCAGGGAAATGGTTCTCTGGGCGGGGCTTTGGGCATGGGAGCCGGAAGGAAGAATGAATGAGAAGGTACTGTGTAAATGGTTGTTTTTTAAAAATGTATTTTTTACAGATTTCAGAGAGGAAGGGAGAGGGAGTGAGAGATAGAAACATCTATGATGAGAGAGAATCACTGATCATCTGCCTCCTGCACGCCCCCTCCTGGGGATCAAGCCCAAAACCCTGGCATGTGGGAATCGAACCGTGACCTCCTGGTTCATAGACGGATGTTCAACCACTGAGCCACACTGGCTGGGCAACAGTTGTCCTCTTTGTTGGGCAGAACCAGACTCACGTCCTGCCTCTGCCTCCCGCTAGTTTCGTGATCCTGGAAAGGATTTTTCTGAGCCTCAGTGTGCTCATCTTTAAAGTGGGCCTCTCTTCTGGCCTCAGAAGATTCTAGTTAAAACATGAGATAAATCACGGGACAATACACTATGGAGTGTAAAGGGTTTCTTGGCAAGCCACGGAATCCTTCTAATCTTTGCACGGAGCCTATCACAACAATTCTGACTCATTCTTACAGGCAGAATTCCCGTCCAGAGAAATGAGTGCGTGGCTGAGGACTTACGGACAACAAAAGCTGAAACTTAAGCAGGCCAGCACTTTCAGACACAGGCTCCCATGGCTGGCAAGGCCACTGTACCCACCGAGGCAGCCCAGTCTGGTCCTGGCAGACGGCCAGTCAAGGCACCCACCACATAAAACTGCAGCTCTGGGGTCCTTGTGAAGGGGTTTCAACTCTAAATGCATATTCAGCTGCACTGCCTTCTTTAAACACATCTCGGTCCTCTTATTTCTTGGTGAACAGACTGCAGATCGGGAAGGCTACCCATCCATTTTCATGAGCAAACCCTCACACACAGCAATGAGTCCGTCCAAGAAATCCAGATGGCAGGATTCTATCCGGGCAACGTCCCCACCGCCTCCCTGCGCCTCCCAGTTGGCTCACAGGGTCAACTTTCCAGTCTGTGACTCTTAAGCATAATAGGCACCTACTATGTGCAGAGCCTGATAACGACAGGAAGGGAGGGGCTGGGATTCAAACCAAAGTATGCCTCCAGGGCCAGGTCTCTGAAGCCTGGCACCACGCTGGCGAGAATGAAGGGACCCGGCAAAAGCAAGACCACAGCGCATCTGACGGGCGATGGGAGAGGACGTTGTGTTAGTGTGGGTCTTCCAGGAGCAGGGCTATTTCTCGCCACACAGAGCCATTCTGGTGTTTCTGCAGTTCTTCTCCAGGGAACACGGGGCTTGCACAGTGCTGGGCTGGTCTTCTCCTGGGAACACGGGGCCTGCACAGTGCTGGGCTGGTTTCTCCTGGGAACACGGGGCTTGCACAGTGCTGGGCTGGTCCACCCCACTGGCAGCTTCTCAGGCAGCTTCTCAAGCACCTTTTCTGCCAGGACGATTAAGCTAAAGTCAAGGTGGCCCCCGCCTGAAGGACCCTGAGAAGCATCACGTCCAGAAATGAGCCATCTCAGAGCAGCGGGGTGGGGACCCAGTGAGGTTTTATTTCCTAAGGCCGTTTGTTGGAAGCTGCTCCCTCTGCCCTTGGAAAGGAAGCGACAAGATGAACCTGGTCATGGGACCTGGTTAGAAATGACCCAAACTCAGCGAGGAGAGATCAGAGGCCCCCACAAGCCCTGCCTGGGACACCTGGTTGTACGTTTCTTCCCCTGCGCGTGGCCCAGCCACTGCTCCAGAGAGAAAGCAAGGGGCGCATCTCCATGGTGCCGGCCGCAGGGACGGATGTACGCCGCCCTGGCACTAAGAAAGGTCTCCGGAGGCTTCTTCCGGTCACTGCACTGCTGAGCCAGCCGTCTGCTCCGTCCCTGCCGGGCCTGCACCCACGGCCACGGCCTGGAAGCGAGCCGGCCGCAGGATGCTGCTTTACCTGGGAGTGCTCTGCACGGTCCCAACCACCGGGAAGCAGCGCCGGGTCCACACCAACGTGCGCACAGAGAAACCTTCCGGGGCCTCAAAAGCCTGCCGCAGCCGGACTCTCAGGAGAAAGGGAGGCTGTGCTCACCTCTCCCAGCCCCCGCCTCGGACCCTGGGGTCTGCATGGTGCCTCCGGGCTGTCTGAAGACCTGGGGCATCTTACCGAACCTACAACTGGCTCAGTGAAGTTCTCGAGTTGGCACAGGAAGGATGAGGGCTGGCTATCGGGGAGACATCAGAGCTTAATCACTCCACCTGCTAACACTTACTGAGCGCCACTGCATGCATCAGACACGTGACCCCTCCCTTTGCACAACCCCGGCTTTATCAAGGAGGACCTGAGGCTCACGGAGGTTAAGTCCCTTATTCAAGGTCGCACACCGAGAATATGGGGGGGAGGGGGAGATACAGGATTCAAAGCAGGACAATCAGATTCCAAACCCCCATTCTCAACTCCTCCTCCATAACACGGGGCCACAGCCAAGGGGAAGAGGGGACACGGGACCAGGGAAACAGGGGAGCACGCCAGGGAAAATTCGTGAAGAGGGAAGGCTGGGATCAGAGGCTGAGCAGCACCACGGCCCCAGGGACTGTCGTGTGGGGTGTGACGGAAGGAGAGGCAGGTCAGGGAGGAGGCGGGCGGCCTGGGTTGTGTAACCTTCCGTGGGCAACGAGTAGGGAGCCAGGGAAAGACGCACAGGGGAGCAGCGAGAACTACATTTTGGGAAGAAAATCAGGACAATGGCGTTTCCTATGGATAGAGCTTGCCTACAGAGAGAATACTGGCCATGATGGCAAGCGCAGCACAGCTCACGCAAAGGAGCAGAAGCTAAAGGCCTGGAGGGGAAGGGCCGAGGGGCTGCCATCACCGTCTGAGTCTAACCTCAAGCAGCCGCCTCGCCGCTCCTGGTCTCACTCTCAGATCCTGTTCCCCGGAACACGGTGCCAATTATCTCTTCCAATTAAACCGCAGCCACAGGATACGAAGTCCAACGACACAGACCAGCAGCAGGAGGCTACCCGGCCTCGGGCTGGCATTTATGAGCCCGATTAGCAGGAAGGCTCGTCTCCTGCTCCCCACCGCTAACTCACCAAGGAAGCTGGAAGTGCTGGTGAGCCCTGCGGGGCCTCCGCCTCCGACCCCGACCTCATGAGGCCCCCACGACAGGGCAGGGCTCTGGCAACGGGCAGGACGACACGGATGGCAGAGCCCGGAGAAGCCATGGCTTCCTCCGCACCAAGTCCACTGTCCTGCACAACAGGCTTTCGGGACACCACAGTCAACGTGCCAACTCCACAGGGGGCTCCTGCCCATTGGCAAGAGCACAAAAGATCCAAGTTACAGGCACGTTATCAGCTAACAGCTTCCACTGATTGTCTACAACGGGCAAGAAACTGAGAAGCATTTTATATCATTTCATGTAATTCCCATGGCAACCCTCTGAGTCAAGTCCTATGTTACCATCACCCTATTGTACAGATGGGGAGACTGAGGCTAAGGGAAATTTGTCATAGGTGGGTAAATCTAGGATTCAACCCCAATGGTGTCTGGCTCCAAAGTCTGTACCTGAAGAGTCACTGCCCCACGGCACACTCAGAAAGTAACATGCGTGGGTTTTATGTAATCCTGGTCCATCTGCAGGAAAACGGTATTCACCAAGGAGGTCCCTGGGCAAGAAGGGCGCTGAGCTGGAAATGAGCTCACATACTGAGCATTATGACCTGTCCCAGGCCTGTGCTCTGTGCATACATTCATTCATTATAATTCTTCCAATGACCCCGTCACCACCCCATTTTACAGACGAGGAAACTGAGACTCAGGAAGACAGATCTGGGTGCTTCGCTCTAAGGCAGTGGTTCTCAACCTTCCTAATGCCGCAACCCTTTAATACAGTTCCTCATGTTGTGGTGACCCCCAATTTCATTGTTACAAATTGAACATAATTAAAGCATAGTGATTAAACACAAAAACAATATGTAATTATATATGTGTTTTCCGATGGTCTTAGGCGACCCCCAAAGGGGTCTCGACCCACAGGTTGAGAACGGCTGCCCTAAGAGAATTAATTACCCAAAGGACTAAAACGCCCCCTTCTGAGCAGTCACGGTTTCTGTCTTCAGCATTTTAACTGCAATCCTTTAAAACACAATGCGCACACTATGCCTTCTTACACAGAGCCTCCCGCCCGCTGGTGTGAGCTCACTTCCCAGAGCTGCCTGGGTGAGGACGGCGAGGGGGCCAGGCTTACTGCCTGCCGAGGCCTGTCTGAGGCCTCCCCGAAACACACACCTCGTCTGCTCCAAGGAACGCGATCCCGCCTTTAACTGCTTAAACTGCAGGATCACACACATTTAATAAACATCCCAGGACTCTGGCCAGGGAGGAGGTCGCCTCCCCGTCCCCGGAGAGACCACTTTCAAAGGCGAGCTGTTTACTCTGGGCCCAAAGGGGCCATGGACCCGAAGGCCCCATCTAACTCCATCCGAGGCTGTTGGGTTCAATGGAAAGTGACCACTCCTCTTAGCAAGTCACCCATCAGCAAAGCCACCAGCAGACACGTGGGCCCAGGTTTCACAGACGGCTGTCATCCACACAGGAGTAAAGGCGACATGGAGTGGAACGGGAACAGAGGGAACAAATTAAAGAGGATAAAGGCCTGGGAGGAAAAGACAACGAGAGACACTGATATTTTTCATTATTTCGATGTACAAAGATCTCACACATATGATCTCAATTCCCACATCAATTCTACGGGAGGGGGACACACCGTGACTGGTCTCCTTGGTTCACAAACACTGGAAGAGAAAGCCAGCCCGATGCCAGGGGGTGCAGACACCTGCTCCAGTGGGGCCCACAGACCAGCAGCAGGGCCTGGGAGCTCACTCCGACCTCCAGCGTCGCAGCCTCACAGCCCGCATTTCAATCACCCAGGTGAGTCATGGGCGCTTTAAGGATGGACAAGCGCTGGTCTAGTGCATAGGTTTGGGGTCAGAAAAATCTGGGTCTCACTTGCCATGTGACCTGAGCTAAACACTCATCTGTGAAGTGGTCCTTACGTACAAGGTAGTTGTAAGAAGGACACAAAATAAAATGCATTTAGCATAGACTCTGAGAGCGAAAAAAGAAAATCACCAGTTGGCTCTGCCATGGTCACCGTCCACCACTAGGACCCGAGCCACAGGCGCGCCTCTCGCGGCTTACATCATTCTGGGAACCTTTGGCCGCGGCACCCAGAACCTGCTTGGCATGTTGCAATGCTCACGGCCCACCTCCGTGCTCTTAAATACACAATGTCCCAGCATCATCACCAAGACAGAGCCGCCAACCACACTCAGAGGCAAAGACACACAGGGATGAGAAAAGGAGAAGAATGACTCATGGTGGGCTTAAACATTTCGCCAGCCAGCGCCCCAGGGCTCCGCCCTGGAGCCTACGGCACCGTACACCCCCCAGGTGCTACAGACAGAGACAAGGAAGCCGGGGACAGGGACGGGCCAGCTCCTCTGGACTCTGTCCAGGCAGGCTTCCTGAGCCGAAGGTCCCTGAGAACACACAGACCAAAGGTCACCACCTTGACCCAAGAATCTCCCCAGGGATGTGAAATGGATGTTACGCCCACAGCGAGCAAACAGCACAGGGATTTCGCCACAGGTGAGCCCATGCAGAAGGACACATACACCTGCAAGGCAAGGGCAGGTCTGCACGCCAGGGCCCGACGCCTCTGCAGAGGTCAGATATGGTCCCGGCCAGCCTGCCACTGTCCTTCTCGTGTCCCTGGGTCCCTCTGTGCCTCGCCAAGCACCAAGCCTCGAGTCCCAGTCAACGCACCGGTCCCCAGGTTTACCCTCTGTCCTATGATGTCTCTGGCCCCATACTGTTCACTTTGCTCCCAAAGCCACCCTCATTCGGGTTCTGATCATGAAAGCCCTCAGGCCGGCCAGTTTCTGTCTCTCCACAGCTCAAACCATCAGGATCACTCCCTCAGTCAATCTCCAACCCCACTGTGCCCGCTGGTGACTCTCCTGCTCAGAGAACAAACCACAGGTCCTCCAAAGGGGGGGGGGCAGCAAAGCTGAGGTTCCCATCACTGCCCCCTGCCCCCCAGTCTTCTGTTGCAGCCACTGGGATAAGAGAGATGTGGAGTTTGCTGGCAGCGGTTGTCTGTCTGGTTTGACTTTAACAGAAAGCAAACAGAAGAGGTAAAGAGCAGGGCTCTCCACATAACCACAGACGGATGTCAGCGCAAAGACGATGCATCTTCCTGCAAACTGGAAACTTCTCCAACCAAATGGCTGTCATCAACTGAGGAGCCAAGCCCTTCATAAAACTCTTGTTGGGCAAACCCTTTTGGGAACTCTATGTAGGAACAGCATCTAGAACAGTGGTTCTCAACCTTCTGGCCCTTTAAATACAGTTCCTCATGTTGTGACCCAACCATAAAATTATTTTCGTTGCTACTTCATAACTGTAATGTTGCTACTGTTATGAATCGTAATGTAAATATCTGATATGCAGGATGGTCTTAGGCGAGCACTGTGAAAGGGTCGTTCGACCACCAAAGGAATCGAGACCCACCGGTTGAGAACCGTTGATCTAGAAAGTGGTTTATAAGTCACTGGAGAAAAGCAGTTCTGGTGACTACTTCACAATCCAACCCTCTTTCTGATCACAAGCTGTGCTGAACAGCTCTGCACCCACCCTGGGCCCAGGACGCGGCTCCCGCTCCTATTTCAAAAATAAAAATTAGCCCACTCTCAGTGGGCAACTATTTACCACAATAATGTTTGGTGACTTTAATTCGCTGCTGTGTAAAGTTCGGATGGTGGTCCCAGAGAGATTTCCCCAAAAGGTCAGGGTGGTGGCCACACTGAGGGAGCCAATGGAATTAGCTCCCAAAATTAATACAATCCCTTCTCTCACACATCAAGTTGTGATCCAGACCCTAATTCATAGATGAAAGTTTATATGAATCAACATGACAAAATGGCCATGACCTTCTGCAGGGAGCTTCCTTGGAAACCAGTAGGAAGGAAACATACAGCAGTCCCTCCTTATCCACGGTTTCACGCTCCATGGTTTCAGTTACCCGGAGTCAACCGCAGCCCAAAAATATTAAGTGGGAAGTGACCACTCTTCTTGGCAACAATTCCTAAGTTTTAAATCACACGCTGTTTCTGAATATGGCGATGAAATCTCGGGCCGTCCAGCTCCATCCGCCCGGGACCTGAATCGTCCCTGTGCCCAGCATGTCCACACTGTAGACGCTCCCCACACACTGGCCACTTAGTAGCTGTCTCCATCATCAGACTGAGTGTCTCGATCACTGTGCTTGTGTTCAAGCACACCTCACAGCAGCCGAACGCTATGTTCCAACGCTTACGTCATTCACCTCACCTCCTCTGGTCACACAGGCACTGCGTCATCTCACATCATCGCAAGACGGTGAGTACAGTACAATGAGACACTTTGAGAGAGAGACCACATTCACATAACTTTTATTAAAGAATATTGCTATAATTATTCTTTTATTAGTTATTATTAATTTCTAATAATTAGTAATTTATCAATTAAACTTTACCATAGTATGTATGTTGTTGTTTTTTAAAAACCCAGTATATATAGGGTTTAGTAGGTTCAGTACTATTCACCATTTCAGGCATCCACGGGGGGAGAGGGGGTGTCTTGAAACGTATCCCCTGTTTTAAAGGAGATATAAAAAAGTCTCTGCCCTAGCTGGTTTGGCACAGTGGATACAGTGTTGGCCTGCGGACTGAAGGGTCCTGGGTTCAATTCCAGTCAAGGGCACATGCCTGGGGTTGCGGGTTCAATCCCCAGTAGGGGGCATGCAGGAGGCAACCTATCAATGATTTTCTCTCATCATTAATGTTTCTATATCTCTCTCCCTCTCCCTTCCTCTCTGAAATCAATAAAAAAATATGTATATATTTTTTAAAAAAAGGTCCCAGCCCTGGCCAGGTAGCTCAGTTGGTTAGAGCATTGTCCCAATATGCCAAGGTTATAGGTTTGATCCCCAGTCAGGGCACATACAGGAATCATCTCTCTCATCAATCAATAAAATTTTTTTAAAAGTCCCAATTCCCCGTTTCTTTGTACTTTCCTTCATCATCTTCTCACACCACATTGTTTACTATTTACAAACATGGAGACATGGAGATCACTCGCTGAGGACACACCCCTTACACCAGGTGCACTCCAGCAGTTAGTGACGCCTGGGCCTGACTTGTGTGATCAGCTGCCTAGAGCACCAGCCTTCCCATTTCCCTGATCTAAACCCTCTTCGCCCTGTTGCTAAAACAGCCATGCCGCTGGTATTCAAAGCCTGCTCCCTGGGTCAGCGGGAGCCGCACAGGCCCACCCCGACTTGCGGAATCAGGGCTGCATTTTACAGGATCCCAGGTGGTGCCCATGTGCATCTCAGTTTGAGAACCCCTGTTCCACGTGGTAACAAAAAGACAGCACATGATTTATAATGTCCTAATGAAGTTTTTGTTTTTCCAAAATAATCAACCTTCAACCTTCAACTTTGTTTTTACAAAACAGGGAACCGTCCGTCCTCTGACTGCTTCTGCTTCCTCATCTGCTAGAAGGGACCCGTATGTTCTCCTGGGCTGTGGCAGGTCCACTCCGGTGCCTAGCTCGGAGCCGGGGACAGAAAGGAGCTCGATCCCCACTTACTTGCCCTCCAAGCATCACTTCCCTCCTCTCTTCCCATAAGCAACCCTCACTTTGGGGTTCAAAAAGATCAAAGGAAACCAAGAAACAGCAATGGAAAGAAAAGAAGAAAACGGAGAACACAGACAACAAGACACACAGGACTGAGCTAGTCTAGGCTCCCCCCGCCAGCCCCCCCCAAATAACCAGTAGACAGTGGGTGCTCAACCACTGCTGTTGCATGGATGTCCTGAGCTGTTAGCATCTCTGACACATCTGCCCTATTTCGAGGTGGACTCAGCTTATTTCATGGCTCTCTGATTTCTACCTTATTAGGATGCCATCCTGCTTTCCATCTGGATGCTAAGTAAAATAATAAGAAAGGTTAGGTTGTCTCAATATTCTCACCTAGCGCCCGCCCCCCAAATGCCCTGTTACACCCACCAAGGACCTGAATGAGTCTCTGAGGAAGGTAATGAACTCTAAGGTTAAAGCACAGAGGTGAGATATCTCTTTGCCAGACTCCTGGGACTAGGAGCAGAGTCCAAAGCAGCCTCGGACACAGGTTCTTGGGTTTAACTACAGCTACTGCCAGATTGCGCGTTCTCTCTCTCTCTCTCTCTCTCTCACACACACACACACACACTCACACACACACACACACACACACACACACAACATGTTTGGAGACTCCAAATTCTAGGGAAATGTAACAAAGGTTATTAACTCGGGCAGCTTACATTCGAAGAGTTTTCCAAAGGGCAGCCCATGTGACAGGAGCAATCTGACAGCCATGACAAATTCGGCTTGATTTGCCCGCGAGCCCTCCCTGTCCATTTAGCTGTGATCACTGAGGCCTCCTGATCCTCGCCGAGGAAATACACCCGGCTGTCCACGATGAGCCTCAGATCTCGCAGACCCAGCGTCTCCGAGCATTCCTGTCCAATGAGCAGAGAGCACCATCACCCTGCGGAGGGGCCTGGAGAGGGGCCGCTTCACGTGGAGGCACACGAGCTCTCTGCCCTGACAGGACCTTGCACAGTGACCTCAGAGCTTCTTTAGAGGAACCAACTGGCAGCATTTGCTATAGGCTACTGACTCCCACAACTTCATCATCATTCAGGCTTCCTTGCTCGCATTTAAAATTCAAAAGTATGAAACTCTGAACTAAGACCAGCCTTTCCTCCTGAAGCCACGACAGTAAACCTAGGCTAAAGAAGGAATGATCCTTTAAATCTTCTGCTGTGTGTCCTGATTCTTCTTTCCAATCTTTAAAAAATGTTTTCATTGATTTTTTAGAGAGGAAGAGGGAGGGAGAGGGAGAGAGGGAGGGAGAGAGAAACATTGATGCAAGCAGGAAACATCGATTGGCTGCCTCCTGCACGCACCCCAACTGGGGATCCAACCCTCAACCTGGACATGTGCCTTTAGCGGGAATCAAACTGACAACCGTTCGGTGCACGAGGCGACCGACACTCAACTGAGCCACACTGACAGGGTGTGCCCTGTGTCTCTATGATCCCTCACTCTCATGTCACACCAACCCGGCACGTTAGACACTTACCCCAAAAGCTCATGACACCGAGGCCTGCTCAGGTCCCAGGGGGAAGCAACAGGCTCCGGAACTGGCTGCCTGAAGCAAGTGCCCTTCTCTGTGCTTTTCTACAGAGCCGTCCTGCTCCGTCAGTTCAGGTTAAGATGGCTGGATTGTTAATGAATTCATTTATCAACCCAACCCCTCCCGAGGATCTATTCTGTGAAAGGGAACAGGGAAATGGGGCAGTAGCTTGAGAAGGAATAGAATCAAGGGCAGTTTCACGTGGTGACATTAAAGACCGCGTATACCCCAGCCAGTCCCGAGTGAGGGACATGCCAGGGGAGACTCGTGAATAGGCTGGGGCAGGGATACGACCCCAGGGGCCTTCTCCCACAGAAAGGGAAAAGGCTCGATGGGGAGGGGCTGCTGGGGGCCTTGGTCCCAGAAGACGAGCACTGACCCTTGCAGAAATGCAGGCGGCTGGGGGTTCGCCCCTCTGCGCACCGTGGCCACCGCTGTTTCGTGCCGGGGCCTGCAGGAAACAGGTGGCCATCTCCATCCGCATCCGGGCAGGAATGGAATTTCTGTGTCACATTCTTCTGATGGGTCTTTTAAGCAAAGGGTGGATCTGCCCCTACCAGTGAAAGGGTTGGTTTCAAAGCTACAGGTAGGATGTAGGCACTTGCCTGTTTATTTCATACAGTTACTGAGCCCAGGTGTGAAAGCCGCTATGAGAACATAAAACCAAATCAGCCTGAACTTGCCCTCAAAGTCCGCTCTCACAGAAGACACATCCACCATTAGGTAAATGAAGGAGGTGAAACTGGTTTGGGAGCTTACGGAGGTAGATTCACTCCAGTTGGGAATAGGATGTCGCCTCCCAGATGTTACTGTACATAATGAGAATCACCTGATAATCCTTTCCTGCGGGGTCTCTTCCGTCTCATAAAACTCTGGGATTCCTTTATCTGACTTCCTTTATGGTTTTACCCTTTAAGCCGGAGAATGTCGCCTCTGACAATAAATCTAGTAAAGATGTTAATCATAATTCTTTTATCAGAAAGATCCAAGGAAATTTCCATCTTGATGACTACAAAAGGTATCGAGCCTCCCATTGTAAGGGTCTTTCTCTCCAACCAGTGGAGAAGATACAGGAAAAAAGGCGTGACACACAAGTGTCTGTGATTAAATCCACTCCCCCAAACGGCCCCACCTTCCAGTGCAGGAATGCCGCTGAATGCGCTTCACAGGAAGCCCAAATCATCCGAAAATAGGCTCGGAGGGAGGAGAGTCCCATCTGACACAGGGAAGAGGATCACACCCGGACATTCCAGCTCGCAAGTTCCTTCCTGGGCAGAGCCCCGCGGCCTCGGGAACACGGCCAGGAGGCCGCGGGGTCCGTGGTGGGGTGAGCGGGCACCTGCTCCCCTCACAGCCTCCGCGCAGTTGTGTCTCCCGGAGCGCCAGGGGAAGAGACCGGGCACAGAGCTCACCACCACCACTCAAGCATGACGCTGCTATGCCCCTGACATGCTTCCCTTTTAATGACCTGCGAGGTTTAAAGTGAACACCGTCACCGGCATCCCTCTGTCCTCCCACTCTGCTCAGGGTCCAGGAGGGTGACAAGGACGAGGCCACGAAAGAATGGGCAGCAGCGGAGGATGCCTTTCTTAATCACTAGCAGTTATTGCTATAACGTCACAAGCAAACAAATGAGAAAGATCATTTTGGAAACACAGAAACAGTCCCCATGAAGGACAGAATTCTATTAACTGTGGAAGGTCGGTTTGAATTCATCAAAAGGCTCAACTGGCAAGTATTAACCAGGCCCTGTAACAACAACACAAAGATGTTCAGTTTTCCAAGGCATAAATAGTAATGAGCGAGGTTAGAAGGTGTTGGCAAGCTGAAGTCCTGGGATACCTGCTTTAACGACGATATAAAATTCTCACAACAAAGTGTACAAACGGCTCCTTTATTTTTTTATTTTTTTAAATATATTTTTATTGACTTCAGAGAGGGAGAGTGAGAGAGAGAGAGAGAAACATCAATGATGAGAGTGAATCATTGCTCGGCTACCTTCTGTACGCCCCCCACTGGGGATTGAGCCTGCAACCCAGGCACGTGTGCCCTTAACTGGAATCAAATGTGGGACCCTTCAGTTCGCAGGCCGATGCTCTATCCACTGAGCCACACCAGCTAGGGCTAAATGGCTCCTTCCAATTGCTGTAAAAGCACATACAGACTCTACAGGGACAATCTTCCCGATAGTATTAACCTGTAGGCTTCTTTTCTATAAAATGTTAGGACAGTTAGTGTCTAGACCAGTGGTTCTCAACCTTCTGGCCCTTTAAATACAGTTCCTCATGTTGTGACCCAACCATAAAATTATTTTCGTTGCTACTTCATAACTGTAATGTTGCTACTGTTATGATCGTAATGTAAATATCTGATATGCAGGATGGTCTTAGGCGACCCCTGTGAAAGGGTCGTTCGACTGCCAAAGGGGTCGCGACCCACAGGTTGAGAACCGCTGGTCTAGACGTTCATAAACTTGGGATCTGGAAAGCCTAATTTAATCAAGAGTTTTGCTAAACTTCTTGCTCCCATAATTAATAATCATAATAGCAAACCAGATAAACATAATAAAAACAGACCAATATAATGAGCCTATCACATGCAGGTGACCTTTAATGCGCATCTACTATGTGAAACATATAACTGTTTACTAGCTGGGCTCTCCCCAGCTGTAGTGCTGGACAGGAGCTGTTCAACCCATTTCACAGATGAGGAAACGGAGTGGTTTCCCTTCGGGCTCACAGCTGGTAGGGGGGTCACGCTGGAATAAGAGCCCCGATCTTGTGACTCCTTCCCCCAGCCTACTCACTGTTCATCACTCCCACCTATTTCCCACCAGGCAACAGGAGGTGAGGCTATGAAAGGCAGTCACTCTGGTTCAGTAGAACGACCATCCTGTCGGATGAGATGTTTGTTTGATTATTTTAAGAAGTCAGAGCAGGAGAGGACTCAGAAACTATATATACACCTTAAACAAGTTACCTTCACTCAAAACATTCACTCCATCTTGTGATGAAGGGCCAAGGCCTCCTCTTTGGATATGGATCTGCTGACCGGAGAGCCATGGTCTTTCTAGCAAAACCAAACCCACCACATCCAATTTCAGGCCCCTTCCAGGAGCATTTCACTACTTGCAAAGAGAAGACTCCTAGAATTTAACCACCACCATGCTCCCTCTTTGTTTATTCTGATGCATCTTAACCACACCTAAAACAACAGGAATATTTTAATAACATTTTTCAAGTCTTTCCAAAACACTGAATGTAGTTTTCAGAAAAACAACTTATTCTCTTCACACTCAAATTTCATCAGCTGCAAAAAGTTTTGGAGAAAAAATAAAAAAGAAACAATTGATCAGCCAGCACAGCACTCCCCTGGACGAAGCAGATGAGGTAGGGGACAAGCAAGAGAGCAATCCTAGCCCCCCACCCAGGACAGGGGGACAGAGAGCCACCGTCACCCCGGCCAGCAGGCCCACAGGCGGCCAGCTAAGAGAGCTTCTGTCACACACACACCTGGGAAAAACACTAAGTGTTCTATCAGAAAGCAGAGTGGTGTGAGAGCAGAAGAAAAGGTGAGACCCAACACACATGGCTCCAAATAACTATGACCTTGGCAAGTCCTGGAAATGAATGGTTAACACAGTGTTCCTTATGCAGCTGCTGCCCTTAGCCCCGGCCTAAGAACACAGAACTGCTCAATAAACTTGAGTTTCTTGGCCACGTTACCTTCCTCCCACAATGCCTGGCAACACGCTTCGAAGTCGAAAGCTCTAGAGATGGATGGGTAGACGGACCGATTTACAGCTGGTCTGGTGGCAGAACTCTAAACACCCTTCCGTTTAGTAACCTGCTTGGCTCAAATGGCCCAAATAGTGAATCAAAAGCTGTATCCTGCACCAGAGGTTTCCCTACTGAAGATGAAAGAATTCTGGTTTTACCCACGAGCACGGAGAGAACAGAGTCGGGATAAAAAGAAAAACAGCCAGCGGGAGAGAATTCGGAAAGCATTGGTCCTGCGTGTTACACAAAAGCTCTGGCTCACCGGTGAATCCATCTTCTTTCTTCCCTCTTCCTTCCAATTGCAGTGACTGACAACAAGGATATATTAGCATGAGTGTGATTGTCCTCCAAGGCGCAGAGAAACGTATAGCCAGCTAAATCCAGGGAAAAGGGTAAATTATTTACATTTAGTTTCCAATAAATAGCAAGTCTCAAAAAGTTAAATGGGTAATAGGTCCAGAAGGGCAACCACATGGTTTGATTCCAAGTACTTAGCATTTCATGAAATGCACAGTTAACTGGAAAGGCGTTTAAACTCTGAAATGAAGCAGGTGCGAGAATCCATGCTTTCAATGGTGAAGGGATAGGAATGGAAAGCAGGCAGAAATGGAAAGCCCTAAGCTCAGCACATCCTAAGATACATTTTTTTAAATGAATCAATCACTCAGTAGAGAAAGCTTTCCCTCACTGTTGATTTTTTATTTACAAAAGCTCCAAGTGCTGAGACACATGGGAAAGCTCGGGAAGAGACACTGGACTCCGGGAAGAAAAACATCTCCAGCTGAAAGCCAACTCATTTCTCAAAGAGTTTAAGCTGATTTCCTTCTTCCTTCAACAACGCTGTCTTCGCTGTCTTCGGTGGGCCCAGCTAAGCTTTAAACATATCCTCAGCTTGTAACATAAGCATTAACTCAACCAATTTGGAAATACGAGTCCCTGAAGAGAGTCTCACTTTCCTTCTGTGTTCTTTCAAGACAATATGCGAACAGTCAATGGACTGTCTCAAAGCCTCAGTTTCCTCATCTGTGAAATGGGGACATAGTGGGCCCCATTTCAGTCAGCTGTTGTGAGAACTAACGATACATAGCAGACTCGGTGTATCTTGTACAATAACTCCTCAATCCAAGGGTGCTGCTATCATTCTCTTTCTCTATATAATTACTAAAAGGAAAAAAGGAGGGGGCGGAGGAAGAATCTTTGAGCAGTAAAACTGGCAGACTGAGAAAAACATCGGTAACACCTAGCGTTAATAAGACACTACACGTTTTATAACCTACTGGATTATAGCTAATAGCTATTTTCTACATGATTTTAAAAGCATCTGCACTATGACACATACCTTCTTTAAACAGAAGGAATTTATGTACATTTTCAAGAACTACCTCAAATTCAAACTACATTTGCATACTATTTATGTTCTATGTATGTGTTATGTAAGTCATGTTTGACTACATCTAGATTTGGGTCTTTTGTGTACCAGGATTTTTTTGGCCTTTATTAGATATCAGAGTTTCTGTGTTTACCAGTTTTTATCCTCAATAAAGCAGGTTCTAATATACAAAGAAAGGTGTGTGCACTGGGGAGAGGGCAGGTGTTGAAATGATACCATTCCTTCTATCCCCATTATCATGTATTAGCCAATTTCAAAAGTACTAAGAGAGAAACAATTTCTCAATTCTTCCTGCTCTTCAGCTGGTCAGCTGTGAAATGAGGCAATCCCATGAGTTTTCTGAAGTAGGAGTAAATAGACATATATTTGGTAACAGAAGACAGGATCCAGGCTTAAGGTCATGTACATGGAAATCCACTGTAAATAAAGTTTTATTGAAACACAGCAGGCCCATCCATTTACCTATTTTCTATGGCTGCTTTTGCTCCACAACGGCAGAGATGAGCAGCTGCAACAAAGAAACCATGGTTCTCAAAGTTTCAAATATTTACTCTGTGGCCCTAAGTGGTACAAAGCATTGGAACCCCTAGGAGTACATGACATTATCAGCAGGAAGCAGCCCTTACCCTAAACAATGCTCTCATGTGGCACAATGGCAGAGAGGACAGGGGCTCTGAGACGGGGACTGTGCTTCCCACCAGCGTTGGTGACCACATGACCCTCAGCTCCTCCGGCTACACACTTAGGGCATCCCTACCTACTTCACGAGGCGGTCATGAGGATCAACCCCCTACAACCAAACCCGGTATCCCTGTGGCGACCTGTTCATGCTAACTGTCCACCATCTACCCTCCCCCAGGCACAGTTACTGAGTAAGCATTCCGGACTAAATATGAATCATGGAGACCTTCAGCCATGAAGGCACCTATCACCACGATCTAAAAGGATCATAGCGCCATCATCCAAACGAGGGGTGCCATGCCCTGTTCTGTGCTGAGTCCCAGAAAGTGAAGGCTCGGGATTTTATGCCGAGCTTGGGAAAAATACTGAGAAGCGTTTCAGGATGGAACCCTTCAAAATCAAATTGCAGGCCACCTCCTGGGTATGGAGAAGACCCAGAGCTCAGCCACCCAGAGTCTGACTTCGAACCCTGCGTGTTTAACCTTATTAATAGCCAGCCAGAGCTGTAAAGAGATTATGCTTAAAGGGCTGTGAAATGACGCTCCTGTGGCTTTGCGCTGATAGGAGGGGTGACTCCAGCCAGAGCAACAGCAACGACCAGGAACCAGACCATCGAATACTGCGCAGGGCAGATGCTGGGCATGATGAAATCACGGCAATGTCCTAGGCCAGGAGTAGCCACGTCTCCTCAGCCCTCTATACTGTCCCCCCTTCCCAGCCCCCCTTCTATGACATTTGCAACCAAAGCCATGCACAGCCTTCCATCACCCCAAAGCAACTGATCCTGCAAAACAAATCCCACAAGGTGGGCAGGTCAGGGGTTGGGTGTCAGTTTCACAGTTGGGGAAACCAAGGTTCAGAAAGGAGGTGTGGCCTGGGAGCAAGGTCCCAACTATCTGACTTACCCGCCACTCCATATCCATCCCCGGGGCCCAGCAGGCACTTGGCAGTTAATACAGGTGCTCGGTTAACTATTGTTTAGGGCTTGCATGTAAACCCCAACTCCTCCTTCCACTAGCCATTAACCGTGGGGATATTCATTTACCCTTCATTGCCCAAGTTCATTCATCTGTGAAAAGGGAATAACAGTAACCTAACCACATAGGGTTGTTGTGAGGCCTAAATGAGTTACTACGGGTGAAGTCCTTAGAACAGTGCTGCTGAATCGAAGCTGCCTGACTTAAAGCCAAATCTTCGGACCACTTTTTGCTTCTCATTTGCAGTCATTCCCCAAACACGCACACAGCAGTTTTAAAAATTATAGCCTGAGATAGGCCCCCTCCTAGGATGTCAGCATGAAAGCGCCAGGCAACAAGAGCCTTTTTCAAAAGGAAGCCTGCCTTACGCTGATAACGTGCCTCAAAGTAAGCAGATAGCACCAGTCAGTCACACGCGGGCGTCTCAAATGAGAACTGGAGTTTGACGTGCCCCTCCAAGAGCATTTCTTTAACACACATTTAGCTGATATGTAGTCTGTAGAGCAAATATTATATGGAACTGCTCTACCTGCCTCTAGTGACCAAACATGGTCCCCATGGCCACTGGGTGTCATCGATGACTGCAGTTGGAAACCTTTTAGAGCAGTGGTTCTCAACCTTCCTAATGCCGTGACCCTTTAATACAGTTCCTCATGTTGTGGTGACCCCCAATTTCATTGTACAAATTGAACATAATTAAAGCATAGTGATTAATCACAAAAATATGTAATTATGTATGTGTTTTCCGATGGTCTTAGGCGACCCCTGTGAAAGGGTCATTCGACCCCCAAAGGGGTTGCGACCCACAGGTTGAGAACCGCTGTTTTAGAGTAAAAGCATTTCTCTGGGGTTCTGCCCTCTGAATAAGGCTGCTGACCATTCCTGACGGCAGAGGGCCCTTCCCTGAAACCACAGGCCAGATACAGACAATGCAGAGGTGTTCACAAGAGACACGGATACTTCCACTGCTCGGGGACATACGTCTCTGGGGTCACCTCGTGCCAGCGGACCCCCTTTTAGGAGATGAGACGACACGCGTGGCTTTCTGTGAGGATGCCGGGACGGTCTACAGTCAACAGACCCACTAGCAGTGACTTGCACCAAAGCCGGTTGAAAACTGAGAAAACCTTAACTCTTGCCGGCCTGAGTGCCCACGGGAAGCAGTGGGCGACGTGGCAGCTGGAGAGGACGCCTGTCCCACCACAGGCTCTCGGGCAGAGCGGCATCTCCTGGGGCTGTTCACATTCCAGAGCCCCCCGGCCGGGCGGTGCTTCCGGAAAGGTCTTACTGCCGCCCACGCGAGGTGCTGAGGCGGGTCCTTGGCAATGACCTGCCAGCGAATGGGGGAGCCTCCACTCCAAAGGCAGGAAGGGCAGCCTGAAGCAGTCCTGCTGCCAATCAAGTACCGAGGAGGAGAGTCTGCCAAACGAATTATTAACCTGTTTGTCAATGTTTGACCCTCTTCCCCATCCAGTTTTCATTGTGAAGAAACGCGTCCTTGGCAAAGAAGAAATTCACTGTTCTGAGAAGCGTGGCAGGCAAATGCTCCCGTCCCCTCTCTCCCCATCTCTGCCACTTGCCCTGGAGGGAACAGCCGCACTGTAAGTGGAAGGCGTGCGAATGAATGACATAGCAGGAAAGTTCTGCATCCCTCCCCACAGATCAGAAGAAATGACAAATCAAAATGCTGGAGAATTTTAAGAAACATGGGAATTTCATAAAGTAGAAACACTCAAAGGTTCACATTAAGCCTGGGCGGTGTTGCTCAGTGGTTGAGCACTGACCTATGAACCTGGAGGTCACAGTTCAATTCCCTGTCAGAGCACGTGCCCGGTTTCTTTAGGGGTTGCTTCCCAGTAGGGGGCGTACAGGAGGCAGCCGATCAATGATTCTCTCTCATCATTGATGTTTCTCTCTCTCTCTCCCTTCCTCTCTGAAATCAATAAAAATATATTTTTAAAAATCAATTTAATAAATAAATATTTTTAAAGTTCATATTAAACCATATGAAGTACAGTCTTTTATGCCAAGTTCCCCAGAAGTCAAGAGCCTTTACCGTAACCCAGCTCAATCACTACTAGCAAGGCGGCCTTCGCCAGCTGGTACCTTTCTAGGCCTCGGTTGCCTTAGTAATAAAAGGAGGGCAAAATCCATACGACTGTTCTGTGGTTAAGTATCTACCAGTGAACATGAGAACACCACCTCCCACCAACCTGTGAAGTATCTTCTGCCTGTTTTAGACAGAAACAACCTGAGGCTCAAAGAACTTTAAAAACTTGCTCCAGGCCACAAAGAAAGTGACAGAACAGGGTGTTGGGCTTGAGTTTTCTTTCTGATGCTAAAACTGCTGATAATAATCAATGAGGCACTCAACCTTAAGACTCGGTCATAAAACCACGGCCCAGGTGAAGCGCTCCGCATCCTCCCTCGCACCCTAACAGCAGAGCAGAACAGCAGAGCAGGACGGGGACCAGAAAGTGATGTGCTTGGAGAGAGGCTCTCGCTGCTGACAGGCTCAGCCCAGGCTTGGGGATCTGCCCGGCATCAAACCAAGTCCACTGACCCCTTCTAGGGAAGCGTTTGTTCCCAAAGTCACTGCAAATGACCCTGAAAGGCGACGTTAGATGCCAACGCTGTTGCAACAGCCACCTGGACAAAGAGAAGGGCATTTCTGGGTGTCCTAGCGGGGCCTGGAGGTCCATGGGATTCCCGAAGGCCCAGTCAGGTATCTCTGTCCTCATCTCAGCAGAACAGGGAGGGGACAGAAGGGGTCTCAACATCGGGGAGAGCGATCAGAGTCCATGAAATCCCACAAATGTTCATCTTACACCATGTGCCGGAGCATGGCCATGCTTTGCAAAAGTCAAAGGTGAAGAATAAAGCTTTCTGCCCTCCTAGAATTTACCACCGGAAACTCCTACAACCACCCCTCACCCATTCGGAGAGTGACATGAGCTACGACAGTGACACCAATAAAGCACGAGGGGACCCATAACACCCAAGGGAGAGGCTCCTGACTGGGGAAGGAGGGAGGGACAGGAGGACTATGGAGAAAGGTTAGCATCCCAGCTGGGCTGTGAAGCTTGAGAAAGAAATCAGAGGGAACAGCATTCAAAGATGGGGACAATGTGGGCAACGGAAGTAGCCAGTCCTTGAGCAATAAAGGAGAAGGGGCTGCTATAGGTTAGATTAGATTGAAAGAGACAAGCACATGTCAACTAAATACAATGATAGCATTTTGTATTTTGATTCCTACAAACCAATGTAAAAGACATTTGAGTCAATTGAGGAAAAATGAATTCGAACTAATGATGTTAAGAAATTATCGTTAACTGTATTAGAAGTGATAACAGTATTGTGGTTATGGTGGTGGTTTTTTTAAGGCCTAATCGGTTAGTGGGTGGTTCCTGCATACATGCAGGTGGGTAAAATAATATAATGCCTGCATTTTGCTTGATGATACCATAGCACAAAAAAGGAGGAACATGCATGTCTGAAAAGAATAGCAGAAAGTTGATGGTAATGGGTAAATGGGGGTTTATTACAGTTTTCTGTCTCCTTTTATGTGTGCTTAAATTTTTCCATACTAAAGAAGTTTAAAAAACAAAACTACAAAACTCAGAACAGAAACATGTTTTTTCTTATTCTCAACACATGTGTCATTAAGGCAGAGTTAGCTTAACAACAACAAAAATATGAATACAGTCACAGACGGACCGGGTATGAGGAGAGGCTACTTCCGTCTGTGCTGAGCAAAACAGAGCTCGGAGACACGAAAGCTCAGCAGCAAGTCTGCAAAGAGGGTCGCAGGGTCAGTCTCCAGCTTATCTCCCCGGGAAACGAGAGCCTTCTGATGACACACAGGACTCCCAGGGACCTCTCCCACACAGAGCAGGAGACCCTCAGCTCCTATACCCACCCCACAGGTGGGTTAAAACCTCCCTGGTAATCTTACCATTGACCCGTTTCGAGTTGTCAAATTGCAAGCATTATGAAATAAAGTCCTTTTCTATCTGCTATGAACTGTGTTCCCCCAAAAGTCATATATTGAAGCCCCAATCCCAATATGATGGTATGTGGAGGTGGAGCCTTTGGTAGGTTATTAGGTTCTGAGGGTGGAGCCCTCGTGAACAGGATTAGTGCCCTATTAGGAAGAAACACTCAGAGATATTCTCTCTCTCAGAACATAAGGGCACAGCCAGAAGGGAGCCGTCTGCAAATCAGGAAGAGAACCTTCACAAGGAACCAAACTGACCAGGACCTTGCCCTTGGACTTCCCGGCCTCCAAAACCGTGAGAGAGAAACTTCTGCTGCGTAAGCCATCCAATCTATGGTATTTCTGACACAACAGCCAAAACTAAGGCACCATTTCTGCATTATTTCAAATAAATCGGAACAAACTCCAGTTATTTTTAACTTTGTTAAATATGATGTTAATAATCTACCAATTTAATAAATAAATATGACTTAATAATAAAACAATAATAAATCATTCCTTTTCAAGAACTTAACACTAGTTAAGTACATGACCAGAGATGAACTAGGCAATCCATCCTGAACATTACCTTTCTGCCCTGTTCAGGGCAGTTATTTCTAACATTAGGGTAATTTTAAATAAATAACAGCCAAGTGGTATCAACTACCACACTGATTTAAAAGCTCAGAGTCTGAGCCTTGGGAAATCATATGCATACTAAACTTAAAAAAAAAAAGAGCTCAGACTCTGTGTCTCTGAAAGCCTCAGTTAGGACGTTCCCCCCATGACTCCTGATCCATGTCAGTGACTCCCATCTCAAGAGTGATCATACACACGTGTGCCTTTATCTGATAACACCAGGCAAGTTCCTCTTTACATCAGCCAAACGCAAGGATCACCACTCTAGGCTTATTCCAGAAAAGCTTCCTAAAAATCACATGGGGCTGCTCAGCTCATTTCTCAGGAGATTAAAGGCTGAGAATTATGATTTGACTGCAGAAGCAAGGAGCCCAAACACTTAAACCATACTGTTCCCACTGGTTACGGTAAATTATAAAGTTCACAGAAATCCTTGGGTGGAAACAGACAAGGTACAATGGTCATCGCCTCAAAGGGGACCGTGTAAAAGCACCTGGTCATCTTCTGCACCCTCTCCCTAAGCGCACTCCCGGCCACTCCACGCCCACCTGGGGGCCCTCTCTGTCCTCTTCACAGACACTCTTCCAGCCCCTGGGGCAGGTTTCCCCTGGGACTGGTTTCCCGGGGATATGAGCATCTAGACCAAGTCCCTGAAGGGAAGGACTGTGACTCACACATCTTCAGGTAAGCAGCACCTAGCACAGCACCTGGCACCTGGCTGCCACTCAAATGCCTGCTGAGTACGCGGAAGGCGGATGGCTGGATGGATGAGTGGAGAACCCATAATCCTGAGGAATTAATAAAACATACACAAAAAACAGATGTACCAATTTAATAAGCACTGTGAGGACATTAAGGAATGGATATTTATATGAGGAACAACTCCATCAACTTCAGGCAGTGAGAGCTACCCATAACATGGAATTAAATCAGAATCCACAGAAAATAAAACAAAATGGATATATACCTCCCTCCTGACTCTGGCTGTTAAAACCAGACCTTGTGATCCATTTACCTTGGGACTTGAATAGCGAAGGCCACAGAAGTAGAAACAGTCTCTGTTCTCAAATATCCAAAGGTACCACCCCCCGCCCCAAATGTGGTAGGTGGGGCGGCCATTCTAACCAGGAAGATCTCCAAACCCCACAATTGTTCCCCATGGCACCCTTGGACTTCAACATGGTCTACACGTGTACATTTCAGAAAGGAACTTTGGAAAGCCCTGCTCTGGCTCTTGAGTTCAATTGTGGGTGAAAAGGCACAAGCCAGACTGGAGTTAGGTTTCAAAAAAAGCACAAACAATCATTTGAGCTTGGAATAGGCTGTGCCCAGAAACACAAGCCCTGGAACAGAGCAGCATTTCAACCAAAAGAAAGCCAACAGAGGAGAGGGGGGAGGAACGATGGCACAGGTTTATAATTAGAGGCATATTTTGGTTTAGAAAGAAGCACACACACATCCTCAAAAGGAGGGGCAAGATCAAGGCACTAAATCAACAAAGCCTCCCCCACAACAGCCCAGTCACTCCCTACCCCGCTCCTCCAAATCCAAAGGAAAGGCGCTTCCTGGGCTGTCGCCTACCCCTCCCACTGTCACTAAAAAGGAGGCTCCGGCTGAGTGAGGACCTGCAAGCAGCCACGGTATTTCTATGAAGTACGTGCTAAGTGCATCTGAAGCGAATGGATCTGAATTCCTGAGCGTGCTGTGCCGCAGCTTCGTGCTAGTTCAGTACCAAAGTCCCCTTCCACTTAGCTCTTCCTCCTGGGTTCTCCCCACAATGATATTCTGGTTCGATCTCGTTAAGGAGCTTGTTGCAGAGTCCTCCCCACGGGGGCAAGTGGATGTCTTAAGGCGCTCACGCACACCTGCACGCACACCTGCACGCACACACGCGCACACACGCACACCTGCACACACACACACACACACACACACATTTAATCTGGATCATACTCTACTGTCTGAATGTAGTCACCTCTGGACCTGAGGCCGTTTCAATCCGAAGAGGCAAAGGCACACAGGGAGAAAACAGTGGGTGCAGAAAAACCCCCAGAGCCACCCAGCATCCAGGCAAGATGCCAGAGGACGGGTGGGTGCGTCTGATCATTAGAAAGTTTATCACCAGAACTCTCATCCTTGGAGGAAAGCGTTTCAGTAAGAAAAACACACTAGCATATCTATGTTTTAAAAATTAAAGTCGATCAGCTTTTTCCAAAACGAAAGGGTAATACCAAAAAGTAAAAAGCCTAAGAAAACACCACCATAAACTACCCAGAAGCAACTTTAGAGATGTCAGTTTGTTTCCTTCCCTTTTTTTGTCCTGTAAACAGAAGTATATTTGCAAACAGTCCATGCTTGCACCAGCTAGTTATTACGGTATCTAGACAAAAAGCAAGCTCCTGATGCCCAGTCATCCAGTCCTACCGAAGCAGCCTTGCTTAAAACCAGAAGCTGATTCGGCAAAAACCTGGCAGTTGGGAATAGACATGTGACCATCACGCATGAAAACTGGGCAGGCCACATGGCCAGGCTGTGGGATCCCTGCAGAACCACAGGTCCAAATGCCACTGGGAGAGAGCACAAACCAGAGCCTTCCCGCCCAGGGAGGGCGCAAGGCTTCCTTCCTGCAGGAAGGAATGATCACAGGTCTGTGTGCAGGTGCAGCAGGGACAGCAGGAAGCGCAGGGCGCGGTCTCTGCCACCGAGAAGCTTTTCCATCTCACACCGAGGGCACCCATCACAATGACCGGAGAGAGGGAGCCTTTCTAAAACACGCAGACCCCAGCCTCGGCCCCTGACCAGGTCCTGAGTCAACTCTGAATAGAGGGTCTGGCCCAGATACTTTTCAAATAGCTATGCGAGTGCTCCTGGCACACAGCTGAGGACATCTGCCACAGACAGTAAAATAAAACTACTGTAGCCCTAGTCAGGTTTCCTCAGCGGTTAGAGCGTTGGCCCGAGGACTGAAGGCTCACAAGTTTGATTCCAGTCAAGGGCACATGCCTGGGTTACAGGTTCAATCCCCAGCCCTGATCCGGGCATGTGTAGGAGGCAACCAATCCACGTGTCTCTCTCACATTGATGTTTCTCTCTCCCTCTCCCTTCCACTCTTTCTAAAATAATCAATGGAAGAAAATATATCTTCAGGTGAGGATTAACCAAAAAACAAACAAAAAAACCCACCCTATTGTTACATTTACAAATATTCAGGGGTAAGAGGAGTGAAGCAGGCAGAGAGGAGTGAAGCAAGTACTTTTTTAAAAATTTGTAACCATCAGTACGTCCTTCCCAGCTTCACCTTTCACTATAGCCAAGCAGGTAGAGATAAAGGGCAACTCCCTAAGGGTCCAAGTGAGCAGAGATGTGGGCCTCAGCCATCTGATCCAGGGACAGCTGCTCTCCTTCCGCCAGACGCCGGCACGGATGCAGGACCCCCACCCCGACACCCCCACTCAGGGCCACTGTGTTGGGAGCTGCCTGGTGGCCTCCAGCACAGAGACAAGTGGCTTATGCTGACCTGCACACATGGCTCTTCAGACAAGACGCACCTGCCGCACACCCAGCAGCTCCCTCCCGGGAGCTGGCTCTTGAGCGGAGAGTCTTTCCTTAGGCCACTTGGTGACATTTCACACTAAGTGGAAGTCATAGCCTCAGGTGCCCTTCGCTGAAGGAGGCTTCCCACAAAGGCCTGGGCAAAGAGCTACAAGTAAAGACAAGGACACTTGTCCCTGGGAGGGAGGGGAAACCCCCAGCATCCGGTGCTTGCTGGCCCGGCCACAGTCCCCTCCTCCCCCGGAGAGCAGGCGGGGGACTCAGAAGGCCGGAGGGAAGTCAGGCTCACATGACCACCAGCCCCAAACCACCCACCGGCCCGACCCATGCCCTCAGCAGTCAAGGGTAGGACTGCCCCACCCCCTTTTCCCCACACTCCTTGATGCAGCGGATTTGGGAATCCCTTTCCTGGTTGCCCTGCCTGGGTGACCCCTTATTCGTCTCCGTACAAAGGCTGTCCCTCCTCCTCCTCCAAGGACCCTCCCAGCATCACCTGTTGCTATTTTGCCTTCGTCCATTCCAGTGCCCTTTTGTAAATGGCCTACTATGTGCAGAGCACAGTAGGTACAAAGATAAATGAATTGCAATCCCATTCTTGAAAGAGGGCAAAGACGCGCCAAACAGAAAATTGTCATAGAAACCACAACGAAAGAGGGGAGCAGGGCATCAGGGGAACACAGGATGCGCAAGGATCATGCATGGCCTTCTCAGGAGCCAAGGAGGAGGCGACGATGGCCACGTGGTGTTTGCAAAGAAGCGACCGAGAGCCAAGCACAGAAGGAACCACTTGCCTGGATCAGCGGGAAGAAACCAGACACCTGAGTGTGGCAAGCGGGTGAAGCGCACACGGTGAGGGGCTGGCAGACAGAGGCCAGCACCTGCAGGGCCACAGCCTCCCGAGTCCTCGGGGTGCCACCCACAGCTTTGCTAGGCTTTTCCCAGGACTGGTTTCATGTCAGAACCACAGGCCTCGTCTCAGCCTGTCATCACGGGGCAACCGAGTCGACAGCCCTAATTACCGTCCCTGAGACAGGCGTGGCCTCCTCCTCCCGGCGAGGCCTGTCTGCAGATAAAGGCTCCTCCACCGCAACCGCCAGAGGCCGGCTTCTCCGGGCTCCCTCCCCGGCCTTTAATTTGGCAGCACCCAGGCATTCCCGTCTGAGCCCGACCATTTATAGTTACAGAGCGGCTCTCTGGTGGCCGGCAGAGTGTGGGCCAGGGCTCGGTGGGATGCAAGATTAGAGGCCAGGCTCTAAAATGAGCCTGTGCTTCCCCAGGGGCTGGAAAGGGCGGGTGACCACCGGGGTGTGTCATGCCCGAAAGCACACACACTCACAGGCCATAGTCACACGGAATTACAGGCAACAAGGGGTCTCGCTGGCTCGTCAGGAGAGCCGGCCCCGTCTGAAATCTATGAAATCTGCAGAGAGCGCACTTTCCTGTTGGCTTCTGCTCACATGGAGTCATTAGTCATTTCAGCCTCCGGGCCTGTTTCCTTCTCTATATAAACACCGCAGCCGCCGCCAGCACCATCATTAACACGTACTGAGTAATTACTGCGTGTCCGGCACGGCCAATGCAATAACCCTGGGAAGCAGACGACTGGCCGTATTTCATTGATTTGTGGACCAATCCTAGACTCCATTCTATAGCCAATCTTTTCCCTCCCCACATTTTAACATCTCTGAAGAGCATGTCAGAGTTTCACCGGCATGATTTTTTTTTCTTTGTGCTATAAAAAATTTAAGTTGCAGCTTAACGGACAGTATCTTGGGTTTGAGGAAATAACCTATTTTTATTTTGCTAATGTGGACACTAAGCGTGGAGAGAACAGATAACTCGTCCTCACGCAGATGTGTGTACCAGGTAATCTGCTGGGTGCCTTTTAGCAGCACTTCAATTATTGAACATCTATCCGAGAGACAGTGCTGCCTTCCGACGCTGAAACCCAAAATTAGCCCCACCGTGCCCAAGACTTTTATCTGGGGATTCTTTAAAGATTCCTTTGCTCGATTCAACAATCCGCTCAGTGGCTAATTCGACTTTTCCTCTCAATGTATTCCTCCCTCTTCCTACTGTTACAGACGCCAGTTCATAAAATTCCATCCAAAGTAAGTTCACTCACTCACTCCATCTCACCTTTGGGCTTTTGCTTACTTTGTCTCCGTCCCCATTCTGCACCCCCTCCAGGAAGCCTTCAGTGATTTCCTCCTGGTTACTCTCTCTCCTCTCCTTTCCCCCCAGCTGTAGGGTCTTGCTTGGCTTGGCCAACCTGAGCTTAGAAAGCCTAGCAATAAAAAATTAAAAAAAAAAAACCCGGCCCCTGGAGACAGATAGCAGAGTTGAAGTCCCACTCTCGCTACTGATGGGCCCCGTGATTTGGGGCTCAGTTACTTAACCTATCTGTGCTTCAGTTCGTTCACCTGTAAAATATTAGTACCTACCTCACAGAGCTGTTGTGAAAACTCCGAGATCACATGTATAACTCATTGCTCATTAGCACGCAACACACAGGAAATGCTCAATAAACATTAGCTATTACTACAGCCCCACTGCATGGTAACAACCTATTCATCTGTACACATTTTCTATTAACTGACCTCACCAAACAGACACCGGACCATATATTAACACATTCCCAGGGCCCAGCCCTGTGGCTAGCTCACAGGAGCTCAGAAAACATGTGTTGAATGAATGAATGAATGATGAATGCCTATGTGTATAACACACACAAGGCATTATGCTTTGGAACACATGGGCAAGAGAGCCATGCAAACTATCAACTCCAATACAAGTGCTGAATTGATGTCCTAGTAACGTGCAAGTACCATGGAAGGAAAACTTAACTCTGGCAGGAAGGTGCAGCGAAGAAAAATACCGATGGACGCGAAGGAAGGCGTGGCTGTAAGGAAGTGACCGGAGCAAAGGCGAAGAGGCGAGACACGCAGGGTCTTCCACATCTGGTCTAGCACGGCGTCCAGCACGGGCCTCGGGTGGCTCAGACCCAGGGTCCCCGGCCCCCTTGAAATTACGGGGAAAGTCAGGTGAATACACACCTTTCTGGTCTAGAGGGCCTTCTCCTCTCTGCATCTTTCTTTTCTCACAGGCACAGTCGGTTCCGCAAGCCACGTCTTGCCAGCTGATTACTGATCGCCATTTTGAAAATAACTCCTACACCCAACACTCAAATTCCCCTCCAAGCTGTATCTATAGGATCTTACTGGCACAAGCTTTCATCCAGCAAATTCTACAAAGCTTACCAAGGTTTGGCTCTCTTTGCTTCTGTGACATAAAAGAAATACATTTTGGCTCAAGTGGGCCCTTTCCCATAGAGCTACATACCTTCAACGATGCCTTGAATGTTCCCAACCAAAGTTTCTGAACAAACACAAGCCGCCTGGTGTAGACAGACATTCCTACTGTATCTGACGTTTAAACCCTTGTCGCAGAGTAGGATTACTGCCGCTGCATTTCATTTTGTTCCACTCGGAATGAATCTCAGTAAACACCATCAGCAAACACCCCCTACCACCTACGCACTCCAATGCAGCCCTTTGGAGCGCGTGATAACGTGGCACAATGAAGAAGGGTTTCATCCTCACAGTTTTAGATTCTATTTTCTCTCAAAATACTTACTCATTTTCTAATTAAACAATTAGTAGAAAGCACAGCCTGGAAATCGCGTAGGCGTCAGCATCCTACTACACTGAGACACTGTGACAACTGGCGCTAACCAATGGTGAATAAAACGTGTTTGGCTCCTCATGTTTGCAGAGGCTGAGATAACCACACGGCCGGCGTTTACAGTACAGCTTGCTCCAAACGTGAAACAGACACTTTTAATGCTGGACATCCTAAATGGAAAAACGGTGCCTCTAGGTCAAACCCAGAAGTCTGGGACTGGGGAGAGAAAAGAGCTGGCTAGGGCAGTGGTCGGCAAACCGCGGCTCGCGAGCCACATGCGGCTCTTTGGCCCCTTGAATGTGGCTCTTCCACAAAATACCACGTGCAGGCGCATGTACAGTGCGATTGAAACTTCGTGGCCCATGCGCAGAAGTCGGTTTTCGGCCTGGGCGAGTCTATTTTGAAGAAGTGGCGTTAGAAGAAGTGGGGGGTGTCGGTCGTAGAGCCGTGGGATACAGCGAGGGGGAGGCGCGAGGGATTCATGCACGAGTTGAGTGAGCCAGTCGGTCTGCAGTCTCATTGTGCAGTGGTTAGTGCTAGTCGCGTCTGCAAATCACACGTGGGTGACAAAATACCTACTCGAAGCATAAAGTTACCTGTATTTTTCCAACCAGCTGCAAATCCTACAGGTATTTTTGTCATCAATTTAAGAACTGCAATTATTTTGTGTTGGTGGCTTTATTATTATAAAATGAGGACGTTTTTAGCAAAGGCCAGCTTAGGAGGACCCTAATTAACTTAATAACAATGTACCTACCTATATAGTTTAAGTTTAAAAAATGTGGCTCTCAAAAGAAATTTCAATCGTTGTACTGTTGATATTTGGCTCTGTTGACTAATGAGTTTGCCGACCACTGGGCTAGGGAATCCGTTTAAGGCAGCTTTATTTACTTTTTGTTTGTTTCATAGGATGCCACGGGACTGCAAAAGGTCCCAGTCCTAAGTGAGTCAAAGACACTGAGCCACATGTTTTTGTTTGATTTTACTAATGTTCAGCATTTCTCTCTTCCCATGTTCAGGGACACAAGACACTGACCTTTTTAGCTCATGTGCTAAATAAAATCTGTCGGTTCTAATTGACTAAGCAAAGTTAATATCCGCTCTTCCTGGTTTAGTCCTGGTGAAAGGACGTGGATGGTTACAACACTAAATAAAGGCAGATGGTACGAGCATCTCACTCCTGCTCTACTAACAGAATCCAAATATCATCACCACAGAAGGATGTGTCTGTAGCACGGGCTATTTTTAAATTCATTCATTTAAAATCCTTATTCGTTCATTCAATACATCTTTACTGAGTGCCAGGTACCGTAGACACAGAGGTTCATAGAGTTCTGCCCTCAGGGAGATGACATGTTAGTGGAAAGGAAACAGATAAGTCATGCAAACAAGTGAGAATTTCACATAATTCCAAGTGCCACCAAACAAGGCAACAGAAGGGAGAGGGAATGGGGGATACAGAGGAAGGAGGGTGGAGGTACTGGGGTGAAACACAATCACAGAAGGCCTTTCCAAGGTTACATTTGAGCTGAAACCATACAGAAGTCAGGGGAAGAACATCCCAGGCAGAGGGAACTGCATTTATTGCCCAGGACAGAGAATCAGACTGACTTCTACTTCCTTTCCTCCTCAGTTTCCCTTCAAGAACCAAAGCCATGCACTTGGCCCTGGGCTAAGCAGCAGGGTTTCCTTCAGGGTCTCCACACGCTGGAAAATGCAGGCAGGTTCTACGCTGGACTGGTGTGTCACGTGATAAGGCGAGCTGTGTGTCATGCGATAAGGCGAGCTGTGTTTTAAAGTGGTACCAAAACACGTAGTAACAGCACAGCTGAGATGAGGAAAGCCACATAAAATGAAATACTAAGCTGAAGAGGAGACCACTCACAATTTTCACAGTGTATGTTCCTCTGGAAGAAAATCACTCCTAACAGCGCTGCACGTAAAAGTTGGTCACAAGCACACGCGTGGCCGATGCGGGTGTGCCGAGTGAACCCAACGCAAGGCCAAGATCCCCGCACCCTGTGTGCGTCCCCGAGGGAGCCTGGAGAGAAGGGCTGCTCTCGGCCACCCCCTGCGTGGCTTCGAGCACGGCGACTTCATTCCTGATTGTTCTCAGGGAGCACAGATGGGCCGCATCAATGCGTGTAACCCCAGGAAGATGAGGAGACCCAGACTGGCAGCAGCATATTTCTCCGTTCTCTGTGAGGACGACGTGAAGCTGGAACTAAGACGTGTCAAGCAGCTGAAAGCACTGGTTCCTTTCTTTCTTAAAGCCTCAGAGCATTTCACAAACACTCCCACGTTTCACGGAAGCAAACTCCACCTGGAACATGGCACAAGGTGAAGGAGTGAAGCCTTCCCGGTTTAGTCAGCGCCAACCACGGGGAGAGCAGTCCCAGCCGCTCCAGACACCGGAAGTCTCATCCCCGTCAACCGAGCAGACAGGGCGCTCACCTGGAACATGGCTTGCGGGAGACCAGGGCTCCCACACGACATCTCATTAGGGGACTAGACCTCCGAAGGCACAGGCTTCCCCCGGCACCTTTCCAGGAAGTTTAATGAGCCAGGTTGTATAAGGGGCAGGCATATACTAAACGACGCGCATTAAACCTCTCCTAGGCACTGCACATCTTTTAAAAAATCTTAACAAGCCCTAACCGGTTTGGCTCAGTGGATAGAGCGTCGGCCTGCGGACTCAAGGGTCCCAGGTTCGATTCCGGTCAAGGGCATGTACCTTGGTTGCGGGCACATACCCAGTAGGGAGTGTGCAGGAGGCAGCTGAATTGATGTTTCTCTCTCATCAATGTTTCTAACTCTCTATCCCTCTCCCTTCTTCTCTGTAAAAAATCAATAAAATATATTTTTTAAAAAATCTTAACAATCCTCTTATAATCCTTATTTCTACTGAAAACGAGCTCAGAGACGTGGAGAAATAACCAGGCCAAAAACACAGGTCTAGTAGGAATCAGCACAGAGAGCCCCTTGGTGGGAACTGCCAGGCAGCTCTGCCTCTGACTCAGCCAGACGAGAAGTTCCTAGAGGAACACTGGGCCTTCCCGGCTCTGCCCAGTGTGTCGATCTCTCCTGTCACCATGCCAACAAACCGCATGTGGGAATAATGAAGATGTAGGAGAAACAGAAACCCAGGAGCCAGTCCTACAACTGCCACTTCCTAAGGACGTGAGCTTGAGCGATTCCATCCCCCGAGCCTCGGGCTCCGATGTGCAAAGGTGTTTGGTTCTCTGTCTATTACAGGCTGGAGACCAAGCACATCCAGGACTGACAACTCCTGGCAATTTGGCGAGTGTACAGCATATGGTAGCATGATACAGGCTGTGTGTGTGTGTGTGTGTGTGTGTGTGCGCGTGTTTTAACTGAAGTGTGTCTTTTAATTGATACGAAATATAATTAACCATTTTAAAGTGAACAATTAGTACAGTGGCATTTAGTACATTTCCCAATGCTGTGCAGTGACCACCTCCATCTAGTTCCAAAATATTGTCAATGCCCCAAAATACACTCCCATGCCCATTAAGCACTCAGCAGTCCCCACCCCCTCCCAGCATCCTCTAGTCACCACGAATCTGCTCTTTGTCACTGTAGATCTACCTATTCTGAACATTTCAGGTAACTGTAATCAGGAGCCCTTTTGTGCCTGACTTTCATGTAGCATCATGTTTGAGGTTCATCCAAACTGTAGCAGATACCAGTACTCCATTCCTTTTTATGGCTGAACTAGAGGCCTAGTGCACGAAATTCATGCACTCAGGGGGAGGGGGGTCCCTCAGCCCGGCCTGTGCCCTCTCACAGTCTGGGAGCCCTTGGGGGATGTCTGACTGATGGCTTAAGCTGGCAGTCAGACATCCTTAGCGCGACTGCGGAGGCAGGAGAGGCTCCCGCCACTGCCACTATGCTCGCCAGCCACGAGCCCGGCTTCTGGCTGAGCGGCGCTCCCCCTGTGGGAGTGCACTGACCACCAGGCGCCAGCTCCTGCATTGAGCATCTTCCCCCTGGTGGTCAATGCATGTCATAGCAACCGGTCGTTCTGCCGTTCAGTCTATTTGCATATTAGCCTTTATATTGGATGATATTCCACTGTGTGCCTATACCACAATTGGTCTATCCCTTCGTCTCATGATCCATGATGGACAGCTTGGCAGTTTCCCCCTTTTGGCTATTGCAAACAGGTTATGAACCTTCACGTAGCAGCTTATATCCCTTAAGGGACTTTCACATTTGATTCCAACAACTATGTGAGGCAGACCCGGATCCTAGGAATGACATGCAGGGTGTGCTGCCTTCTTCATGAAGTCACCACATTCAAGTCCCCCTATTTTTTTTAATCAAGAACACTGACCAAGAGCTTCCAAGGCCAAGTCAGACAATGACGACTTTGTGAAGAAGGTATGAGAAGGTGCTTATTCCTGATGTGATTTTAAAAAAAATCATAACTGAGAATGTGTAACAGAACTTTCACACAGTTGGGTGTTATTCCTGACATGCGTGGATAACGTAAAGGCTGTAAGAAAGATGAGATTTCTCAAAAGTAAAGGTTCTACAGGACTGTGGAGAGAGCAGTGAGATACAGGAGCGAGCAAAAGCAGAACCCCTCATTTCTGGGTCAGCCCTTCTTCGCCCCTAACCAGGGACTTTGGAACCCCCGACCTCACTGCGTACAGATCCACCGTCATCATGTTGACTCTTTCCTAAGGACGTTACCTTGAGCGATTCCATCCCCCCTGAGCCTCTGCCCAGAGATGTTCAGCTCAGAACCCCGAGCAGGCAGCAACCTCGCAGAGCTCCCATCGCATCCGGACAGGTCGGGTCCCCGGAAGAGTAACATGCTCCATTTGGTGATGGAACGGCTAATATTGTCATTGTTAATGCAGTCACTGTTTGGCTTCAGGACCATCAAAACAAAGAGACCCAACACCCTGTAGGTGTTATGAGTCTTACATTGTCAAGGAAAAAAAAGCCTCAGTTCCCTGAATTCTTTTTTAATCTTGGGTTTGGGGCCTCAGGTGCAGTAGAAAGTGAACCCAACCCCAACGGGGGCCTTGAAGGGGCAGCGTGCAGGCTCGCCTTGGGAGGAGCCTGCCAGCACAGTCCCTGCGAACCCGGCCCAGGCCCAGGCCCAGCGCCCGCGGACGGTGTCACGGCAGGTGCTCTTCACTGGATCCCTAATAAAGTCAAGCAGGGAACATCCTCACCCTGTGCTCTGTACGGGGCGCAAAGGAGAAACCTGACTATTCAAAATGTTCAAGGTACTCAAGGTGGGACACAGACAGGAAGGGAGCGAGAACCAGAGAACCATCCTTCTCACGGGCTGTCTCCATGGTCACCAACTGTTAGTGTTTTCTTGAGTCTTCCCCAACCAAGATTCTCAATTTAGGGATAGACAAATCAGGAGGTGGGGAGGGGGGGCGGGAGGGATGGGGAGGAGAGGGTAATTTTTTACAAGAAAGATTTATTTTAAACATTTAAATTTTTTTAATTTAAGGGAAAATGTATTTTCCACCTTCCCCGTATCCCTATGCCCTCCTCCCAAGCTCCTTCGCTTAAATCAGGGGTCAGCTACCTCGGTAAAGGGTTCATTGGTAAATAGTCTAGGCCAGTAGTCGGCAAACTTCGGCTCAGCAAACCGCGTCTCGTGAGCCACATGCGGCTCTTTGGCCCCTTGAGTGTGGCTCTTCCACAAAATACCGGCTCTTCCACAAAATACCGACTTCTGCGCATGGGCCACGAAGTTTCAATCACACTGTACATGCGCGCCCACACATGGTATTTTGTGGAGGAGCCACACTCAAGGGGCCAAAGAGCCGCATGTGGCTCGAGAGCCGCGGTTTGCCGACCATGGGTCTAGGCTCTGTGGGCCATTTGGTCTGTTACAGCTACTCAGCTCTGTCTCTGCAGCAAAAACCAGCCACTGACCGAACCTTCACCACGGGCTGGCTGTGTGCCAATAAAACTTTACAGATGGACTCGAGTTTGCATTTCACATTATCTTACATGTCATAAAATACTACTCTTCATTTGTTTCAACTAGTTAAAAAACGATTCTTCGCTCCTGGGCCGGCAGCGGGCTGCATGTGGCACGCAGCTACGGGAGGCAGGTTTAGAGGTTGTATAAACAAGAACAGAGCCAGGCAAGGACAATGTTACAATAGTATATTTCAGAAAGAGAGCACCAACCTCTTTTAAATGAATTCCAAGAAAGTCTGAAAATACCTTTAATCACTTCTTGGCAGAGGACTACAGACTTTAAAATGTGCCTGCTTACCTCTAAAAGTTAAATGCTCCACTGCCTCCTCTTCAAAAGAGAAATGCAAGAATAGTAATGTATGTTTTCTTTTTCTTTTTTAAAATTAAATTTTCAGAATCAGATTGGTAGGTACTCACTCGATGCCTGGTGCCTTCAGCCCTGGTCACGCTGCTGGACAGAACGCAGACCAGACATATCATTTCTCTGAAAGGACTTCGATCCCGGACAGCTCTCAGTGTGGAGGCGATGGATTGGCGCCGACCCCTCCTACACCATGATCTCCACTGATCCCCCTTTGATCCACGACATTCATTTTAGAGATGATTTTAGCTAGGGGTTAGTACACATATTTAAGGCAATCAAGCAAGTAGTGTGGCCTCGTAGGAACAATTCCAGACTTCAGAATCCTAATTCTGCCATTTAGTTCTCTGACCCCGGGAAAACTAATTAACCTCTCCAAATCCTCTAAGAACAGGGCATAAAAACATCTTTCTCAAATAATCCTGACCCTTCAGTGCAGGGCCTGATGGGCACTAATCCATCCTCTCATTCAACAAAGGCTTAACGAGCCCCATGTACGCAGCCCCAGAAATACCACAAACAAGGCAGACCCAGTCTCCACCATCATGGACCTTACAGACCAATGGCAACTTGTTGGCTTTTTTTTTTTTCACTAAACACACACACACATACACACACACACACACACACACACCTTAACCTATAAAACATCCATCTGCTTTTGCTTTCTCTACTTTTTTTCTTAATATGGTTTTACTGATTTTTAAGTGAGGAAGGGAGAGGGAGAGATAGAAACATCAATGAGAGAGAATCATTGATTGGCAGCCTCCTGCACGCCCCCTACTAGGGATCAAGCCTGCAACCCAGGCGTGTGCCCTGACCGGGAATCAAACTGTGAACTCCTGGTTCATAGGTCGACGCTCAACCAGACGGGCAGCTTTCTCTACTTTTTAATGCCACTTCAACCTGGTACCAGCTTCGGAATCTTAGAACCCAGATGAACACAGAGCGTCTGTTATGTACCTGCCCTTCTGCTCTGGAGCGTGAAGGAGGCCTCATTCTCCCAGACATCAAACGCAGGGGCCCCTGCCCGTGAGCTGCTGCCTCTCCTCTCAGCTAGAAGTGGAGAAGGAGGCCCCCAGAAGTTGAGCCAAGGACAAGGTGGGGGGGAAGATTATAACAAAAACATAGGTGATTTATACGCCACAATTAGGGCTCTTAGCTTCCCGAATCCAAAACAGCACTTCTATTGTATTAACAGTATAGAATATGCCTATTCACTAATAGTACATTATCACCATTTTCTATTACATTCATCTCTTTGAAAGAAACACCAGGACCCGACGGCCAACGTACTCTTCATGAAGAAACTCAACAACCTGTTACATGTGTTGGAGAACGTTCATCGGTGCCAGGCACAGGTTTCCACAGGTTGAATGAACGGCGCACCCCCTCAGCTAAACAGATGAGGCTGCAAGGAGCGCTCACACCCACCCACGCTGCCGCCAGGCCCTGGGGGTCCTGCATTCACTTTACCCCCGTCTCTACCCCAGGAAGGAAGGCTAAGCCAGGCCACAAAGACCCTCCTGGCCAGAGTGGTGGTTTCTTTAGACCACAGGCAGGAGCTCCTTAATCACATGTCAGAAGCTAATCATCGATTCAAGGCCCCCTGGGGACTGAGGGGCAGAGCTCAGGATAGAAAGGTTTCCCCCACACAGAGGAGATTCCGCAGTCAGTGTTGGAAGCAAAGAAGAGGGCTGTGTGCTCAGCCTCTGCCTGGGTGAGAAGCTGGACTTCAGCAGCCTCCACAAAGGGCCTGTCGCGTCCAATCCAACCCCGGGAAGCTGTGGCCCGATTACAAAGAGGTGAACTCAAGTAACTAACCTTCCAGGCAGCGTCACCGTCATCCCTCAGCAGCGAAATGGACTCCTACACGTGGTTTACGTCAAAGAAGCTATTCCGAGCATGAAAGCATTTGCTTTTACATCGTTCTGTTTTGGTTGGTTGACTGGTTGGTTGGTTGGGGTGTGTGTGTGTGTGTGTGTGTGTGTGTGTGTGTAGTGTGTGTGTGTTGTAAATTTTTAAAATATCTGCAATGAAAATGTACCTGTCCCCAAAATATTTGAAACTGTTTCAATGCTAGAAAGAACCTGCCCACTGTTTAGTTTAAATCACCGCCACCTCTCTCAGAACTGCCTTCTATGAAGACTAGTTACTATGATCTATACCAAGCACGCAGCAGAGCGCCTGGCACACTCATCTGGATGGGTAAGTGGTAGCTTTCCTTATTCGTTATAATGGCCAACATCTGAAAGCTGCTATGGATCAGGCACAGAACTACGCCCTCAGCACACATTCTCAAAGGCCCTGCCTGCGATCCTACTCAGGGGCTCTTATTAAGCCCAACTTACAGGTGAGGAAACTGAGGCACACAGAGCTTAGAGCAACTTGCCAAGGGTCAGGTGCAGGCTGGGATTCCACCCAAACCGAAGGTTCTGAACTGGCACAGATGCAATTTCTTAGCTCTAACAATAGGATAGCATTCGCACCAGGATCATTTACCCTGGTTTGCATTTCACACTGTAATGACTTTTTAATTTTTTTAAATTAATTTTATAGAGAGAGGAAGGGAGAAGGAGAGAAAGAAACATCGATGAGAGAGAGAAACATCAATCAGCTGCCTCCTGCATGCCCCATACTGGGGATCGAGCCCAAAACCCGGGCATGTGCCCTGACCAGGAATGGGACTGGCGACCTTCTGGTACAGGGGAGGATGCTCAACCAATAATGATTTTCGTGGTTGCCGTTATGTAGACTAAGAGCAGGGTGGGAAGCTGTTTCCAGCCTGTGTGCCCACTAACTAACATGGCAACCTTCAACGCTGCCTCTTCCCTCGGGCAAACACTCCCTCAGCCGGTACCAGGAGCAGCCGAGAGGCAGGGGAGAGGCCCGTTCCAGGACACGCATTTGCTTCTGAGGCTCAGAGAACAGGAAGGCTCTGGCTGTCGCCTCCATTCCTGGGCATAAGAATACAGCAGAGAGGAGGCTGGAGCAGCCAGTCTGGCCCTGTGAGGCCGAAGGAGGCCTGGGGTCAGGAAGGGGGTGCCAGGCCGCTGGAGGGATGCAAAGGCTGGGGCCGGCCGGCTGCCTGGGCCTGTGGCTCACTGCAAGGCCAGCACAGGGCAGCTGACGGCCACAGCATGCCTACTCCAGAGAACCAGGATAGGGGAACAAAGCAGGGAGGGGCAAGCACACAGGAGGGGCACGTTCCTTAGGGCTCACGCACACAGCACGCGATCAGATCCAGTCCCGTGAAATAGCATCACAAGCCGAATGTATACTGAACACAAAGAAAACACAGGGGTTCTGAAGCCAAATCACATGTTCTTGGAGAAAACGAAATGACTAGGCTCTGAAATGTGGATAAATGCGTGGTCTTGCCTTTTTAACTTGGACAAGTGGTCACTCCAGCCCTTCCTTCTCCAACCCGGACCTTTTCACACCACCTGGGTTCCTCTCCTGATGTTTTAGAGTAGGAAGTCCAGAGTACATTGAACTGTCTAGTGCCATTTGATTTCCATGTGGTTTAAGCCTGATGTGTTTGTGTTTAGCAGGACTGCCATTTTGAGTAAGCAAAAAGATAAGCTTACTTGCACAACAAATGCCTTTGGTTTAGAAGGAAGTGGTCCAAAACTAAAAAAAATAAATTGAATTTAAAAATAGAAGGGGAACACAGCCCTAGCCGGTTTGGCTCAGTGGATAGAGCATTGGCCTGCGGATCAAAGGGTCCAGGGTTTGATTCCAGTCAAGGGCACATATCTTGGTTGCAGGCTCCTCCCCGGCCCAGGCCCTGATCGGGGCTTGTGCAGGAGGCAACCAACTGATGTGTTTCTCTCACATCGATGTTTCTCTCTGTCTTTCCCTCTCTCTTTCACTCTCCCTAAAAATCAATGGAAAAGTATCCTTGAGTAAAGATTAAAAAAAAAAAATCCCCACTCCAGGAATTGTGAGCAGAAACCAAATCTTTCAACATGCAGATAGCAAATACTAGCGCGCGCACACACACACACACACACACACACACACACACACACACACACACCACACGGCCTTGGGCTCTAAACTTAGGAGGGAATTCCTGAGGAGGTTGGCCTCCCTGACAGCCTGGAACGGAACCACAACACAGGTCCATTTCCAGACTAGAAAACTCCCGCCGGAGGCCAGAGAGGACCACCTCTTCCCAGGGTCCCACACAAAGGAACCGACTGCCACATCTGGGTCAGCTTCTCCGGCAGCGAACACGGGAGGATACAGGTTAAGCGAGAACACCGGAAACGACCTTACCCGGGTGGTCAACCGAAGGCTGAGATGAAGGCAATAGCACCTGGTGGGTAAGAGCCTCAAGGACAGGAATCAGACCCCAGTGCACCTCCTGCTGTGAGGCCATCATGAATCAGCCATTGCGCCCAGTGAGGGCTCAGTGGCTACTGACACCACTCCCACCTCCATCATCAAAGCAAGACTGAGCTTTGGTTCCCTGGAGAGCAAAAAGCTGACCTAAGCCTTAGGGCTCTCAAGAATAATCATCTGAACAAATGGGATTCTGTTCCTGTCAACAGCAGAAACTTTAAAGAGAAGAAATGATGCTCTGGTTTGCAGCCTCAGCCAAAACGTTGAGACCGCAAATGCATCGCAGAGTAGATAGAAATGGCCTCGGTAAAACAAAAACCTTTCATTATTTTTTTTCCAGAATAATGAACTGTAAGCTACTTTGCATTCTTTTTAGCTTCTCATTTTTATTTTGTTTTAGTATCTGATACCATGGCCATTAAAAACAATCTCTAAAAAGTCTGTTGAGCATCAGCATGAGACAGCTGGGATGCTGGCATGAGGAAATGTTCAATCTTGTCATTTTGCAAAAGGAATTCATATTCATAATTAATGATGCTTTTGTCCAAGCCAGAAGGAAAATATAAAGGCTCAACTATGCTTAAGTAAATTCTCCCCAAGCCAACTGCAATACAATTTTTATAAATTATAGAGTAACAGAGGAAAACAAGATTTTTTGAGTTGTGAGCATAAAAGAAAAGACAAACAAGGCAAACATATTTCCAGGAAGAAATCGGGTTAAAAACATTAATTTTTCCCAACCATCATTATTGGCTCAAAATGTCAACTAAAAAGAGCCAAGATAGCCCAGCCGGAGTAGCTCAGCTGGATGAGTGCTGCCCTGTTCACAGAAAGGTTGCTGGTTCGATAACCGGTCAGGGCACATACCTGGGTTGCAGGTTCAATCCCAGGTTGGGGCACGTACAGAAGGCAACCAATAGATGTTTCTCTCTCGCTCTTTATACATCTCTATCCCTATCTATCTCGCTCTCTCTCTAAGCTTGTCCTTGGGGGAGGATAAAAAAAATAACCAAGATAAGCAGATAGACTACAGAATTAGCTTTGGTTTAAGAGGCATTTCTATACACATTTCAGTAGATAAGTAGTGAAACATTTCACAGAAATTTCCTTATAGCTGACTTTCCTTGTTAGATAGCTATTGAAGAGATCTACAAAGACAAATCAGTGTTAGAGTAAAGGCTCAATTCATTCATGCAACAGTTTTATTTAGCAACTACTATGTTCGGGGTCAGGGGTACAATGACGAGTAAAACACGAAATACAGCCAGGGTGGTTGCCAAAGGCTGGCGGGGGAGGGAGATGGGGAGTAACTGCTTAATGAGAATGGGGTTTTGGTTTTCAGGATAAAATATACCTAACATAAAATTTACCATCACAAGCAGTTATTAAATTAAGGTTTTATTTTTTTCAGAGCAGTTTAAGGTCCACAGCAGAATCTAGGAGAAAATACAAAGATTTCCCACAGACCCCTTTGATGAACCTACACTGACCAAGTAGTTGTTCTTGGTAAGGTGCAGACTCTTCAGGAAGTTTTATACACACAAGCTCAGGTGAAACAATGCACGAACTGTGAAATTTCCAAAGTCATAACTTAGCTATGAATAACTTAAAACCTAGCCTAACTGAGCCAGCTGTCTGTAACTGCCTCCAAAAAGGCACAGCACAGTGGCCTTGAACTGCCACGTAACACCTAAAAAATCTAGCTCAGTGGCTCTCAACCAGGGCCATTTTTGCCCCTCATTTGGCAACATCTAGAGACACTTTTTGTTTGCACAGTGGGGGTGGGGTAGACAACAGGGGTGTCGCTAAACATCCTACAATGCATACATAGGACAGCCCCTCCCGACAAAGAATTATTCAGCCCAAAATGGCAATAATGCCACGACTGAGAAGCCCTGGTCTAAATTCCTACGTGGTTCTAGACCAGCCATGGGCATACTACGGCCCGCGGGCCGGATCCGGCCCGTTTGAAATGAATAAAACTAAAAAAAAAAAAGACCGTACCCTTTTATGTAATGATGTTTACTTTGAATTTATATTAGTTCACACAAACACTCCATCCATGCTTTTGTTCCGGCCCTCCGGTCCAGTTTAAGAACCCATTGTGGCCCTTGAGTCAAAAAGTTTGCCCACCCCTGTTCCAGACATACAACTGATCTCAGAGGTGGAAAGAAGGTGGGATGAAGGGTCGGTCACACACCTCCAGGCTCTGCTGCTTGTGTGACATTTCAACCAAGTCACCTCAAGTTGCCAAGCTGGTTCCCTGGTTGGCAAAATGGGGTTCCTACCGCAAGATTCAATGAGGCAAAGCGGCTGAGTGCTCTCACAGGTAGAAGGTCCCCTGTAAATCCAAGGCCAAGGCTGGACTAAGATCCTGTCCCTGTGACAGGCAAGGCTCCAGGCGGCCTCACTGTTTGCAAATTACACACGCTCCCAGCATCGGCTTGATGCAAACACATTGGAACAACAAACACCAGTGTGTGCCCACAGGACGGCCAACACCCCTGAGGTCAGGGGCACAGGTACACGGCTCATTATTTCCTGGTTCCAGTACAAACAACACATCCTGCACTACAAGACATCCTGTACTTCGCCTGAAATCGGAAATACCCAAATGGAGTATCACTCTCATAATCAGCATCTGCCTTCCAACGGGCACAGATGGCAATCATGTGCCGATAGGCGAATCGAGGGCTAAAACCCGGGCAAGCTCTGCAGGCTCTGAGAACAGGTTCTCTGGGTGCGTTCGGAGAGAGGGGGTCAGGACGTCAGGATGGTAGGCACCTACTGAGAGCAGAAGGTCTTTTGTCTGCGGTCAGGCCCTTCTGACACACCAAATGGACTCACCTGGGGCCAGTGGGATAAAGCTGGTCAGCCCTGCACCCGTGTTCTGCCCACAGAGCCTGCAGGCCAGCCGCACGGCGCCATTCCCACTGTCCCCGCCACGGAGCTTCTGGTACCTCTGGCCTCCTTTGGGTGATGGTATTGCCCTACTAGACAGTCACAGTAAAAGGATGCATGTTAAAGGTCTCGTTCTACCTCAGCAGAAACAGTATTTTTTAAACCTGTAATCCCACAGCTTTCCCCCGTCCATCTCCTTATTTTAAAAGCGGAAGCAGCAGCATTGTACTGAACTGTGAAATGTGCTCAGATGCAGCTCTAAAGGAAAGTACCACCCAGCGGCTGGATACCTGTTTCCATGGTAACCAGGGTCCCTGGGTCCTGGCGCACACAGCAGGAAATGCTGCAGATTTCCACAGCAGTAGCTTTTACTAGAAATAAGAGTCCCGTGGCAATTTTAAACATTTGGGAATCCGCACATTGTGTGTGTGTGTGTGTGTGTGTGTGTGTGTGTGTTTCGTCACGTGTGTGAGTGCAGGTAAAGATATATTCCCCAAACGAAGCCAATGTAGATGAAAGAAGCCTAGTTATTCTCGCAGATAAGTATGCTTATGTCAAATATAACACATGATCAAAATATAAACAAAACAGCCCACCCACCCACACACTGAGCTACAAGAAAACATCTTCCATAGACGAAGGACTGGAAGTGGAAAACTGCTTTGCGAAACCACGTGATCAAGGACTCCATATAAACAAACAAGCAAACACAAATCTTTACAAACACCAGGAGCACAGAGACAGGTTTGCACGGCCCATGTTCTTTCCTACTTGAATACCCTCCCCGTTAAACCCAGAGGCCAAGAGGCGAGGGGACAACAGCTTTGCCATTCAGTGTTCAGGGGGAACCATGAGATAGGAAGCCCTGGGCTAGAATGGGCATCCCCACGGCCCCCAGACAAGCTGAGTGGCCCTGGCAAGTGACCTCACCTTGCTGAGACGCAGCCTGCCCTGCAAAACAAAACGGCTGCACAAGATGCTAGATGGTCTAAAGAAAAACCCTGTACTCTCTACAAACTGAAAACCAGTTATGTTAAATAAATAAATAAGACACAGCAAAACAAGAAACCTCCAGGTAATTCTCACTTTAGCCAACATAAATATTTTGAAACGTATAAAAAATCAAATTTTTAGACAATGTACCAGGAGAATTCACCATCTGTTTCTCGGTGATGAAGACCTTGCAAATATTCTTTGTTCCCTGAGCTACTTCCCGGTTTCACATTTTTCCTCAGCAGAGCACACGTGCTCAGCGACAGTGGAATTGTTAACGCAAAGCAGTGTCCACATTTCCTGCATGTTTCCGGGCGGGGCCTTCTCGGAGGGAGCAGAGAGGAGGCAGCCACGCGATGAGGCGTAGACTCATCCTAGAAAACACTAGTTTGACAACTTCAAGTGTCTCGAGTTCACATTCACATTCCACACGGCTATTTTTATCTGAGGTGGGCGACCAAACCAAGTTCACGGCTCTATGGCAAACGAGCTTCCACGGGAAAGCATTGTAGAAAAAAAAAAAAAGGTTTGCCTCATCGGTGAGAACTAGAGTGACTGCATTCTCTCATGAACACTAATCAGTGTTTTACCAAAAATGACGGCGACACGTTGGTGTGAGTGGCAGCGGGAGGGGGTGGAGGAGTGTTAGTTATTAAGCCAAAATAAAAAGTAAAGGAGGAGAAAAGGACTAGGATGGGAAGGAGAACCCTCACTGCTTGCACACAAAATGCACGGTAGCCTGGGAAACTGGAAGGGTGAAGTGCTGAGAGCACCGCTTTCGTATGGAAACCGCCTAACGAAACACTCAGCCGACTGCACACACACCAACCCAGTCACCTGTCACGCCCGGACCTTCCTCCCACTGCTGCCAGCCCCGTCACCACGGAATCCGCCTGCGTTTACTAAGGCTGCCCAGGTTAGACAGAAAGCAGCACGCATCCCAACTCACGCACCACCCGGGAAACACGCCAGGGCAAACCGGGTCACACCACCGCACTGAGCGGGAATGAGTGCTCCCCTCTGGTCAGCGGCGGGACAAGCCTTCACAGGCCACGCGGGGTGGGTCTTGGGAGGGATTTGGGTATTCCCAGCTCTCCCTGGTAGAGGGTTTTAGGGTTCTGGTGGCATCCTGCGCTGGACACTCTTACGTAAAAGTGGGACTCGGGTTAGTGTCTTTCAGGCCACCCCACACAAACCGCCCTTTCACGTGTCATTTCGGGAAGACACAGGGAAAAGCCAAACGCGACACAGGCAGGACGCTGGCTGACCACAGTGGAACCGCGTCTCTGGCAACTGTCGCCGCACAACCAAAGGTCAGTAAGAGAAGGCCACTTGTCAATGGTGCTGTCGGTCATCAGTTTCAACATCAAGAAAAGATCAATGAGGTTCATGATTCCAACCTCCTGGACACACACACACACACACACACACACACACACATATGCAGGTAGTTACACATGTTGTTATACTGATTAAACAGAAACATACACACAAATATACTAATAAATCCTCATCAAAAGGATTATAGCTATAAAGTCCAATTAAGGAAGGGCTTTTGGACATAACCCAGCACTCAAGTCTTTCTTCACGTCCACATGTGGCTAAAGAGTAGTTACAACTGGTAAAATTTTAACAGCAATGAGGAGGGAAGCCGATCTTGGATGCCTCAGGACCCAGCTATTGGTCAACACTGGGCAACTTTTTATGACAAGGCCATGGACCTTGGATTGCCAATTTCGTTAATTCCAATAAAGTACCTAACAGCACTCACCTTCATCAGGTTCATGAAAATCCTTAAAATGCACCTTGAATGGGGCAATAGGCAAAAGGCTGACCCGTCTTAAAAGCTAGGCCTTCGTCACAAAACAATTTTCTCAAGCTTTCCCCCACTATCATTCCCATAAAGAGCCCTTTTGGACTCCCCCCCCCCCCCAGTTACCCCTTTTGCCATACTGCAGACATACATATGCCTGCTTATGTATTGCATTCATTCATATCTGTGCCTGGTATATAAAAAGGGTACGATCCCCTCCCCTCCTCAGAACCAATGTTGACCCTCTTCAGAATACTCTCTCGTCCACTGAGATTGCATGAAAGGGACATGCTTTAAAAAGAACAGGGATGCATTTATTGCTTGAAATTATGATTGCTGTTCACATGTACCTCTCCGCCTAACACCCCCACCGCTTGCCTGCCTACACCCTCTGCCACCACGGACCCACAGCCTCAGAAACAGCCCCTTTCCGACTGACTGGTGCATTCCTAGAGCCCTAGGTACACAGAAGCCCTCAATAAAGCTTCCTGACATAAAGAGAATAAATCAGATGACTCACAAAATATGACACTTACTGTTAGAAGAGAACAAGCCTTTCTTTGTAGAAATCATGACACTGCCTATGCCTGTGCCGTGTACCAGGGTAGCCACGAGGTGTATGTGGCCGTTCCAATTAAAATGAGGAAGATTTAAAAAGCAGAACATCAGGTCCTCAGTTACACTGGTCACCTTTCAAGCGCTCAGTCAACCCACGTGTGGCTAGTGGCTACCATGTTAAATAGCAAAAATGTGTCACATTTCCATATTACAGGAAATTCTATCACACAGAACGGCCCCAGCTCAGCCTAAAAGCCCCACCAGGTCAGGACTGCCCTGGGGTCATTCACGCAGCACACACTGGGCCTGCAAGTCAAAGGGAGGCGGGAGGGGACGGATAGAAAAGAAATATGGGAGGAAGATGACTTCATCTTGGCCCGGCCGATTTCCCACTTTAACCAACTACAAATGTTTTCATTTCTCAGCTTTGTTCCTACTCTCACACCCACCTACAGTACAGCAATGAGAATTTTTCAAAATGAGCTACCAGCAGAGCGAAATTCGCTTAGGGCTTCCTCAGCATAATTCATGGGAATCAAATCAAGAGGTCACGTTCAAATTCCCCCCAATGAAAGGCCATCGAGAGATTCTAGGTCACTGTCAAAACAGCATGCCTGGGTTCATGGATGACAATGTTAGAGAGCACAGCTGCGAGCGAGCTAGGGAGTGCCTCCGTTTATACACCTTTCCACACACAGCACCTGTCTCCTGGGCTCGGAGAGGTGTCCGGCGCCGGGACATCAGAGCTGAGGTTTGGAGCCCCCACAACTGCTATCCACAGGCTCTGAGTGAAATCAGCCTCAGCCAACTGTCCACAAACCTTCTTCGATGCTTTACGCTCGATCCTCCTTCTCCTCCTATTAGCTGTAAAGCCTCGGTTGGAATTAAGTTCATCAGAAAAATTAATACACTATCCCTTGAACCTTTCAAAACAAAAAGCTCAGCTGTTAAAGAAAACGTACTGAGCTTATTTCTTCTCGTTTTTTTCTCTTTGTTAATCCCCACCCTCGGATATTTTTCCATTGATGTTTGGAGAGAGTGGAAAGGAGGGGGAGAGACACAGAGAGAGAAACATCGATGTGAGAGAGACACCTGACCAGGGCGGCGTCTAGCCTGCAACCAAGATACCTGCCCTTGACCCGAATCGAACACCTGACTCTTCAGTCGAGGGCCCTGCTCTATCCACTGAGCAAACCAGCTAGGGCTACAACTGAGCTTATTTCTCAAACTACTCAAAGTTCTTACTTTTCCTGTAAGAATTCTCAGGACAATAACCAAAGATAACTTAGGACCCCAAATTGGCCTGTGAGTACAAAGCCAGTCTGTGACCTAGAGCCACATCCACAGATTCACAGGCAGCAGTTTTACACCTTTTCATTTTTAATGTAACGAGTGAATGTGTCTATGCTCCCTTAAGGTTATATTCAAAGATTCTTCAGTTCTAGGCCTGTGAGAGGGAGCTTTTTAAATAATTAATTTTTTTTCTCTCAGTTTTGTGGCTAAGTAGCCTCCTCGGTAGAAATAATAAGGCTCTAATTCCATGAGCGAGACCTCAGGACTTGAGCACTGGTGGGTCCAGAAGCGAAGGGCCGTGACCACCTGGTTAAAATAAAACTTGGGGGCAAACAAAACCAGTCTGGCTGCCTCTTGGAAACCACCTCCCAGTACCTCCCCTCCCTACCCCTGGCAGGGAAGGTTCCCTCACTATCCCCGCCCACCCCGCCACAGCAGGGTAGCCCCTTTACCACCGGCCCCTTCCCAGGGCCTGGTCATGGAATGCTGAGCCCTCCTCAGGTACATGAAGTAGGAAGTCACACATTCTACCAGAGACTGGGTCTCAGGGAGGAGTCGCCAAGATTCCAGTTCTGAACTCGCAAGTGAATCTTGCCGAAGACTCCCTCACCCAGGTGACAGCCTTCCTCACCCAGGTCTGCCTGGTGCCGTGTGCAAACGCTGCCGACGTCCTGCCAAATGCCAGGTCCTTAGCTCTGGGTAAGCGGGTTCCTCGGGGAGGTAAAGCAGCTCCTGTCCTGGAGGTGTCTGCAGCCTAGTGGGAAGGCGGTGACCACGCGGAGAGTGAGGTGAGAGGAAGCATGTGCCGCAGCAGCCCTGGGCAGGAAACCGCTTGCCTTGGGAAAGGGGCTAAAGTTTCACAGGCGACAGGACTCTTTAACCGGCTCTTGGAAGGCAAGCAGCAGATCCTAAGCATCTAAAGGGGGCCACAGGGGTGGGCTGGGAAGGGCGTTCCAGGTCTGGAATGCACAGGTGCAAGCAGAAAGAGATGAACGGTTTTCTCTTTTTAAAATATATATTTATTTATTCGTTTCAGAGAGGAAGGAAGAGGGAGAGAAACAGATAGAAACATCAGTGATCGAGAATCATTGGTCGGCAGCCTCCTGCACGACCCACACTGGGCATCCGAGCCTGCAACCCAGGCATGTGCCCTGACCCGGAATCAAACCATGACCTCCTGGTTCATAGGTCAACGCTCAACCACTGAGCCACGCTGACTGGGCAGAGATGAAAGGTCTTAAGGATTTCAGGGAAGAGTGAGCATTTCTTTGTGGGTGGAACTGCCGGCCCTGGCGGAGATGTCATTGGACAGGTGGGTTGTGGCAAGACGCTTGCGAGAAGCCTTATCCTCCTGGGACGCTTGGATAAATCTGAGATTTCTGGGTCCCCCCGACTCCACACCCCCCTCCTCCCGTTATTTTGATTCCATAGGTATGAGGCAGGGCCCTGAAATCTGTATTTTAAAACAAACTTCTTGAGTGATTACAATCCACAAAGCCAGATCTGGAGACCACAGCATTTAAGAAAATCTACACTAAACGCATGTAACATACTTTTAAGGACCAAGACTGCTTTAGCCAACACAAACCATAGGGATTTCCTCACCGATGCACAGAACCCTGGCGATCCAGGCTCACTGGTTAAAGCCCACGCCTGGGCCTCCAAGGCCGTCTTAGAAGTGCCAACTCCCACCCGCCCCTCTCATGCACATGGCTGAGAGGGAGCCTCGTCAGAGCCCAGGTCACCCCAAACGCCCATGTGTAGCTCCCATTCTTCCCTTCTCACCACCCTCTCCCCTCCATTATTCTCTGCCTCACTTGGCTTCCTCCGCTCCCTTTGTCTCCAGAGCAGACTCTAAGTTAAAATAGAAAATTCAGACTGCCCGAATTCCTTCACATTTTATGGATTTAATAGGGCCAAATCAAGATTTAAAATGGCAGAATACCAGAGCCCTGTGTCCTGGGAAAACCCCAGCTACAGGTGGGAAAATGAGAGCCCCGAGAAGTGAAATAAAATTACTTGGAGTCACACAGCCAGAAGACGAACACAGACATCCCAGCTCCCAATCTAGATGTTACTCCAAGGGGAAATATAGGTTGTTCCATTCAGGAGCAGTAACTTTTAAGCAAATAATAAACCTATACTAAATCCAGGAGTTGCTTACATAGGGATCATAACTTAATGGTTAAATTCTAGGCTGTGGGCCTGACTCCAGCTTCACCACTTACTAGCCACACGACCTTGGTCAGTTGACATAAACTCTCTTCACCTCGATTTCACCACCTGAAATGAAGATCATGAGCACCTACCTCGTGGGGCTGTTAAAATAAAACGACTCGATACATGTAAAACACATAGGACAGAGCCCAGCCCGGGATACGTATTCAACAGGTTCGCCATCACTCTCAAGATTCAAACCACCGCCCATTTTTTGAAGTGACGTATAAAGGTTTTGGGACATTAAAGATGACCTAGTCAGCTGGAGATCCATTTCCTTCCTGCTATGATCTCAAACCCCTTACTGTGGGTTTGGTGTATCATCATCTCAACATCCCTGAGACGGTTCATCAAAGCTTTAAAGTAATTACAGAGGCACAAAGCGGCAGCCCAAACTGCAAGTCACACAGCATCATGCTCTTCAAAGGCCCTTGCTGACCTCAGCAATGACGCCGTGGCCACGAAGGGCCAGTGCTGAGTAAGACAGAGCGTTTCATCAGCTCAACACGCCTGCCTTCCATGGACACGGAGAGCCGAGCCCTGGGGTGCAAGGGCACGTGCTTACGGGTGTAGGGACACTGGTCCCAGAAACGGGCCACCTCTGCCGTAGAGGGCTGAGAAGCCTCCCCCCTCCTTAGTTCATCGTCGTTTTTGCCTTTTTAAAGTAACCCAGACAACTGCATGCCAGTCAGTTCAAACATTTCTCAACTCCTACAATGGCCCGCGTGCTGGCCCCTCATGGACGAGGAGATGGTGACGCTGCCCCAAAAGTCCTCAGTGTACCGAATGCCCAGCCACTAATTCTTCGTGGTCGATAACACAGAAAAGGGTGCGCTTGCATATTAAACACAAGTTGCAAAATCAATAAAATGTGAAACTGTACCATGTCTTACGGAGCTAATAAATGCCTAAGTCCCATTACAGCTTAATTATTAACCTAAATACACACATCGTAAGGGCAACTTGTACTATTTTTTAAAAAAATAGAACAAAACAGAGTTCGGACATATTTCCACATCCTACTTAACAAGTTATATAGAGATTAGAGTGATGTTGCTCTTATAGTGACTAGCTTTAAAATTTGTTCCTAAACTGTATTAACAGCTAGTGTAAAATATTTGCGAAAAAGGACAAAGACCTTTCAGAGCTGTTTCCTTTGGGAAACAATATGGAATGCTAATGTTTGGAAACCAGAGATCTGCTAGCTTGAAATTCTGGACAGACATTTGCCCAACATGAGATGCACTTAAGAATAACTGCTATTCCCTTGTCATCTCCAGCAAGAAAGATCCGAAAAAGACATCTATGGCCCTGGCCTGTTGCTCAGTGGTTAGAGCGTAGGCCCACACACAACCAAGGGTATTGGGTTTGATTCCCAGTCAAGGGCATGTTACCTCGGTTGCCGGGGATGGTGCAGAGGCAACCAACAGAGGCAACCAATAGATGTGTCTCTGTCACATTGATGTTTCTCTCTCTCTCTCTCTCTCTCTCTCTCTCTATCTCTATCTCTCTCCCTCTCTCTCTCCCCCCATCCTCCCTCCCCTCCATTCTCTCTAAAAATATCAATGGAAAAAATATTCTTGGGTGAGGATAAAAAGAAAAAGACAGCTCCAGGCTCTAAGAAAACACTGGACTTTCTGTAGAGGGTAGATATCAAACTGCAAACTGTAGAGTTACAGCCTGTCATGACCTTAAGCCCAAATACGTATTTACTGCTGACCAAAACAGCTTGAAGCATTTCTACGGATTCACTGTTTCCTCGGTGATGCATACGTCATTAAAAATAGATTACGCACAGATCTCCAAAAGGATGCAGACATGGGCATTAAGTGCAGCACAGCTTGTAATAACAAATACATGGGGATAATCTAAATATCCTCAACAGAAGAGTGATTACACTGTGCTACATCCGGGCAGTGAAATTCCATTTGACCACTAGAAAGAACATGGTCGAGCTACAGGTACTGACTAGAAAGATCATACCCTATACTGCAGAGGAAAAGCACAGGGGTGATGTTTCCTATGGGCTACCTCTGGGAAAAGATCACACAGACATACTTCATTTTATATATCATTCTACATATTATCCTGCAACTAGCTTTTTTCCCTCCCACATGTGTTTACGTATGCAAAAAGGTCTGTACATAACACTAAACCCAGTCTCTGCAAAGGGTACTGGGAGGGTGGATTTAATTTTCTATGTTCTGTCACATAAATTTTTTTAAACTCAAGAGCATGTTCTATATTTTTCAATTTTAAGTAAATTTTAACTTCACAGAAATGACTTCTGATGCTTACTGAACATACAAGAAGTGCATGTGTTCAAGTTTCTCTCTTGTCGTCTTCATAAAATATATTTCTATCAACCAGACACTTCTTTTTAGGTCACGTGAGAGTCCTCACCCTCCCCATGCCACGGAAAGTTATACCCCCTACCCCCGCCCCAGTGCACATGGCCAGATGGGGAGTATTCTGGAATCTCTAAAAATGATCAGAAATCAAAGACTAAAAATATATCAAAGCAGAGTCTGTTTGCTGTGACAGTATTTGTTTTTTGTCCAATACATCACCTTTAAATTCCTAGCTCCTTCATCACACCCGCAGAGAAGTGATTCTGGTTTCTTTTCCCACAAATCATCGCTCTGCTTTTCCTCCCTTCAACCAGGAGGACTTGCAGGATCTCCCGTTTCCCACCGAGATCCCCTGGGGGCAGCCTCTGCAAACAGCCAGGCTCCCACTGCAGGACATCATGGACCGTCGGGGATGTCTTTCTTGTTCATCCTTTAGGGTTTATCCCATGATTAAACATTAAAATATAAAAACTTATGAATCACCGAGCCTCGAAAATGCAATGCCAGATATCTAAGCTCTTTAAAGCAATTTTTTAAAGAAGATACATTCTGGTGGCTATTCTAGAAAGACATCAACACAACTGACAAGTCCAGTTCCCTCTACCGGTGAAATAGAAGAAAATATTATAAAATAGACCCAATAACACTAACAATGGTGAAGACTGGCTTCGATGTTCTCTATTCTTTATACTTATATTTTCTAGCTTCTACCACGGACACATATAAACTATGTAATATTTTTTTTAAAGGGCTTAAAGAGCACAGTGGATATGAGCCACATCAAGCCGGCAAACCAGACAAAGCCAGCACTGCTCCGATGCCGCCGTCACGTTCTCCTAGGGAACCTTCTGAAACACTGTCGGCATCTTGGAAATGAAGAGAAATATTCCCTCCCCTGGAGACCTCCCTCGTCTCCCTGAGCTGAGTCAATTACTCACTTCTTCATATTCCCCCAGCACGCTGTTCTACCACTGTCATCCCAGCAAACATATTTCTACACTCAAATTCTCGATTCGAGTATCGCATTTCCTCCTTCAGTTCCAAGCTCCCCCAGGACCAGGACGGCAATGCACTGACGTGTGTGGCCCTGTGACAGTGTCTGACATGTTATCAGTTTCCAGGTTTCTGGGATGAATGAGAAGTGTGCTCCCTGCAAATTCGCCCGAACATTTCACTGAGCCCCGATGGTAATTGGGCGCCTGGTGAATCCCACCGGAGGTGCCCATCACGTGCATCAGAGAAGCCAAACTCTTGTGTGACTGGGAGCAACCCCAACACCCACATTTTCCAATGTCACCTTGACAATGGCAAGAACAAGCGTGTAGCTGCCAGTGCACAAGCAGACCTCGCCTGGGAGTGAAGGAGAAGGCACGCCCCTTCGAACAGGGTTTCTCCTTTAGGGCTGACGAGCTGATGGTGTATTTCTAACAATGGTGGTGGATACAGGAGTATTCGTTTTCTTCTTTATAACTTTCACATGTTCTTACACGTCTTCTGAATGATTCAGTAGTCACTGAAACCATTAAAATATTTCCGAAGACTTTTTTCCTTGATTTAACACACATACTGTAAACACCACGTTCTGGGCACTATATTTGGGGGGGGGGGGGTTGGACATGAAGAAGTCATATGTGGGAGACACAAAGACAACACAATAGGACACCACTTACATAAAGGCTCCCAATTTTACAGAACCCAGAAAAACGGTCTGCCCCATCATTCTTCCTGCTTCCCGTCCCCCAAGGGAACGAGGAAAACCTTAGGACAACCCTTGCGAGAAGGGAAAAACGAACTACACCCATATGCACAGCTCAGTAAAAGCGACCAGGAAACACGTCGAGCCACCTCCTGCCTCTTTTAAAGGAAAAGTGGCTCTTTCCCTTCACTTTCCATTCTTCTCTTGAGCTTTGTCCTGCAGAGAACCTTGAAACTTTGAAACGTGTGCTATGTGGAACCCCGCAGCGTTAACAGAATTTTAGGTATGAGTCAGCTCAGCCCTGATGCTCCTCCCTGAAGCCCCCCCAGGGAAAGAGCCACCCTCCATCTGCTTACCACGTGTGTTGGTAGCCATGTCGGCCACTTTCTGAAAGGCGTCCAAGAAGGCAGCTGCCGCTACTACTGTTGTCCTAAAATACAAACAGATGACACAGGCATGAGGAATGTCATTAGCGCTCAAGGGCTAAAACCTCCACGGACAGCACGTTATCCTCAGGACAGCCGAGCCAGCTGGGCAAGGACAGCCTTCGGCTTTGTGGTCCCACTTTGTTCTTGGGAGGCGTTCCTCCTCCTCACATTATTCGCAACCCTGCCCCAGTGACGCCCAGCTCCTTCGGTGCTAGTCAATAAATGCCAGCAATCCCTCCCATGCCCTCCTGCCCATTACCCGGTAAAATTTCACAAAGGAGGGAAAGACAGGTGTTTCTACCGAAAAGAAAAACATTATTAAAAAATATCAAGGGTACCGGTAAGAATTAACTTTAGAGTAGGAATCTTAGCGAGAGATCATCTAGTGTAAGTAACTCATTTTAGAGAAGGGAAAACGGAGACCGCATCCACAAGGTGGCTTTCCAACTACGTTCAGGCCAGAGCTGGGACTAGTAGCCAGGCCCATGACTCACAGCCCCATGCTGTGTGACTACACGTCAAGATCCTGGCTGTGTGACTTTCCCCCGAAATCGTAATCACAGTGAAACATCTTTTTCCAACCTTAGAAGGCTACCTCAACTGTACCTTCTGAATTCCTAACAGCTGAGAATAGGGAGAAGTTACTACACTCATTTGCTGGTCTAGAAATGATTTTGAATCCGTCACATGCCCTTGAGCACTATAAGATGTGCTGAGCGCTCTGCGGTCTCCTGCCTCCTGGAACTGGGATCCGAGATGTCATCCAGTGAAGAGCAGATGGTGGATCCCCCAAACACGCAAGCCAGCCCCAAGATCTGTACTTTACAATCGAGCTCTAACCTGATGTAATTTCTAAGTATTTTACATATGAATCCAGTCTTTACTGAGCATGTGTATGAATGCAATGTTGCTGAAGGAAGGAGATGAGGATAAAGATAAAAAGGAAAGAGTTCAAAACAGCGACATAGAAAAGAAATGGCTTTTAAATATAAGCAACAGTGGCAATGGAACAAAGGCTCCTGGCGCTCAGCGTGGTCTCACCAGTCCCTGAGCGCTGAGCTTCCAAATGAGGCCTGATATTTTCCATTCTGCTCAAGTTTAAATATATATATATTATCAATTTCAAAGAGAAAGGGAGAGGGTGAGAGAGATAGAAACATCAATGATGAGAGAGAATTATTGATCAGGGCTGCCTCCTACACACCTCACACTGGAGATCGAGCCCGCAACCCAGGCATATGCCCTGACCAGGGATCGAACTGTGACCTCCTGGTTCATAGGTCGACGCTCAACCACTGAGCTACACTGACTAGGCTCTGCTCAATTTTTTTTTAAAATGACACAAGAACAAAACCATAACGTCAGAAACCCCACCTGGAAGCACATTTTTAAAAGATCTGACATCCAATGCAAACCCTGGAAAAGTTAGCTTTCTCAAACATCCTAGGATTTATAAATAGCTCATTCTGGCGCACAATTAATATCTGACACAGTGGCTGGATTTATTCTCATTCGAGTCCATGCCAATCATCCAAATTTAATGAGCCCGCTGTAGGGGTGCCTTGCCCATCACCCATCATCAGGGCCGCATGGAAAATGAGGTGGTCAAGTGTGATGAATTCAGAGCTTTAACCACGGCTCCCAGTGAGTCATAGTTCAGTATCTGCTGTGTCACGAGATCTTAGGCCTCTGGGATCAGACAGGACACACATGCAGCCACGGGCAGCAGGAAGGAGCGAGTCTCGGGTTTCAGTGCTCCCGGGCTTACTTGCCTCTTCTACAGTCTTCTCTTCATCCTTTCTCAAACACAGACAACTACACCATGTGCATGAGGCCCCCGGCGTGCCCTCAGCCGGTGCTAGGAGTCTGACAAAATGCAGAAATGGTCCCTGCTCTCAGGAGGCCTAAGTGTTGTCAAAAAATACAAAATGTACTTTGCACCAGTGGCGGTAAGATAAGATTGCTCTAAGTCTTACTTGGTGTGTTGAATCAGTTCATTACTTGAAGCTTCGGCTTCCTCATCGGTAAAAAGGAAAGGGAATCTTTTCCATGGTCCATCTTGAAAGCTTGCCAGACAATTAAATGAGGCCAGATAAGGAAAAGTATGTGTGTGGTGGAGGGAGGGCGGGTAAACATAAGCGTCTTACGTTTTACTGCAGAACACCTCCTGGATGGAGGCGAACCTATTTGAAATAAATGTAACAGTGGCCGAGCTGGGGGGTGGGCTGCAGATGTAACTAACGAACAAAGGGAAGGGGCCTGCATTCTGAGCAGAGGAGTTTGGATCCTTCGGCATAAAAGAGAAGGAGCCGGACTCCAGGGCCCACTGTCCGCCTGGAGGCCCACTCACGGCTCTGGACACCCAGGTTCATGGGTGGACACCCAGGTTCATGGGTGGAAACCCCAGGCAGGAAGGTGCAGGAACGAAGGGGAAAAGATCCACCTCTCCCGAGGTCCTCTCTTCTGATCTCCAGGGAGCCATACCCTGTCCTGCCCTGTGGCCAAAGCTCTGGGCAGTAACCCCTGGGGTCCACAGGCAAAGGCCCACGAGCATCATGCCATCCTTCCGCCCTCTCTCTGTCATCCGCATAGCTTTTGATAAAAAAAAAACAAAAAACAAAAAAAAAACAAAAACAGAAAACCTACCTGCTTTGTTCTCTGGAAAACCATCCTCATACATCTGAACCAACCTATGTCATCCCCATATGCCATGAACAAGGGCCATGACACTGATTGCTTTTTCAAGGTCCCATCCCTCATGGAGCACCCGCCAAGTGCAAAAGTGCCCCTTCTTCCCACTGATTTATGGGCATATAGTCTTAGCAAGAAGATGTTGATATATTTCCTATTTCTTATCAGACGATATATGAACAAGCACAAGATGAAGCAATAAGAATAGCCCCTGCGAGCATTATCAGCACTAAATCTTATGTTTTTTTAAAGCAGCTTTACTGAGGCATCATAATTTGTATACCATAAAAATTCACCCCTTTAGGTACACGGCTCAATGATTTTTTAGTAAATTTAGAGTTATGAAACCACCAAAGCAATCCAATTATAGGAACATTTTCATCACCCCCCAAAAATCCCTCGTGTCCATTTGTAATCAGTCTTCTTTTCCATTCCTGGCCCCAGGCAACCACCAATCTACATCTGTGTCTACACATTTGCTTTTTCTAGACATCTCATGTAAATGGGATTCTATAATGGTCACGACTGAGTTTTAAACTCTGTATACGAATAGGCAGTAAGCAGAATGGACTCTGGAGCCAAACTCCGTAAGTTCAAATCCCTGTCACCAAACTCCGTAAGTTCCAATCGCTGTCATTTACTAGCTGTGTGACTTTGGATAAGTTATTCAGCTTATCCATGCCTCGGTTTCCTCATCAGTATAATGGGGATAACAGCTGTGCTTAGCCCTTGGGGTTCTAAGACTTAATTAAGCTAACACATGCCTGGCACATAGTGAGTGCTCTATGAATGCTGCCCAATATTACTTTACATATAACACCCCATTTAACTCTCACAGTTCCTGTGGAGGAGGCAGAACAGATGAGTTTAATTTTATATGTGCATCGTGGGGCCATCCCATTCCCTCCTTTGTCTACGGACGTTGCCATTTTCCTGGGAAGACCTGCTTCTACTTACCGAAGCTGGGACTGCAGTTTCCCCGCTTTGTTTATGAAATCTTCCCAAACTGGGTAGCTCCCCTGCAACAGAATAAAGCCATCAATCAGTAAGTCACACTGTGACAGGCATCTGATTCCGACAATAACACAACACCCGATTCCGATGACACAGGAGCAATCTGTGTATGCTCTCTTCCCTGCCGTCTGGCCTACGGCCCCGGTGATATATAAATGTATTGGCCCGGGAATGGGTTTAGAATGTGCTCAGTCCTGTAATCGAGTCAACACTACAGACACCAGCTGGACACGTTGGGCAGAATCTAATACATACAGAGATGCATCACTTTTTGAGTCAATAGATGGTGGGTCCAAATTCAAGATGTGCAGGATATTCAAGGCTCTACCTTAAATATTCTGCATAGCCTGGGAATGTACTTCCTGGGAAAGGCCCCCTTTTTTCTCCACCTGATCACTCTTATTCCAAATGGTAGGGAAGAGGGAAAAAGAGGGACTGGGGCTCCTCCCAGGATAGGGGCCCATTGGGAAGCATCAGCAGAATATCAAGGTTGGGAAGTTACATAAATAGAACTGCTCCACTGATGGCTTGAAGTACAACAGGTGGCCCCTAGCACACTTGACCATCACCCTCCCATGGCAGCCTATATCTCCTACCCTGTCTTATATATCCATGCAGCCCTAAGTCTATCCTTCCAGGCAACTTCACAGTTAAGTTTAATATTGTCTACCCACTATTAAAATGGACTATTTCTGGGAGCTAAGATTTAGACCAATGAGTTGCTTTCTTGGTCATACTTTCCTCTCTGGCTATAGTTTGGATCTTGTTTGTGTGTGTGTGTTTTTTAATAAGGTCATGTATCATTTTTACAAAAACAATAAAAGTCATTACATAAAAATTTTAAGATCAAATTAGAGGTTCTGGCAACGACAGCACCATGAATTTACAATCCATCCAAACCCTAAAGTCTCTTGCACACAAGCTTCCACATGGACGTCTTTTCAAAGAACTGAAGATAACCAGCACATCCACCCACAGCTTTCCTTCTTTCAGCCGCCCCCCAAGTTCAATTCCATCTCTACCTGGGACCCTGCTTTACATCCCCACAGCATCCTGGGAAAATCCATCATGTCTCCCTACTATTTATTTATTTATATTGATCTTTAGAGAGAGAGGAAGGGAGAGGGAAAGAAAGAGAAGCATTGATGTGAAAGTGAAACATCCATCAGCTGCCTCCTGCACGCCCCCTACTGGGAATCGAGCCTGCAACCCCAGCATGTGTCCTGACTGGGAATCCAACTGGCAATCTTTTGGTGCAAGGAAGGATGCCCAACCAACTGAGCCACACCAGCCAGGGCTCCCTACTCTTTTTCTAAGCAAGGTACTCAGACATGAGCTCAAACCTGCCGGGACAATTCTGCCAGGGCGAAACCAGAGCAGGGCCTGACACCTCCCTGCACCTGCACATTACATTTATATTAAGATCAGTAGCCAACCAACCAATAGGCGATGCAAAACAAACCCAGAGAAGCGGAAACCATGGTGACAGAAATGTCGCTTGTCATTGAATCATTTAAATATAGAACTAAGACTAAACACCTAGGGGGTTTGGGGTGCAGGACAGAACATAAATACTATGTTAAAAACAACACAGGCCACCTCTTGATTTCGTTGTCAAGGGCAGGAGGGAGAAACTATGCAATGACGTAAATCATCTCATCTTTCAATACAGAGGCCCAATAAATAGTCTAAAGCTGCAATTTAGCTAAAACTTAACAATTTCACCTTCCTAATGGCTTTAATAGTCTTTTTTTCTTACCCTTAGAACAGTTTCTCAACCTGGCCACTAAGGACATTTTGGGCCAGATAATTCTTTCTTTAAGGGGCTGCCTTGTGCATTATAGGATATTTAGCAGCATCCTTGACCTGCGCTCGGTAGATGCCAGTCGCATTCACAGACACTGCTGGCTGTGACAACCCAGATGTGTCCAGACAATGCCAGATGTCCTCTTAGGGGCAAAACCACCCCTGGTTAAGAAGCACCGCGATAGAGGAATATCTGAGAAACTCATTTCTCTCGGCGCAGAAACAGTTCTCTGGAGTTTAGCGATTTGTTTGGTATCACTTCAGTTTCAATTTTTCTGTTAAATGAAAGTGAAGTTAAATATGTTTTTATTTTGAAAATATCATGCAGAGCACGAACACCTTGTTATAAAAGTGCCGTGTACACCTTTCTCTAGCAATCCAGTCTGTCTGACAAGGTGCAGGCAGACATCTGGAAAATTATCTATCAAACAGTAAAAGGGACTGTTTCTGGGAGTTCAGATTTGGACCAATGGATTGCTTTCTTGTTTGTACTTTCCTCTCTGTCCGCAGTTTTTGTTGTTGTTGTTAATAAGCTCATGTATCATTTTTATGAAAACAATAAAAGTTGTTTACGTAAAAAAAAACTTAAGATCAAATTAGAGGTTCTGGCCACAGCAGCACCATGAATTTACAGCCCATCCAGACCCTGAAGTCTCCTGCACACAGCTGAGAGCACACCCATCAGTTCTGCATCTCTGCCTCTGAGACCTGCTGGCCCAACTGCAGGCCTCTGGGTCACTCCTCCAGGCTGCCATTTGCTCCCATGGGCTGCTAAGCCGCACCAGGCCAGGGATCCTGTCTGACTGGTTCCTGGCAGAGGCCCTGAGGCAGCTACACCTGAGCTACTGACACCAACACCCATGCACAGGTCTTGTCACCATACTGCGCAGCCACATGGCCTCCATCCCTTCTTCCTACCCTGGTTCTTCAACCCAAGAGCATAACTTTATTTTAACTTATGTTGCAAAGGCTCAGGCTACCACCATTCTAGGTCCATCAGACCTTGTGGGAAAATCCAATGACCCACTTAACATATTTACTATTTTCTGATCCAGTCCAGATATGAACACCCCTTCTACACCCACATCCAAGTAAGGAAAGAGTGGAGGGCCAAGATCAGAGTCCGCTGGCTGGCCAGTAGAGCTCTCTGACCAGATGGGTATCAGTGAGCATCCTTAAGAGTGCAAGAGTTCAACCAACCAATTAGAGCCGTATCTAGCCATTCCTTCTCTTTCTGACCCACAAGGCAGTATAAGCAGCTTTTTGAAAAGCCCATGTTCAGACCCACTGACCACCAACTTCTAGCCAAAGTCACCATCACCTCTCATCTACACCAAGAAGGACATGAGAGCTACCTCTTCCTCTCCCCAGCGCCAACCACTCCCATCCAGGGAGCCCTGAAGAAGGTCACTGAGATGAACCAGTGGCAAGAGGCCTGAGCAGGAACCATTGAGCCCTGAGTTCTAGCCAGGATCCTGCCAGTAAACGACTGGATGAAGTCACTTCACCCTCTCAGGGCCTGTTCCTCCTAATGATAAATAATAATAAAAAGCAATTCCACCACCATCACTGAACCCTGACATTACTGAACATTGAAAGAATACAGGGAAGGAATAGAGAACCCAATGCAGGAGTTCAACCTCCTGGACCGAATCTTCACTCTCGTTTGCAATGTGACACTAGGCAAGTCGCTGGAGCTCTGCATGGGGACGGTCACCACTTCCCTGGGTTGGTGTGAGGAATGAACGAGGTCAGACATTAACATGCTCAGTAAGTGTTCAATACACAGTTGAGAGGATTGATCCAAGCGTTTCTCAGGCTGTCCGGAGAGAAGTCATAAACTCTCTAAGTCAGACCGTCCATCCAGGCGGAAATCCCTCATTCTCCGTCCTCAGTACAGAACCAGCTGTACACGGGCACACTGTGTGCCTCACTGTGAGTTAACCGCAGTCACAGCAGAGCTGGGCCGGGGCGGCTGGGTGCACAGTGTCAGACAAAGTCTCTGCCGCGCCTAAGTAAGTGGTGGGTAGAGTACGCCAAAGCGAGATGAACGCTCCTGAAAACGACTGCTCAACCCACTTCAAAAACTACTTACCTGCCCCCACTCGGAGCCTCATTTCAGTCTTTACCAAATTAGCAACCAAAGGAGGGTCCCCTCTCTCGTCAAGGGGTGCAGCACGCCGCTCTCGCCCACGCACACCCACTCAGCCCCAGAAGCCTGCCAAGAGCAGCTCTCTCCCGTCTTAATGATATTTGAAGTCTTTCAAAGTGTCAGGCCCACCTCTTTCAGGCAGCCTATAATTTAATGGGTTCTAAAAAAAATGAATTTCTAAGAACACAAGACAAAAACCTCCCTGTGTAAGAAAAAAATGTGAAGTGTGTAAATGTTATTAAAACTTAAAGGCAAGGTGATTTGAGTTGCTCCATATTTTTTTTTAAAGTTTCTTTCAAAGTTTCTACCCCCTTGAAAGTAGTTTTACTACAAAAACCCAAAAGTGTGGAGGAAGAGAGAAAGGAGGGAGAAGGGACGTGGAGAAGAGGTCACAGGGGCAAAGCCAGCGGCTGTTCTGGCCTACCAGACTTAGTCAAGGAAAGCACACTCAAATTTCAAAAGAACTTTGCAGGTAAAGACACTGTATGCCCTGAGGACCCTTTCAGAAGGCAATTCCAATACAGTCCTTCATCGTTCCATCTGCACCCCACCCACCAGGAAGTCCCAGTGAGTCCTCTCCCGAGGCCATGTTGCTGCCTGGGTTCGCATTTGAGGAACTCCCTAGGAAGGCTGTCCGGGAGCTGTGGAAGTCTTGACACAGACCCCACTGCGGGGTTCACCAGAGAACACATCCAGGTCTCCACACCTTTCAGATGCATGGAGGGACCTCGAGAATATCATGCGAAGTGAAGTAAGTCAGTCAGAGAAAGATAAGTATCACATGATCTCACTCATATGTGGAATCTAATTAATAAAACAAACTGATGAACGGAGTGGATCCAGATACATGGAAGCGTGAACAGAGTGTGGAATCTCGGAGGGAAGGGGGGCGGGTAGATAGGAGATGATCAACCAAAGACCTGTATGCATATATGCATAACCCATGGCCACAGACAATAGGGTGGTGAAGTCCAGGGTGGGGGATGGGGTAGGCTGGAGGGCTCAGTGGGGAAAGAGGGGGACATATGTAATACTTTCAACAATAAAGATATTTGTTAAAAATATTTTTAAAAATACACGGTATATATTTAACATGTAAAATAAAGGTTTCCTAACTTTCCAGACAGACCCGAATAAAAAAAAAAGAGAGAGAGACTCCCACTGAGCACCCGGCTTCTGCCAAGTCCACAGGCAAAGGGAAGAAAGACCCTCCTCCCCTGGGACCCCTGCATTTCTCTGCAGAGGGGAGCAGGCAGGTTTGCTGAACACAGAACTCAGATCACACTGGGTCGTGCGAGAAAGGAAAAGCTCCCTGTTACAGAAACGGGATGAGAACGCGGGTTTGTTCACAAGCATGGAGGGCTCGCTCAATGACCTGCATGACTGTCCCATGTCCTATGAGGAACGAGAGATGGGCTTCCCTAAAGACAGGCTCTCACTCACAACCCTGCAGCCACGAGGGGCACATGCTGCCCTCCCCACGTACACCACCCCCGATGGCTGTCCTGTCTCCTAACCTCCACGGGGATCCAACAGTCCTGGAAGCTGCTACTCAGCTGTCACCGCCCAGCTCAGATGTCCCCTCTTCCCGGGCGCTCTCAGACGCACCTGCTTCTCCCATGTCACACAGCTGTCCATCTCTGAGCCTGAGTCTCCCCACTGAACTGTGGACTCGAGGACTGAGAAATGAGGAAGGAAATGCATTTCCAGTAAGATGGACAGCAGGGAGGCAGAGAAGACCTGAGCAAGAGGGTCCAGTAAGGTCCAGGGAGGGTCCAGGGAGCGGGAAGGCAGGGAGGCAGGAGGGACCCAAGCGGGCTCTGCCCCAAGGACACTGCAGTGGAGCAGCTGTGCTGGGAGAAGCAGGAGATGGGCGGGTGGACAAGGGGACCGTGAGCAGCCTTCAAGGGCAAGGCCCAGAGCTTCCACCAGTTGGACGGCAGAGGAAGACTAGGCGGGGCCTTCATTCAGATGGCAAGTGACAAAACTCCCCAAGCCAGCCAGGTGACCAGAGGGCCTGGCTCAGGGGTCCCACACCTGAGAGCAACCTGGTGCCCTGGGCAGTGGGGAGGAGAATGAAGTCATTGTCTCACTGCTGAGGAGAAAGGCCTAACTTTCAACTCCCCACGAGTTTGGTGGCCACCTAAATAAACATGTGAGTTGGCTTCCCCCTCCCCACCCTCAAGGTTGAGCTGTGGCACAGCCCTGCGTCTTTCTCCTGTCCTTCCTGGAGGCTGGGCAGGCCCCTGGCCTTCTGCAGGGCGCAGGACTCAGCCGGTGGCCATTCTGGCTTGGGTTCTGTTTTGCTTTGTTTTGTATCAAACAGAAGCCCAGGATGGCCTCCCACGCACGGAGCAGAAGAATAAACTGTGTAAGGCATTGGCAGGGCTGGTTAGCATGGGCCATAAATAATGCACGAGCTGCCTCTCCCAGCCCAGCCCCAGCCCGCGGTGACAGCGCGACTTCAGAGGACAGCTGAGGGAATCAGACACCACCAGGAGCGTGGTGGAGAGGGGGCGGTTTCAGAGGTGTCCAAGAGTTGGAGGAGACTCCCAGGAAGAAGAAGGACTGGGCTTAGCCAAGAATAAAATAAGGACCAGCGGGCACAGGCTATACACAGGCACAGGCTATAGAGAATCGGGCTCCAGCTCACAGACCTCTGTCCCGTCCACAGGTTCCGCACAAAGGCTGGCTCCCCAGTAGTTATGGCTGATGAGAATCCAAGGCATGGGTATGCCACTGGACAGGTAACCTCTCAAGCTCCTCTTTCCACCTTGACAAGCGTCCCTGTCGCCATCATCATCATTTTCTAAACAGCTGCTAGGTGTCGGGTACTTGTATCAACATTTCTCACACCTGGGGATCTTGCAAAAACGCAGGCTCTCATTCCTGGGGTTGAGGTGGGGCCCGGATGTTGCGTGTTTAATTGGAGTGATGCCGTGGTCCCCAGACCACACTCTGAGAAGCACAGCTGGATAGACACTCTTATTACAGGCTGACTACCCCACGAGGCAAGGACTACTATTATTTCACAGCCAAGGAAACTGAGGACCAGCGAGGTCTAATCTGAAATTTGATCCCAGATCTGACCAACTTTGTGGGCCAAGTGCTACCCTGATTCTGGGAAATGCAAGCAGCCAGATGAACAACCCCAGCCTCCGGGTGCAGCCTCAGGGCCACAGAAAACCAGTCAGCAGGCAGGCGGGGTCCTGCTTCCTACTGGGGTCCTGTAGGAGCCTAGACAGAGTAGAATGTGTGTGTGTGCGGGGTGGGGGGTCCTTAAACACACAACCCCCAGTTACAGTGGCAATGCCCTGAGGGAGCTATAATGTCACCCTAGAAATGGTAGGACCCTCAACCAAGTGAAAAAGAAGACAAAAACAAAGAAAAGTCCTTTGCAGAAAAAGGTCTTATAGGAACGCACTAGAAATGCTCACAGTTGCTGTCCTCAGTGCTGTGATCATGGGTAATTTTATCACATCTTCAGGTTTTCTGCGGACACTGGAACCAACCTGCTGCTACCAGGAGAAGGGGCAGTGTGTCTGAGCATCTCCATGGGCTGCTGCAGCCCCCAGGTCCCTCTGTGGATCTGCGGGAACCTCATGGGTTGAGCGCAGCCCACAGCATCCCTCCCCTCCTTCTTCTGGGCACACCCCTTGGTGAGCTCAGACTTTGGGGAGATGAAGAGCTCAGCTTCAAGAGGAAGCTTCTGACCTAAACAGCAGCGCCTCTGGACCCCTCGCCGCTTGAAGCGCAAGGCAGGAGCATCGGCTCCAGAGTGGGTGTGCAGGATGCAGGGCGGCCCAGGCATGCCTGTCACAGCTTTGTCCCCAAAGCCACCCTTCCCCACCCCATCCTGCGAGAGGAAGGACTCCCGAGATCCTCGGATGAAAGGCACTGTGTAAGCCCATCCATCAGAGAAACCATCCCTGATTGGAGCTTGCCTAATCCACTAATTATCCTTGTCCATCAAGTGGATGACAGCCCTGGAGATAATCAATGGTTGCTTCCTGCACGCCCCCCCTCGCCCACTTGCCCAAGCTCACCAGCAATAATACGCCTATGAAAGAGAAGACTGACCACAAAAGGTGCTCCCCCCACCCATCCACCCTTCCAACTGCCCCATTTGTAACTCTAACACCCTAATTAAGTCAAGGACATCCTTCCTCCTGTGTTAGGAGGTTCCAGGCCCAGAATCCCCATGGGTAGGTCTTCTCTTGCAATAAGAAAATAAAATAAAAAAGAAGAACAAATATGTCAACCGCATGTTCAAAGTAGTTCAAATGTATTTCATGGTCATCATTAAGCACGCCGTCTCACTTTACATAGACCCGAGGGGGCCAACGGCGTTCACTGCAACCCTGGGAGGGCAGGCAGCAGAGCGGGCATTCAGCGCATCCCTTTTTCCCTGGAGAGCTAAGGCACGGAGAGCTTCAATAACTTTAACTTCCCAAAGGTCAGGGAAGGGTTTGCCCTCACACCTAATTTACAATGAACTGCTCCCTAAGTTTGCTCAGTTCTTCTGAACACACAACTGTCCCACGGATTCCCCTAAAACTTACTGCTCCTCCGCAGCTAGAAACCTGGGGACTCGAAATCTAAGCACCTCGCACCGGGCTGGCTGCTCTTCCCCAAGTGCCGTAAGGGACGTTTGTGTCCAGCCCGGCCTCCTCGTGATAGAAAATACCTACCTACCCCCTCTAACCTTTGTCCCACTACACAGAGTCCAACGCTGCTGCTGCAGTTGTTTATTCCTGTTTATACGTGTCTACAAGAGATAATGAACCTAAGCAAAATACTTGGTGACGTGCATTCCCCATAAAAATGTCAAGTGCTGTTATTATCGCTCCGTGTTCGCACGCCTGCACTCACCCACTTCTCCCTGGAAGTGCCCTCTCTGGCTGGCCCCCACCCAACTCCACAACTGCTTCTGCCTTATAGGAATCAGTTCTTTTAAAATATATATATGATTGATTTCAGAGAGGAAGAGCCAGGGAGAGGGAAAGAGAAACATCAATGATGAGAGACAATCATTGACTGGCTGCCTCCTGCATGCCCCCCACTGGGGACCGAGCCTGCAACCCAGGCATGTGCCCTGACTGAATCAAACCGACTTCCTGGTTCATAGGTCAATGCTCAACCACTGAGCCACGCCAGCTGGACAGTTCTTCCTGGGGGTGATCTCTCCAGCCCCCTGAGTATCTGGCACAAGCAAAGCACCAGGACCCGAAAGGAACCCTGCCTGTACTTGGGGTTTTGTTCTCCCCGGTGAGCACCTCTGTGTTCCTCCTCTACTCACTTTGAAATTGTAAGCTCTCCCGAGGCAGCGGTGGGGTGATCGACTTGTCAAATCCACCCTGGGGAGCAATGGCCATACCACCCTGTGCGCGCATCTGTGTGCTCTGCCACCTCCCACCAAACAGAGCCTCCTCCACACCCCAAACCCCACCCGGCTGCTGGGCATGACGCCCAGGTGAGCATCACCAAAAAGGGCCATGGCTGTGTGTGTCACTTCTCAGTCGCTGCCCTGCTCTGGGTGTCCTCCCACTGATGTCCTTCTTGCCTGGAGAGAAGGGCCTAATGGGCAGTCATGTCCCAGAGTCTTCAAGGACCCGTGGCGTCTAGGGCTTAAACGCCTGGCTCTAGAGTCTGACTGCCCAACCTCAGATCTACCCCCTGGGTGACCAGTTACCTAGTCAGCCGTGCCACCCTGTCTTCATGTATCTGTAAATGGTGCCATGGCAGTCCCCACCTTCAAAGGATGGTAACGAGAGTAAGCGAAATAACCAAGTGCTTACAAGGGTGACTAGCACTCAACAAATGCATGTATCTGTAAATGGTGCCCATGGCAGTCCCCACTCAAAGGATGTAACGAGAGTAAGCGAAATACCAAGTGCTTACGAGGGTGACTAGCACTCAACAAATGCTGGCGATACCTGTTTTAATGAGTCAACAAATAATGCCAGCCACCTTGACTAGGACATTTAATGAGCACCTACTATGCTCAGGCGACCGGCGGGGTGAAGGCCATACAGAGATAAGGGAACGCTAACATGGAAGCCACCAATCCCCAAGCCTTCAGAGGGCACCAAGACCCGAATTTAAAGTAACGAAAGGTGTGGTTGGGGCAAGCTTCAGGGAGGGGGAGTGATGCCTCCCCCAGGTCTCAAAAGATAAAAGAATTTTCCTGGCAAACAGGAAGAAAGAAGGAAGGGAGGAAGCATTCCTGCAAAAGAAACACAATTAGCAAAGAAAAGGAAGTAGAGATGGTGACGCAAGTCACTTAGACCGGAGTCACTTTTTCACCTGAAACACACTCCAGGCAGGTGTGATGTGGGGGCTGGTGGGGGCAGTGAGGGATCCCTCCTACTCACTTCATGAGCTGCAGAGGAAGTTCTTGGCGGCTCAGGGTGGCCCAAGAGCCACCCCCCCTCTACTACCTTCTCATGGTATAACCCCAGCACGACCTACCAGATACCAGGGAACATCTGCTAGACCTACAGATAGCTGAGCCCCACCCCAGATCTACACGGTCAAAATCTTCGGGGATGGGCCCAGGATCTGCATTTTACACAGTCCCCAGGGGACATTCACGCTCTGCTCACTAACATCACAAACAGCAAGAATGAGAATCCTCATACTAAATAAGATGCATGTCCTTCTGAGGCCTTGGAAGCTGTAGCCCCAGCGATTTCCGTCCTAATGCTCCTTGCGATGTAATCCCTGGTGACGAGCACTCACACGTGGGAATGTGAACTGATACTCTTTCTGAAAGGCATTTGGCAGTGGGTTCCGAACGCCTTGAAACGTCCATACCTGACGACAGCAATTAATTGAGGCCACTGAGTATAGAAGCGACACAGTCATCACCGTTTCTGGTGTCATTCCCAGCGGCCCGGGGTAGGTCCTGGGAGTGTGGAGGAAGCCCTGTTCGGTGAAATGTGGCAGAGCACACCAACTGTGCCCGGTGCTGTCAGGCCATTGCTCTCCAGGGTAGAGCTGACAAGTTGATGTCACCGCCCCGACTTAGGAGAGTTGACAATGAAAAATAAATGGAGGTGCTCATTTAGGAGAGCAAAATCCTAACGGTGTGTAGCGACAAGGATACACTCATTGCAGTGCTGCTTACAGTTCATCAAAACCTGGACACAGCCTCAACCCAAACCAGCATGGAACTGGCTCCCACCTCAGGGCCTTTGCACATGCTCTGCCCCAGCCTGGCGCATTCTTCCTCTGATATCTACATTCTTCATAAGCTATGCTCACAGGGCACCTCCTCTGTGAGGCCTTCCCTGACCACCCTATTTAACAACAACGACACTGCCCCTGCTTTATTTTGCCCCATTGCATGTAATCTTCCTGACCTATGAGAAGTGACTGATTTACTCAGTGTGTCTGTCCCCTCTCCACTAGAATGTAAGTTCCAGGAGGGCAGGGCTTTCTGTCCATTTTATTTATTGCTGTATCCCCAGCACTTAACAGAAAACCTGACACACAGTGGGTCCTCAAGTACATGTTGACTAAATAAATGAACTACAGACCTACCAAACAATGCAAGGCCACGCAGCCACTAGAACTGTCGCGGCTTATGATGACACGTATAGAAAGGCAGTATAGCGAGAAGCTAAGTGAAAAAAGAAATTTTGGGCACAGCAGAGGCCGCACCAGCCTTCCTCTAAAATGTGTGCACATAACCCACTTTGCGACCCAGTGGCTAAGGGTGACTTTGATTTTTCACTGAACTGAAGTTTCTCCGTTTGTCTTCCATTAACTTTATAGATCTTGCATAATCTTTGAGAAGAACTCCCTCATGAAATGCTCTCAAAACATTTGCTAATTTATTTTTAGGAAAAAGCTTCCTCCTGGGTGACTTAATTAGAGTGTCCCTAATTAAGGCCAGGCCGACATCAAAGAGGACAGGTTCCAGGGGACCCCTGCCCAGGTCTACTTCTGGTTGCAAGATGGCCTCAGTCCCGCCAGGCGGGGCCCCGCCTCCGAGTGCTCAGATGCCAAAGGCTTGGCCATCAGCTAGCTACTCCTGGCTCTGCTCCCCGCTACTTGCTTCCTATTGGGGTGCCTCATCCAATTATTCAGGCACAGATCACATCCTGCTGGAGAGCTGGCTTTGAAGGTCCAGTAAACAATCACTTCAAAACAAAGAGCGACCATTAAACCAAACTCAAAGACTTCCTTAATGGCCGCTGCTCAGCTGCAGGAGCCAGGCTCAAGCAAGCCAGGCCTCTCATGTGCAACTGAGTGAGGTCTGTCTCCCTGGGAACTAATCTCAAGGCAGGCCAGCCTCCTACTGCAAATACCCCCCTTCCTGTTTAGCACTCAGCCATGTGTGTGCACAGCCGGTTACTGGGGTGACCCTGATGGGAGGGGGTTTCTCCTGCAAAACAAACATGTGTCATGTGGTTGTCACCTTGGACAGCCAAGCCCTTAGGTCTCACACTCCGCCTACCCCCCACATACTTCCCTCCGCTGACAACTTAGAGACACTGGCCAGGTGAGTCAATTGCCCAACAATGTCATGTCATTGGCTGGATCAAACTCTTCAAGCAGAGTGAGGCCCCTGGAGCTTCTTGAAGCAGCTCAGAGAAGAGCCTAGATTTGTATGCTTTATCTGGTTCATCCTGACTCCTAAAGGGGTGTGTGTGTGTGTGTGTGTGTGTGTGTGAAAAGATCAATGAGATACACCCATTCCAGAATCTGAAAATGAAATCCTAAAATACGATGCTGTAAGAGACAGTGCAGCCTCGTGGATAAGAGCACAGGCTGGAGTTGGACCACCTAGGTTCAAATCCCAGCTGCGCCTCTTACTAGTTTGATAAAGTGGGCAAATGGCTTAACCTCTCTGCACCTCAGTTTCCTCATCTGTGAAATGGTAACCAAGCAGTAACTACCTCACTGGGTTCTTATTTGTAAAGCACCAGAATATGCCTGATTGTGCCAATCAAATGCTTTTGGAATATGGGAGATGAAACTCAGCTTGGGCGTCACCTGTACCAGAAGCCTCCCCCGACTCTGTCCCCCGATTCAAATGAGAATCAGAGCCCCTCCCCAGGACTCCACGCTGACATCTGTCGTGGTGCTGATCACGCTGATTGCGAATTCCTTGTGTGTTCCTCTCCTAGACTAAACAATGTTAGGGTAAGGACGGCGTGTCTTGTCCAGAGTTGTACCTCCACCACCCAGCGGTGCCTGGCACACAGCAGGCACGTCATCAATTTGTTGAATTGTTCCCTCAAATGATTTATTTGCTTAAGAAACATTTCACTCCTGTCTCCACCGCATTATAAAGGGGAGACACAGGTTTCTTGTATTTGCTGAAACACCTGAGTGTGGCATTCAGCAGGGTACCCCGCTGGAAATTACCAGGGTAGCTCAGACACACAGAGCGGTTTATTTAGCAATTACTCCGTGCTAAGCCCTTTACACAGACTTTCTCATTTACTTCCCAACAACTTTAAGAGGGAAGTTATTATCCCCACATTTCTCAGATAGGAAAACCAAGGCTCAGGGAGGCGGAGTAACTTGCCCAAAGTCATAGAAGTGGCAGAGCCAGACGTCAAAGGCCAAAGGCAACCACTAAAGGTGGAATGCCATAAAAACACGGTGGAATCACTGCAGAATGCAATGCGAGAAGTCCCTGCGGGTATCTTATCTGACTTGGTGGGAAGAGGAGGAACCAGAAATTATGCAACTTTCTGGTGAGGCCTTGAAAGATGGGAAAGATTTCATTAGGCAACAGGGCAGAGAGGGTCCTCCAAGCTCTACTGGGGCAAACGGGATGTGGTCAAGGAAGCCAGGGACCCCGGGCTGGAGAGCACTGGGCACGGAGCAGGCCACTCAGCTGGGCTGAGCCCCAGGGCTCCCTGAATGCCAGGCTAAGGCAGGGGCCACAGTAGGCGGGCCGGCAGTCGGGAAGAACCCAAATGTGGCCAACTCTGGGGAAGGACAGAAGCCTCAGCAGGAAGCTGCTGCTACAGGGCAGGCTAGCGGCACACAAGGCCACTGTTCCTAGTGGTCACTCCAGAAAACGAAGATGCAAATAACAGAGACAGAAAAAGCTGGTCTTTACAAGCAACTCCTCCCTCTCTCTCTCTCCTTACCCTGGTGTAAACATCTCTTTTAAAAAATTTTTTTTAAACATTAAATGCTCTGGGGACCTCAGCCTCCCCTCCCTTCCCTTTATATACTGACACTGGGATTGCAAATATAGAGATGCAAATAGGAGGCCTGGCTGAGCCAGATGAGGTTATAATGAACTGGGGAGTAATTTACTTAGCAAGAAAAAAAAAGCAACTTCCCCATTTCCTGCAACTTCATTGCGAGCTCTAAATACAGCTGGGGGAGGGGTGGGGTAGTGTTTGCTCTAAGAAGTGGTGGAGATAATTACTACACTGATTTTGAGAAGTCAGAATTCTTCATTCCTCATTCTACAAGACAGAATAATACAGGCGACAAACATTTGGGTGCCTGCACGCCAGGCACCATATGAACCCTTTCACAAGCATTATCCCATTTCAGAATCTTGCAACATCCTTAGAAGGTGGGTACGGACCCATTTTGCAGAACGGGAAAATGAGACTCAGTAACTTGCCCACGGGATTTAAAACCAGATCTCTTTGACTCCACGGCCAGCAGTAGTTCTAGAATTTCTACAGGAGGGGTTGAGGGACGGTAATGTAGCCAGAAGGAAGTACAAAGCAAGCACAATATTTTTACTTAGATGGTGTTATAGGTCCGCACTGTCCAATATGATGACCACTAGCCACATATGGCTATTTAAATTTAAACAAATTGCAAGTGAATAAAATCTAAAAATCAGTTCATTGGTCGTACTTCAAGTGCTCAACAGTCACATGTTGCTAGAGGCTACCATATCTGACAATTTCCATTACTGCAAAAAATTGTATTGGACAGGACTATTACATATCAACTAATAACAGCCAAGTATTCTAAAGATGCTTTTTCTGTTATTTTTCTATTTCAACTTATTTAGTGTTATTTCACAGTAAATTTATTATTTTAATTTGTGATAAAATACACATACCCTGAACCACCAGAAAGAAGGACAAGTGGGACCTAGAGCAAATGAACCCCGAAACATCGCCGGGAGCAGTAAGGACAAATTGAACGTGGCACACCCTGAGAAGGCAGGGAGGGCCCTTTGGAAAAGACGATCGTGCTGGGAAAACCGAAGGCAGCAGCAAAAGAGGAAGACCAAGGAGGGGCTGGACTGACTCCATGACAGAAGCCCTCGGCAGAGTCTGCAGGAGCTGAGCAGGCTGGGAGGCTAGGGCATCACTCATGCAGAGGGTCGCCAGGAGACGGAGCGGACTCAGTGCGTAATACATTCACATATAAAATGCCCCATCCTGCATTGTTAAGCGTACAGTGTTAAACACATTCACACTGTTGTACAACCATCTAAAGATGCTTTTACTCAGATTTAGGTAAGGTGGAGAAAACCCTTTGAAGGTGATGAAATTGTGTACAGCTCAATGTTCCTCAAGCCTGGCTACACATTAGAATGACCCGGGGGTGTTTTTTATAACCCTAGTTCCCAGGATGCACCCCAGGAATAGGGTCCAGGTTTCAGTGTCTTATGGCTCCCAGAATCCAATGCACCTGTCCCTGTAACCCCGCCCTTTCTACCGAAAGGGGCACACCTGCCCAGAACCAGCTCCCCCAGCCAGACCCACTCCTCCAGCCCCTGAAGACTCCTGTCGTGTGGGAGGCGGCAGGAAAGAGAGTCCCAGACCAAACCTGCCGCCCGCCTCCAGGAGGCCACTGATACTGCACACGCGAATACTTCTACTGCTGGCCAAATTCTTTGAGGGAAAGAAAGCAAATAAAAAGACACATCACTCAAAAGGCACTCAATTGATTTTTTTTCACCCACTTAAACTAGACAGGAAAAGAAAAACCACTTAGAACTATGACCAAGGCCGTATGTGCCAAGAGGCGGCACAGGAAGGAGTTTTTTGGTGATCCCATCAACTTACTTCTCCAAACACAACTCAACCCAAACCGGAGGGCTACGGGGCATAATTAAACACAGAAAGCTCCTTTACAAGGGAGTTCCAGGGCTGGACGCGAAATGAGTTCAAGGTAAGGCGTTCTCTTTGAGGAGCCATTTGAACTTTGGGTGAACTTACTCAATTCATATAATTAGGAGGAGCTGTCGGGCCTGCACAGTCATCCTGCCTCAGGGACCGACGTATGAATCCGGCATGGAGGCGCTCTGGGGACAAGGACTGGGGACAAGGACAGGAGCCAAGGGCGACCGCTAAAGCCTGGCCCAAAGAACTCTTTCCCCTCCGCACACCCAGGGAAATAAGAGGAAAGGAGAATGCCAGGCTATCTGTGAGAAAAGACTGGTACTCGGGAGAAGGCAGGAAGCCACACTATGTTGATGTGTCATAAATTAAACAATTTCCACAAAAGTGGCAGCCAGATGGGAGCCGCCCACCCCAACAACCATCCTCACAGCAGCTCAGCTCAAGCTCACACCTCCAGGCTGAGTCTGCGCCAGAGGCCCAGAGATCAGATCCCGTCTTCCCTGGGCCTCTTGTGGGACTGGGGCATGTGAAATGCCATCTTCTAGAAATAAATCCAGCCCCCCGCTCTCTACCATAGGTATGTTCTAAAGCAGCAGTCACCAACCGGAGGTCCGCGGATCACTGGTGGTCCGTGAGGTCTGAAAGGTTGGCAACCGCTGTGAATCTAAAGACCTCCCACCCTACGATCAAATAGGTCAAGGTCCAAATAGCAGTCCACCTCACCATGGCCTTAGACAAGGTACTGACTCTCCAAGCCTCAGTTTTCTCATCTGTAAAGTGGGGTTGATGTGAGAATGACATGAATCCATGCATGCCAAGCACTTAGCACAATGCCTGGTTCATAGTAGGTTCTCACCAAGTTCCTTTCTGCCCTGTTCACCACATGCAGTGAATACTGAGCACCTACTTGCTCTGTACGGGTGGCACGCCAGGGCATCTTCAATCGGGAAGCAGCAGAGATGACACAGCCCTTGCCAAGCCTCCCCTAGGCTAAGAGGTGGGAAACATTGATAATGGGTGGGCTGCTCTGGAATCTACACTGGGTGGGTTTGGGTGTTGCTTTTGGGGGTCTTTGTGTATGTGTGGCACATACTCGGATGAAACCTTCTGCAGAGTCCAGCTAATTCCAGGGAGAACCTTGGCAATCAAATACAATGGGTTTCCTCAATGCTCCGCCAATTAATTTACTCCATTTGTCTCTCTGCTTTGCTACTTAATAAGGCCATATCAGCAGTGCAATCTGCAAATCTGAGTTAAACTGCTTAAGGCATCAGCTCCCTTTAAGGAGCCCCAAATGCCTCTTGTCTGATGTCCTGGGCAGCTGACTCTGTCCTCTGGCTTTTGTTTGGTTTGGGGAGAGGTATGTCTTTGTTTCTGCGGAGGTGTGGGTTTTAGGGGAAAGTATCCTGAAGGCAGTTCCGAGAAAGAATGGTGAACTTGAAATGAGCTCATTTTTCCATAACCGGTTTTGAACATCTAAAGGTCCCGCTACAGAAGGAATCATGCCAACGCTCACCCATCTCTGGGAAGATGGAAAAAGCCTCGATGAAAATTATAGGTAAAGCGTCTAATAGATCAATAGTTTCAACATTTCCACCCTCCGAGCATTTTAACAACCTCAGAGGAGCTATCCAAATGACAGGTATCATTTTAGCTTTCTCCTTTTCCCTACCCCCAAGTGCAAAATGACAAGTTCAGAAGCCCAGAGGCCAGCCGCCGAGGAGACATAACATGCATGGGACAGACTTATACTGAAACTGTCCAGTGCTCACGTGAAATTCAAATGTACCTGGGAATTCTGTATCTTTACCTGCTGAAATCATAGCATGGAACTTGGCGCCTGCAACCCTGCTGATGCTTAGTAGATATTATAGAATTAGGGATACATGTTACTCACATAAGAACTGAGTGATAGCTGAACCCGGCGAAATTCAAGCTCAGCTTACCTTCCACGCAAACCGTGACCCAAGACTGGCCTTCTCTCTGCATCTGAGGCATTACTAACTGTGGAATCTCAGAACATCCAGCAACTCGTTCTGAACCATTTGGTTAAATGTGATGTACCGGGATTTTCCCACAAAAACGCTCCAGCCAAGATTAAAAAAAAAAAAAAAGATTTCTTTTCAAAACTGGACTAAGATTTACACACACACACACACAAAAAAAAAAATCTATGTAGAACAGACCCTAAATCTCTGAACAGGCACCCGTTCCGGGCAGTTCCCTGCTGCCAATTTTATGACATCTTTACTTCAACTTCTCCCAGAGGCCCAAGCTGAGGAAGCTGTAAAACCCTGGGCAAACACAGCCATTTGCTAAGAGAAAAGCCAGCGTGGGGCCCATCTGGGCTTTGCTTGTCCTGCGTTTGTGTGTCACCATTTACAGAGTGGCCCGCCTCCCTCGGAGCACCTGGCCACTGGCAGGGGCCTTGGCTGGGTTGTCAATATCTTCCTCACAGACACTTTCTGTCAAGAGTCAGGGGACCTCCTGCAGGGACTGACTGACGCCCTGCCCCAGGCTGGACTCCACATTCTCCCTGAATGGCCGCCATACTGTATTGGACATTAGCTACTAAAGACCCACAGGACAAGCAGCTCTCCAAGGGCGGGCCTGTGGATCGGTGGCTCCTGGAGGCCCAGCGAAAGGCCTTCCACAGAGCAGGCCCCCCGATAAACACTGAGGAAGTAAACCTCTCTGCTGACTGGAACCCTAAAGCCAACGCAGGAGGAGAAACAACCACCACTCTGAAATCACGATCCAGGGCTGGGCCCACTACCCACATTCTTGATCTTATGATAAGTGAGGGAAAATATCGTGACGTGCCTTTGAACCACAAAAGATTTCCATGGAACTCAAGAAGTCCCTTTAGCAGATCCAATTTTAGGCCGAACTCCGGAGAGGGGATACTGGTAGCAAACAGAGGTGGGGGCGGCGGAGGGGGACTGAACAAGGCCCCTATTCTGCCCGGCACAGGTGCTGGTAACAGGACACCCTGTCTAAGCGAGACCTGGGTGGGGAATGCAAGGTGTGGTTGGGTGTTTTTTTCACTCCCAGTCGCATTACATAAGGCCAAACACACTCTCCGACCTGGGACAAAGTTCTCCCTGCATCAGGCCCGATTCAGCTCCTGACACGCTGATTCTTAAGCAACAAGGCGGAGAAAAATATTTGATGTTAGCATCCAACTGTTTTTGAGCTAAGTTAATTATTAAAAGAAGAAAGAGAGCCACAGGGTGAGCTGCCCTCAAGTTTGGCCAGAGTCTCCTGGTCCTACGAGCTCCCCAAACATCACGAATTCTATGCAGGTTCAATTACTTACATTTAAAAAAAAAATAACCCATGAAAAAATACAAATATCAAATCGGTATGGTGCACACCTGAAAGTAATATAGTGTGCTGTGTCAATTATACCTCAATTTAAAAAAAATATGATGTTTGCAACAGTTATCCTTGGATAGAAACTCGGAAAAGATTCCAGGACCTCCTTAATGCAGTCAACATGATCTAACCATCAGAAGCCAGTCAACTGACTTTCCACACACAGTCACTTCCAAGCTGCTGTTCCCCGAGACAAGCAGGCGATGCGCCCGTGCCTCCAGCCACATGAGTCTCTTGCTTCCCCTTTTCCTCTGGGATCAGCTCACAGCAGACGACTTGATTTATGTGGATGGGCGGAAAGGCAGCCAGTAAGCGATTTTGCACACCACCATTCATTACTGACCACCACCACAGTAGGGTGGGAGAAAGGGAAAAAACACAAGGTTTCCTCTCGACAAGGAATCAATAAGTTATTTAACAGCTGCATCCCAATGGGAGCCAAGTGAGGGTTTCTTCGGCGCCCCTCCCCCTGAAAAGGATGCCACGCACGCCCTGACAGCCGAGGACTTAACCAGATGAAGGATCATTAGACGGAAGCAAAAAGAAGCCTCCCTAGCTTTTCCATGTCTTGGGCTCTCTGGCTTTGGAAGATAGATGGTGCGAGGCCTTGACATTACTCCATTTGTGTTGTTGTGTTGTTTTTTTCCTCCAAAGAGGAAATCGACTCCCTTCCTGTGCTGCTGTTGTTCATTTTGAAGAATCAAATGCTACTAAAAAAGCCATTTTTCATATCTTTCCTCACCCCCGTCCAACGTCACTTCTTAGAAAATGACCTAAAAATTTTCTCAAGGTGGCATTCCAAACGGGTGTCCAACATTTACACCTGACCTTCAAAGTGCACAGAAAGGGGACGAGAGGCATTAAAACCCATCGTGGGAGTTCAAAGAGGAAAAGAAACAGATAAGCAGGGCATTAGAGAGCCAGCTGATTTCAGCATTAAAAACTGACTTTTACTGCTGGCAGCTGCATGCATATGCATACTCTACACTGCTTAGCCTATCTGCCCAAATTTTAAAAGTCCCTTCTAAAATGTCAGTCAACTAATTCATGAAGAAATCTTTTAAGAAGAAAACCCCATGAAAATATTCAGCAACTATCTTATGAATAAACAAGCTTGGAAATCAGACACCCCCCTCTCTTTTTCCTTCTCTATGCCCCAAAAGTCTGAAATTCTGCAGACCCCAAGGCATGTTGTAGTTGTTGCTTTTAAAATCTGCTTTCAAAACAAAACCAACAGAAACCTTTAAAACAAATACCTTCCCACAGGATGTTGAACAAATGCTACTACATTCCAAGGGAAAGAACTCAGGAACCACAGACTATAGATCCTGCACCCAAGGGGCATTAAACAAGTCTTTATTTTTAACTGGAATCTTGTGGAGGAAAAAACATGCCAACGTAGCACCCACAAACCCCCAGAGCCACAGTGCTGCAGGGCGGCCATGGGGTGGCAGGTGGAAGCAGAAGGGCCCACTCTGTGGAGGGTTACCTACAGAAGGGCTTCGGGCTCAAACCGGTAAATGGGAAGAACCAAGGCTAGATTCTGGATTAAAGAACAAAGAGAGAGGGAACACTAGATGTTTACACTCTGGAACTGCAGTGGGCAGACCTATTAGGTCACTGGGTTCTTGTTACTACTACTGGGTCCTGGAAACATCCTTTTCTCTCCCTAAAAAAAACACAAACAGCTTTACCAACCCATCCCAGATTCTTCCCCTAGTGATCAGAATAGGCGTGTGCCTCAAACCAAATCCTGTTTGATTATAAGGCCTGCACAATTAAGTTAACCAGAAATACTCCAGGAGTCCAAGGCGGCACCAATCTTTGTCTCCAAAGAGCACATCAATGGTGAACTGGGGGCAAAGGAATGCGAGGGGCCGTCTTTGAACAGGGAATAATCTAATTCCAAGTGGCTGGATTAGAGACATTCCCGGGCAAACAGGATACCTTTGAAGATAATGCTGCACGGATGTCAATTTCTGACAAAAGGCACCGGCTCTGTAGAAGGATTTCAAATAGACAAGAGCAGGACAGAGGCACCTTGGAGAAGTTCACCCTGGGCAAGGTGGCAGTTGGTTCTAAAAGGGGGAAGTAGCCCGTGACAGCTGAACATTCCTCCCCAAAGTCCATCTCCAAGGCCAAACCCTGTCCAAACCTTACACTTCATCAGACAAAAGCTCCTCCCCGAGCCCAGGCAGCGGCTGAAGGGGGGCTGTCCACACCCACTCGCTGCACAGCTTCCAAACCTGCCCACTCCTTTTGGAAGCTGAGCTTTTAATTAAACACCACCTCCCCGGATCTGTTGAGGCAAATTGAGGCTGGGCTAGAGCCAAAGAGAAGCTCCCTAAATACACATGGGGAAAAAGATCCCCCCACCGCCCCCAATTCCCACCTCCAGCCAGCTCAAAAGGCTGATTATATTTCCCTTGGATGAGTAACGGAGGGCCCTCTGGTCTATCTCTATGCACAGAAAATCCACGTCCAAGGATCAGGTTATCCCCAGTCCCACCCTTCGCAGGAAAAAGCCAGGGTGTTGTTCTCCACCCCCAACACACGCGTGTGCGCGCGCACGCACACTCACGCGCACACAATTTTCACAATCCTTCCAAGAGAAAACCGGGAGTCTGTGTGTGGTGGGTACGTGTGTGGGGGGAGGGGGGAGCTACAGTTGTTTGTGGGGCCCCAATCTCGCTTTCAGGCTGGGAGCCTCAGCCAGGGCCAGGAGGGGCCCCTGCAAGGCTGCTCTGGGAACTTCTGCTCCGCGCCCCGGGGAGGGCCCGAGGGAAGGCATGCACACCCTCACCAGCTTTGAAACGGCATAATTAATGCCTAATTTGTTCGGAACCCTCCAGGTGGACCTGAAAGCCAAGGAGGGAAAGGGAGTCTTCCTTTCCAGGCTCAGGCCGCGAGCTCCTTTCCAAGGCCAGGCAGAGCCCCCAATACCGCGCCAGGCGCCCCCTCCCCGTACCCGGGGGAATCAGGTGTCCGCCCTGCACCCAGCCTCTGCGGGTCGCAGACACTCCGTCCAAGGACAGACAATGGAAAACTTGGAGCCGGGGCCCTGAGCCCCCCAGGAAAATGAGTTGAGGCCGCCCCCTGGGACAATGAGCAGGGAGAGGGGAGGGAGCATCAAACACCCCCGTGGAAGCCGCCCGACCGGTGACCCAGCAGAGCCCGAAACGGCGCCCGGGTTGAGCAGGTGACACCCGGCCGCAGCGCTCCCGCAGGTGGCTCTCGGCCGCCGCGCAGACCAGGACCGGGCGGCTGGCCCGGGGCGGAGGCGAAGCGCCGCGGCCAGGTCAGCGCGCGGCGGCCAGCGCCGCAGCCGCGCCCCCGGCGACCTACCTTCATGTCGCTGATGATGGTCTGGAAGAGGCCTCCGAGCGCGCTGCATTCCTTCTCAATCACAGCCTCCATTTTCCCGGCGCCGGCGGGGACAGGACGCACACGCTGGGCCGCCTGGACTGTGAGCGGGACCGGGCTGGCTCACCCCGGGAGGAATTTCACACTCGCAGCCTCTCCAGCAAAGAGGACCGAGTGCCCGAGGTCGACTGTTCTCTGCCCAAAATAATAACAATAATTTCAAAAGCCAAACCGCTCCGTAGGGTGATTTGCCTACATGCAGCGCTCGGCTCCTGGCCTTAAAAATGCCCGGAGAAGGCTGACAATCAGACCACCACGGGTGCCCACGACGGAAACGGCAAAACCCATCTTGAGGCAGAGAAAAGCGCCCGCTGACCCAGGGCCAGCGCCATTAAAAAATGCAAGGTTTTCCAAATTAATAGATTTGGGGGAAATTACAAAAACAAAATCGCCCAACAGCAGAGCGGGTGAGCTCGCAGCGCCCGGATCTGTTGCTCGCAGCCGCGGCCGCCGCCTCCTTTTCACTCCTGCGCGCCCGGCCCTGCGCTCGCTCTGGCTCGGCTCCCGCGGACGTTCCGAGAGGCGCACGCGCGCTCGTGGCCGTGCGTCCGCCGCGGGGGTGCGGGAGGGCGCGTGCGCGCGCGCGGGGCTGGGAGCGCGTGCCCGGGAGGCGCGTGGGGCGCGGGCAGCGGAGAGGCGCCGGCAGGCGGTGCAGCGAGGATCCGAGCCCGGCGGGAGCCTCCCCCTCCGAGCACGCACAGGGCACCTTCTGCCCTGGCCGCCGGTCGCAGCGCGGAGAGGGCGTGTCAGCACGAGGCGAGGGGAACGCCCACCCCACAATGGCTGCGAGCGCCCGGAACGGAGGGTGCACCCGCCACTCCCCGGGGACTCACGGTGGCCAGCTTAGCGCAGTGTCCAGCAAATAGTGAGCGCTCAGTAGGGCGAGAAAACTGCTGCTTGCTGCTGCTGCTGCTGCTACTGCTGCTACTGCAGGCTTCTCAGAATAGGCGCGGTCTGTGATATCAGGACTGCAATGCCAAGTCACGACTGCAAACAGCCAAATATGTCATTTAAGGAGAGTTCGGGGCGTGTCCTGCAGCGGGATGCGGAGTTCAATAAAGTTGCAGGAGGCTGGGAACGTGGATTGATTTGCCATTGCTAAATAAGTGGCAGTAGAGCATTATTGCTGACTGCCCGTGGCTTGGACAGTTTTTCAGGCCCACAGAGGTCAATGGTGTTGGTATAACTGCAGAGCGCCCTGTTGGGAAGTTTAACCTGGAAAGAGAGCGCATGTGCCCAAGTTGACGGGGGAGCTGGTGTTTCATTTTCGCAGCTCCACCGCCTAACTGCACAGGTCTCATTTAGATCAGGATCAAATAGACAAAGAGGAGGGGGCCCCGAGGAGCGGCTTTTAAAAGACCTTGAAACAAAAGCACCAAACTCTGGGCTGTTCCCTTGACCCTTGAGCTGACCGTTGGCAGCACTAAACACACAAAAGGAAATGACAAAAGAAACCATATGCAACATGTGATAGACTATTTCAGACTCAGTGATAGGAAGAGTTCTGGCTTTGAAAAGCTGCGTGAATCAAAGAGAAGCACAGATCTGCCGATCACAGCTCAGAAGATCATTTTCCCTGGGGCCACTCTGCCCAACTCTTAACCACAACCCTCTTTGTCCACTTCTCTCCCCAAAATCATAGGAAGGAGTGTCGCTTCTGGAATGAGCTGCTCTCATGTGGATGTATAGATTGGCTGACGCATAGGTTGTTCTTAATCATTATCGTTATGATGACTTTACTACTATAAATATTGTAGTGATCAAGATCATTGATTTACAGCCAGATTGCCTGGGTTCAATCTAACGGGATGGCCTTGGGCCATGCTAATGGTGCCTCAGTTTCCTCATCTGTAAATGGGGATAAAGATAGCATCTACTTCACAGGGCTGTCCTGAGTTTCCCCTAGACCCGTGGTCGGCAAACTGCGGCTCGCGAGCCACATGCGGCTCTTTGGCCCCTTGAGTGTGGCTCTTCCTAAGCCTTAGGAGTACCCTAATTAAGTCAATAACAATGTACCTACCTATATAGTTTAAGTTTAAAAAATTTGGCTCTCAAAAGAAATTTCAATCGTTGTACTGTTGATATTTGGCTCTGTTGACTAATGAGTTTGCCGACCACTGCAGCCTAGACTAATATATGTAAAGCATTTAAAGCAGTTACTGGCACATAGTAAATACACACTCAAAAAATTTTATCAACAGAAAGAGATTCACAATAGTCAAGATGTGGAAACAACCTAAATGTTCATGCCGGATGAATGGATAAAGTGTGGTGTATACATACAATGGGCTATTATTAGCCTTAAAAAGGAAGGAAACCCTGCAGTATGCAACAGCATGGATGAACCGCGGGGACATTATGCTAAGCGAAATAAGCCAGTCACAGGACAAGTACTGCATGATTCCACTTATATGAAGTATATAATAAAATAGTCAAACTCAGAGAATGAGAGTGAAGAGTGGTGGTTGCCAGGGGGTGGGGGTGGGTGCTAATCCATGGGCATGAAGTCTCAATTATGAAAGACAAGTTTGAGAGGTCTACTGTACAACACATACTTACACTTAACCATCCTGTATTATATACTCTGAAATGCGTTAAGAGGGTAGGTCTCATGTTGTGTTCTTACCACAATCAAATACATTTTTAAACAGAAGAAGGAAGGGAGGAGGGACGAAGTCAAGGCTCATTGCAGCCCTGGTCCCAGAGGGCACGTGGCAAGCCTATACTGTTGGCGTGCTGTCCCTCTGACTTTGCCAAGGGCCTACTGTGTACATTGTAGGCGTTTTATGTGCATTCTATCTAATCCTCACCACAACCTTAAGGAGGTGGTCATACTAGCCTTCATTTTACTATTGGAAAGTGGCCGGCAGGACTTCAACCTTGGTTTTCTGACTGCCATGCCGGAAGCCTCGCTTCTACCCAGCCTCCAGCCCTCCTGGCATATGGGGCCCTGAGGACACTGTGTTCGGCTTTCCTGCCGCACACCTGAATTCAAATGCCCCGAACACACAACCTTAGCGGTGTTTAAAAAGCACGCCTCTCTCTCTTTTTTTAATCCTCACCAGAGGATATTTTTCCATTGATTTTTTTTATAGTGGAAGAGAGAAGGAAAGACAAAGAGAAATATTGATGTGAGAGAAACACATCGATCGTTGCTTCCTGCACGCGTCCTGACCAGGGCCCGGGCCAGGGAGGAGCCTGCAAATGAGGTGCATGACCAGAATTGAACCCAGGACCCTTCAGTCCACAGGCCGACACTATCCACTGAGCCAAACCGTCTAAGGCAAGCACACCTCTCTTGTCTCCTTTCCCTCAGGTCTCTACTGGCCTCGGGACTGAGAAGCAGGCCCCTGTCTTTCATGAGAAAGTGAAGCAGCCTTGAGGGGAGCCTGAGAAAGATTCACCAGGCAGGAAAGGCTCAGAGATGGGGCAAGACGTGGCATTTTTAATAAGTCTGTGGTCAGGCTGGTGAACAGAGGGATTTTGAGGAAAAAACTGACAAGGTCAGATTCACACGCCTGCTGTTACCTTCTTTCCCCATAGTTGCGCATCCCCCTAACTTTCTCCTTGCTTTGGAACACCCAGCATTCACTGTGCAAACATCAAGACCAATTAATATATAATTCCTCCAAGAAATGTTTGCTTTTTGTTTGTTTTGTTTTTAATAGCTCCTAAAAGGAGGAACCCAAAGGAATGAATCTCTACCAGAATGAATTTCAACCCCAGTGATCCTGGGAAGGAGAGATTGGGAGGCAATGATGCCTTCCCAAAGCAGCCCCCCGCACCCGCCTCTCCCCAGGGAAGATGGTCAGGGTGCCCCCCACCCATCTCCTCGCGCTGTGACCTCCAGCAGGCGGTTTGAGCTCCCAGCTAGCCTCTGTTTCTGCGGGGTTCCCACTGATGGGCTGCTCCCAGGATTGAAATGGATGTCAGATGCAGTCATATAGTAATGCTGTCCTCATGAGTTCCCCTCCTTCCCAGAAGTGATTCTCAACCCAGGCTGAGTGGAGAGCTCTGCCTGGTCCCCAGACTTGGCAGCAATTGGAATCCCCTGTGGGAATTTTAAATCACTCCCACCAGGGCTCCACTCCCAGGGAGACTGATTCAGGTGATCTGACTGTGCCCTGGGCATCGAGACTTTTCAAAGCTTTCCAGATGATTCCACTAGGCAGCAAATTTACAAATCCGACCCATAAACAATTAAAGTGGAATCTCTGGGGACTGGGCACCAGACTTCTTTAATGTATCATATTTTATTCCATCCTCATAGAAGGATATGGAGGGTGTGTGTGTGTGTGTGTGTGTGTGTGTGTGTGTGTGTATTGTCATTATTTGTTTTACAAAAATGGATCACCCACACATACTTTTTTTGGATCTTGCTATTAACACTTCCTGTTAACACTTCTTGCTATCAATGGTTTCTGTAAAAAATCCCTCCAGGTCCATTAATATTATTCTAACACATTCTTTTTCTTCTTTTAATTTTTAAATGTTGATGTAATCATGATGTATAGAAACACTGCAAGAGTAGGGCAGAGGTTTCTCATTCACCCTCCATTAGGTTCCCCAAATGTTAACCCATTATGATATTTGCTTCATGCTCGGGGATGCTTTTAAAACTCCACAGGTGTCTTTAATGTGAGGCCAGGTTGCTATGTGAGGCCCCGGGGTTGCTATGAGACTTCAGATGCTGTTTGTGACTCTCCTGAGCCTAGTGAAAGGCTTTGCATTGGAGGCAGCTGTGTGAGGTGGTTAAGAGGGTAGGTTCTGTCCAGCTGGTGTGGCTCAGTGGTTGAGCCTCAACATATGAACCAGGTGGTTACGGTTCAATTCCCGGTTAAGGCACATGCCCAGGTTGCGGACTCCATCCCCAGTGTGGGGCGTGCAGTGGGCAGCTGATCAATGGTTCTCACTCATCATTGATGTTTCTTTCTATCTCTCCCTCTCCCTTCCTTTCTGAAATCAATAAAAATATATTTTTTAAAAAAGGAGGGTAGGCTTAGGGTCAGGCTACCTTGGTTTGATTTCTGGCTTCTTCACTTTCAAGCCTTCTGTGCCTCAGTTTCTTCATCTGTAAAGTGGCTAATAGAAGTGCTAGCTCCAAAGGCTATGTAAGGTCTGAATGGGATTACTTATGTGAGCACACAGTAGGACTCAATAAAGCGTAGCTATTAATATGCATTGATCATTATCATGGCTCATCTCTGAAAAAAAATTGGTTTAAGCTTGCTCTATAAGTAAAATTCTTTGTGAGCCCAGAGCCACTCCTTCGCTTAGAAAATCTGAGGAGTTGTCAGTATTTAAAGCATCACAAATTGAGAAACAGAATCCCCCTTTGAAAATGAAACTAGCAAGAGTCTAGAAATAACATCTGTCACAGTGACTCACTGTCAGAGGTGTTTGACTTGTGTTTGTGGATGGTGGCCTAGGAAACACCCAGTTGTAGCCTCAGAGTGTGAACGTGTCCTTGGTCAGGAAACGAATGAAAGAAGGTGTTTCCTTATTAACTGGTTGGTAGCGAGGCCAAAGTGATGCTGCAACAGCAGGGTCGCTAGCCTGTGCCTATGGGGGTCGGGCAGCGCACCTGTGTGAGGCAGGCCAGGTGCAAGTTCACAGGAGGTGGGGGAACTGTAGTGACCTGAGAGCAAGTTCTCCAGCTGCTCCCCAGTCCAAGGCCAAGTGGGAATGTTGGCCCTTCATTGCCACAGGTTCCAGTTCTTCCAGAGGGACTGAAACTTTTGAATTGGATGGGAAATTTCCCCCCCAACCACAATATGTTTTAATTTCTAAATTTTTACAAACTCCCCTGCAAGCTGCAAGCAGCCTGTGGTCGTGGGAGTCTGGTATGGGGTCTGGCTCAGGGGGAAGATGTGAGAGGGAGAAAGAAGCTGGAAGAATGCATGCTTCTCTGGGCCCCAGCTGACGGATCTAGGTCACCAGGAAAGTGTGTCTGCTCCGTAGTGGGTGAGGGACAGTTCAGGTCAGTTCCTGAGATGTTTCTTGAGCACCTACTCTGTGCCAAGCCACTCTTGTTCTCCAGGACCGTCGGATTTCCCCTTCCTGTTTGTATTCTCCCCAGCTGTCTGCTGACCCCAACGGAGCTTCTGAGCTACCTTGGTATTGAGAGTGGCCTTCTGAGGGGAGCAGATATCCCGCCGCACGTTATAGAACAAGACAGTCCAGGACCCAATCGCTCCCTCTCTGGAACGTGTCTCTTTCTGTTCCATAGGAGCACGATGGGAAAAGGGAACATGTGGCAAGTGAGATGTGAGTTCTGGTTAGAGCAGCAATAGAAGAGCATGAAACGCATGTTATTCTAGAAAACCTCTAACGTACCATGCAAAGCAATTGAAAAACATCTAGTTATTTCCAATCAATCAGAGGCGCCCGAGTTTGCCTAGAAATGGAAAATATGACGCTAACCCCAACATTTTGTGATGTAAACACAAGGAAAGGGGGACTTTCCGTTTTTATGAAGAGGCCGATTCTACCCCCTGAAACCCCCTCCTGCGACAGCCACAGAGACTTGCTAGGTAAACGTAATCAGAATCCTTTGAAATCCACGGCAGAACCAGCAAGAAAGAAGGGAAATCCTTAGGGGCCAGGAACAAAGAGGAAGCTGAAAACCAGAAGAGAATGCATGAAAGCTGATGCCTCGATTGTCCCTTGGTTTCAGGGATCTGGGTGTTTAACCCCAAAGGGGGGGGGGGCGCGAAAAAGAGGCCTGGGTCCCTGTAAGGAGGGAAGTGCAACTGAGAGCCCCCTGCAGAATCGGGATCCCACGACCGCCCAGCTTCGAGGGCAGGTGGAGCAGGAAGCAGTGTGCCCACCGGGACAGGGAGCTGGGCTCTGCGTGGGCCTAAAGCATCCCCTGAGAATGTGTCACCAGAGGCCTATGCCACAGCTTTGTTTGGAGTTTGAATTTGCCTTCCTTTGAATGGATCCCAAATGCCCAAGATGAAAACTGATGTGAAAACTGGGCACTGGCCTAAAATAATCCTGGGTAGCCTGGCAGAAGCTAATGAGAAATGACTCTGAGGGGACAGACCCTCAGTCAAGTCCTCATAAGTTTCCCACAGCTAAAGGCCCCTGAAATGAGCTCATGATTCAAAATTATAAATTGTACAAGGAACAGTCTACTGATCATGTTCCAGAGTCAGCAGACACAACTAACATCAGGATTTAACCCCTAAGAGCTAAAGATAATCCAACAGTCTAGTAGATAAATAAGTTTTAACTGATTAAAATATCAAAGAAGGATACAAAACACAAGACACTATGAAAGGATGGAAAACACTGGGGAAAAAAGAATTAAATACACTGACTAGCAATGAAAAATATAGTCACTGAAATTACCATATGTATTTGAACTATAAATGGACAGGTTGGGGAGCTGAATAGATGTAGAGCTGAAGAGAGAATTTTTTATAAGAAAGATCTGAAGAAAGCACATAGAAATTAAGTAGAAAATAGAAAAAAGAGGCTATGAGACAAGAAGGACATAAAGAATAAAGCATATTGTTAGAGAATGGGGGGGGGGGGCGGGGAGGGTAGATATTCCAAGAGATTTTGGCAGAGAATTTTCCAGAAGTTGATGAAATGCATAAATCCTCAGATCTGAGGTAGCACAGCACATTCTGAACAAGATATACCCAATGAACATATGTCTTCATGCTGCATCCTCCTAATGAAAAGTATGTTTTTTAAATTTTAAACTTTTCTTAATTTGATACTTCTAAACATCATAAAATAAATGAACATAAAACATCATTTTGGCTAACTCAGAAGGTAAGATAAACTCCACTGAAGTGGAAATACACAGGAAAGATATGTACATTTAGGCAGATATTCTAAATTCTGTATTAGATTAATGGTTATGAATGAAAGTTATAATTTGTACTATACACTCATTTCCTTCAAACTGGCAAAAAGAGAACCCTTGCAATATTTTTTTTAAATTGTATTTTCTGGAACATCCTTGTTGTTGGGTGGGGGGGGGGGGCGGGCAGTAAAGTTGCTGACAGGACTAACATATCTACAGAAACTGACGGAGGGTCCCACATCTGGCAGTGTCACTGTGTTGACCACACTTTTTCTTTTCAAATTTCTCTTTCAGGCTGCTTATCTGGAGTTTTGTGTCAGGAGGGTGCTGGCAGGAAACAGATGGCCCATTGCAACCAAAAATAGAGTAAACTTAAGACACAAACTCTTTACAGGGGCACGGGCAGGGTCTAGGGAAGCCAGGGGGCAGTGCAGTTCCAGGGGCCAAGGTGGAAAGCTATCACCCCCCCCCTCCACCACCACCCCTCCCACCTCCCCAACCGTCCCCCCCCCTCCCTATCCCCTAACCCCCCACCCCCACCCCGGACCGAAGGGCAAGGACAGGAGGTGGAGCCCGGAACCCCGAGAGGCCGCTGCGTGGAGAGGTCTGCCTCATAGGAGCTATAGCCCTCTGTAGAGCAAATGTTGGGGACCAAACCCCAACAGAACCAGGACCCCTAATTTGCCCAGCACAGTTTGTTTACCTCCATTGTTCATTCTCAAAAGTGTCCCAGTTTGGACAATAAATTATTTGATCACTTGCATAGCGGAGCCTGTGGGTAAACAGTGCACAGGATCAGCTTCCTGGGGAACAAAGCACAGAATGGAGAAGGGATTGGGGGTGGGAAGAGTAATGGGAACTATTCAGGACAAGCATCTCCTGCGGAGTCGTAAATGTGTTTGTTTTTTTCTTAAAGCAGCTTTATCGAGATGTAATTCACATACCATAAGATGCACCCTTTTAAAGTATGCCATTCAGTGATGGTTAGTATATTCACGGGGTTGTGAAACCATCACCACAACTAATTTTAGGACGTTTTCTTGTTAGAACATCAGCCCTCAAAGCCACTCTGTACCCACTGGCAGCCACTCCCATTTCTCCGCCAACCTTGCCATCCTGACCCAGGCAACCACTAGTTTACTTTCTGTCTCTATAGATTTGCCTGGTCTGGACATTTTCTATAAATAGTTTCATACACTATGTGGCCTTTTGTGCCTGCCTTCTTTCTCTCAGTAAAGTGTTTTCAAAGTTCATCCATCCTGTAGCGTGTAGCTGTACACCATTTCCCCTGATGGCCGAATAATTTTTCATTGTATGAATACACCACATTTTGTTTATCCATTCATCCATTGACGGACATTCCACTTTTTGACTGCTGTAAACAAAGGTGCTGTGAACGTTTGTGTATGAACTTTTGTATAGTCAGATGTTGTCAATTCTGTTGTTTATATCCCTATAGTGGAATTGCTGGGTCATATGGAAAAGCTATTTGTAACCTTTTAAAAAATATATATATTTTATTGATTTTTTTTTTACAGAGAGGAAGGGAGAAGGATAGAGAGTTAAAAACATCGATGAGAGAGAAACAATGATCAGCTGCCTCCTGCACACTCACAACTGGGGATGTGCCCGCAACCAAGGTATATGCCTTTGACCCTTCAGTCCCCAGGCTGACGCTCTATCCACTGAGCAAAACCGGTTAGGGCTATTTGTAACCTTTTGAGGAACTGTCAGACTGGTTTCCAGGAAATGTTTTTATTTTAATTCCCTATAATTCATAAAGTTTTTCACAACATGAAGTAGCTGTAATAAAGTCTTTGTCAATCTATTCATAACAGTGACACCATCCTTCCACATCAAGAGTTTTGGCTGGCCTGGTTGGTGTGGCTCAGTGGTTGAGCGTTGACCTATGAACCAGGAGGTCACGGTTAGATTCCTGGTCAGGGCATGTGCCCAGGTTGCAGGCTCAATCCCCAGTGTGGGGTGTCCAGGAGGCAGCTGATCAATGATTCTCTCTCATGATTGATGTTCCTATCTCTCTCTCCCTCTCCCTTTTGCTCCGAATTCAATAAAAAATATTTTTTTAAAAAGAAGAGTTTTGGCTGCTTTGTCATCCCCAACTAGTCATTGGTGGTATAGTATGTAGTAAATTTCTCTGTTACCTAGCATAGCTGCCATAGCAAATTGCTTATTGATTCTAACAATAGCATGATTTTAGACATTTAAAAATCTCATTTTAGAACAATCCCATTGCTTAGCTGTTCCTAGCACTAAGACTGCCAGGAAAACAAAATTCTACTGTAGCCAAGTAACATTCTGTCTATACATCTGTCTCTTATAAGTTTGGCTAGTAGGAGTCTGTCACTCAGGGTCAGTTAGCCCTAGATTCACTGGCAAGGCTGAGATTCTGGACCTGCAAAGCTACGTTCTGGTTTGTTTGGGAAGCTGAGTATATATGGCACAAGAATTAGGCAGGCATGGGGGCAAGATGCTGAGCACCAGAAATTTAGCATCTATAGTCTTTGCCTACTTTGCACATTTAAGTGACTTAGCTTGCTAATGGGCTTCCTCTTCCCGGCAACCCCACAAGCATGCCTGCAACTTCAGGTTTTACCAGGGCAGATGCACACTTCTTTCTCCCAGATCTTGAGTTTCTCTTTGAAATCAACAGCAAAAACAGGGGCATGGGGAGACCTGTCTTTCATGGAGGCTATGCGCTAGGGTGGTTTTTGGAAGTCATAGGATTCAAGTTCAAATCCTAATGCTTCCATATTTCATCTGTGTCCACGAGCCATAAGCGGCCCTGTCCAGGCCATCACCAGTAAAATGCAAACCACAGAGCCCACCTATAAAACTTGAGGATTAGCGGGTATGTGGTCACCAAGCCTGACCTGTCCCAGGCGCTCAGAAGGGGGCTGTTCTTCTGAAGGCTCTTCTTAAGGTCCTCCCCCTTTAGATTTCAATAAGGGAGGTTTTGTTTGGGGGTGAATTTAGGCCTCTGAGCCAGGAGACATTTCATCAATTGTTTCAAAGCAGTTCTGCCTTGTTTATTTTTAATAACGGGGTTGTTTGCCTTTAATAATAAGAACCAGACCCAGCCCTCCTACTTTGCCCTCCTACTTTCTGAAGCTTATGAGCAAATGATGTGTGTGAGTGGCTCCGTAGCGATGTTTACGGCCACAAGTGGCCAGCGGCCCGGGCGACAAGTGAAAACAGGTTTTGTGCCGGGAAGAAAGGCTAATGATATTTACCTGCAGCCCTACCCGCCCTTCAAAGGCGACAGAAGCATCACCCAACTAATGAGCACAGCGCCCCTGGCTCCCTGTGCCCAGGGCAGGAGCCAAGCTACCTGGTAATCTCCCTAAGTGATGCCCGTGGGGAGACAGAGGAAGAAAATAGGACTTGCCCACGGAGCTTAAGTGGCTGTGTGATCCCAGGGGAGCCACAGGTCCTTATAGGACTCACTTCCCTCATTTGTAAAATGAGAGGGTTGGTCCCTTCCAGGTGACGGTGAAGGTAAGGCTTCCATGTGACTCTGGCTGACCTCCAGGCCTGCTTTCAGGCTCTCCCTGGATTCCCCGTCAGCTTTAGATACATAGGTGTATGCGTCTGCCCCTGCCGGTGTGTGCATGGTTATGTGTTGGAAACTGCTGGAAAAAGAGATGAGGGAAGGAATGGTGTTACCTGCGCCAGGCAGTGACTCAAGGAGGCACACACAGTGAATGCAGAGTCACTTCTCAGGTGATGCTACTGCTTCCCCTGGAACAACACTGGGTTGGGGCGCTGACCCTCTGCGCAGTAAAAAATCCATGTATAACTTTGGACGCCCCCAAACCTTAACTACCTATCCTTACCGATTACATAAACAGTCCATTAGTACATATTTTGTATGGTATATGTATTCTATATTCTGCATTCTTAGAATAAAGTAAGCTAGAGAGAATAAAATGTTATTAAGAAAATCAGCCGAAACCGGTTTGGCTCAGTGGATAGAGCGTCAGCCTGCGGACTAAAAGGTCCCAGGTTTGATTCCGGTCAAGGGCATGTACCTTGGTTGCGGGCACATCCCCAGTAGGAGATGTGCAGGAGGCAGCTGATCGATGTTTCTAACTCTCTATCTCTCTTCCTTCCTCTCTGTAAAAAATCAATAAAATATATTAAAAAAAAAAGAAAGAAAATCATAAGAAAAAGGAAATATATTGCCAGTACTGTATTTATCGATACCAGAAGTTTTAAAAAATCAGCGCGTAAGTGGAGCTGCGCAGTTTAAACTCATGTTGTGTGAGCGTCAACAGGACATATAAATACAGACATCAGCCCCCCCGACCCCCATCACTAGACAGAACAGGGCAAACACTACCCATTAGCTTGTCCCAACTGCAGCTTGGATACTTCATTCCCCCAAAACTTGTTGTTCGTATTTATTTTACTCTTAAGCTATTTTAACCTAACCATGTTGAAGTAAGAGGCCTATCCATCTCACATCCTCACAGACATATTTTATAGAAAAATTCAAACCCAATCATGAAATGAAAACAGATTTCCACAAAGTGGTTCCCCACAATCTAAATTTTTCCACCAGGGAGCTTACCACTTCAAATGGCGACCCATTTCCTGCTGGTCCTAACGATTTATTTAAAATACTTCCTTTAGCCTGAGCTGAGATCCTTTTCCCTTGGTGAAGGGAATTTTCTTAAGGATTTATAGTCAAAGCACCAGGTTTCTTTAAGCATCCCTCAGAGGAGAAATCTAACCCGTCACACAAGTCACATACTTTTTAGCCACTGGGACTCAGTAACTTATTATTACCATAGAAATTATATTCTATTTATTCGACATTTATTTATATATCCTATTTGATAATATAATTTATGTTTATCATTTAATATGTATTATACTACATATAATAATTTGAAAACTAGATTATAAAAATTCAAATTTAGTAAAAGCACTTCCACCAGGGGACTCATTCAGGAAAATGGAAAGATCCTTTACCCGGTAATTTCCCCCAGGGGGCCTTTAAATAGCAATCTCCCGCATTTTCATTCAATCTGCAGCAATCCCATTGAGCTGCGTTCCTGGACCACCTCATTGTGCGGGGAAGGTAAACTGGGTGTTGGGAACCACTTGGCTCTCTCTCTTTTTCCAACTCCCTACTAATTCATTTGGCCATTGATTCCTCCCCCCACCCCCACCCCACCCCCCACCCGCCAGGCCATTTGATCTGTGGGCAGGATGAGCGGGGAGTTAGGCCGCTCCACCAGCTGCGCTGGCTTTCCAGAAGCAGATAATTCGAAGGGACAATGCAGTTATGACAGAAATGATTAATTGAATAACTCACTTGAAAATTGTGTGCGGCTTCAAAGGCCTAATAGCTGATCAAGTGGGAGTCCGTGCGGCAACCTGGCTAAGGAAGGCGCCGGAGGGGAGAACTGTTTTTGAGAGCATCCCATCAATGGATCCCAGAATGCCGGAGGCGTGGTTGCAGGCAGTAACATTTCCGTAATCCTGATGATATTCATTTGCATTTGCATAACTCTCCACAGTTTATGAAGCATTTTCACAAATATCGTCAGGGCTCTCACGTTGACCCAGAGGGGGGGACGAAAGGGCTAAGCTGACCTGCGCCCCAGAAGCGGAAGCAGGCCTGGGGTTCCTGGACTTCCCGAGGGCACGCGGCTAGCGGAGGAGTGGCACCAGAGCCCAGGGCTTCTCATTCAAAACCTCGTAGCCAAACTGAGAAAGACAAATGTCGCATGATCTCACTTATTTGTGGAATCTAATGAACAAAATGAATTGGCCAACAAAATAAGACCCCAAGCAGAGAGGCATGGAACAGACTGACGTACCTCGATGTGGGGTGGGGTCGGGGGTGGGGGGATGAGAAGAGATAAACCAAAGAACTTATATACTTATGCACAGCCCATGGACACGGGCAATAGGGTAGTGAATGTGGGGCGGGGGGGTAGGGGGACGGGGAAAGGAGGGAAAATGGGAGATATCTATAATACTATCAACAATAAAAAATATATTTAAAAAACAAGTCTCAACAGCACACCACCCTGACTGCCGGAGCACCATGGCTAAGACCACCTTACTGAATTCCTCTGACCTAGGAAACAAGAGCGTACCCACTCAATACTCTGCTCCATGCCTGGCAATAATCGGGCTATTGGGGTACAGATGTCCAAGCAAGATTGCTATCCCCAAAAGCATTCAAGTCCCAGGATACATGCCAGCATTACTTTCTATTTTAATGTCATGGGTTCTTTTCTGTGGCTGTGATGAGAGAGACCTTCATGCAATTTATTGCAAAGGGTCACCCTTAAGAACCACCAAACTTTGTGTATTGAGAGACTGAATAACACAGACAATGGCCAGATCATATAAAACATAAAAAACAAACAAACAGCTAAACCGCAGAACTTTGACCTGCAACCTGCCCAGGAAATGAACCCCTTATCTACAATAAACCCAGGTAGCCAGCCTGCTGTCAGTCACACTTGCAGGAAGCCAGCTTGCTATCTTCAGTGACAATCCAGGAAGCTAAACAATAATTCAGTACAAACTGGCCCCAAATGGCCAGGATTAATAACTGCTTAATAACTAACAGCTTCCCTAATTTTTGTCCCTGTTCTAACACGAAGGACCAATCAGAGAAAGTCAAACATGTACTCCTAGCCAATAGGATGTCCTGCTTCTAGTTAGCCCTCCTCCAGCTTCCTTAAGGCAACAGCCTCCAATCAGGGCCCAGGAAGCCCTCCTTTCCTCCCACTATAAAGCTTTCCCACTCCTCTGCCTGACGTTGAGACTCTGCCAAACCTCAGGTGCTGATGCCCTTGCTATAGCGAGCTCAGAATAAACAGCCTGTGCCTTTCTCACTTGGTGGGTCTTCATGTATTCCCCCGGTATGAAGCAGAGCTGTAATACGGCTCGTTCATACACTTATCACTCTCTTCAAATATTTGTAGCTATTGTTGTTGTGATGTACAAAACACAAAATCACTTGGGATGCACAGTGTCTATTATGGCTCTGAAATGTTGTTACACTAAGGAGAAGAAAGCCCCTGTGTAAGTACCAGCTTGGAAAAATGCTAAGTGTAAAAGCAAGCTGCGGAACAGTGTGTATACTGTGACCCCAATGTGAAGACCTACAATAAAGAGCCGAATGATTAATAAGTGCTCACGGTAAATTGGGTGTGAGATGAAACAATAACAGCAACAACCACGAAGGCTTCTATTTTTTGAACATTCAGTCCTAACAATAACCCTACAATGTGGGTTCTAGCATTAACCTCATGTAGGGAAAGGAACCGAGGTTAGGAGAAATCAAGTAGATTGCTCAAGTTCACGGGATGGGGAAAATGAGACATTTTCGGGGGGCTAGCAATCTAAATCTGTGCAGTAACCTAATGCACATTCTTGTTAGCCTATAGTCTAGTCACTGCTCCTTCTTTAAAATCTGGTCCTGCAAGACCTGTTTACCTAAGTACTAGAGGCCATAAACCATGAACAATACACAACCCCCAGACGGAGTTATCAGTGCTGGCACCAGGCCAGGCCTTGAGATGTGGTCCCACTGCCCCCATCCCAGCACATGGGGCTTTTTGCAAAGCCTGTGAAAGGTCTGGAAGTATAATCCATATCTGGGGGACAAAGAAACCAAAGGGGTGTAAAGGGAAAGCTTCCTCCATATTGGTTTGCTCAGGAGTTGGAGAGAAACAGACTCCCCAGAGTCTGTACTGATACATGTGAAATGTCTGGAAATAAATGGGTTTTTCCTGGGCCTCCGGTACTCCTGTGTATTTTTCAGTCGCCTGGTAAATTCTGTAACACATGACACTAGTGAACTTGTGGGCTTAGGGCGGAAGCCCAGTCCAGACTCTAGAGCTTGACTTTTTCTGGTTGCCGTTAGCTTCTGGAAACCCTGGTTCTGCATGGCTATGCCGTAGGTGTTGAGGGTCGCTAGCAAACACTCGGTTTAAATATGTCGGCTGAGTCCTAACCAGTTTGGTTCAGTGGATAGAGCGTCGGCCTGCAGACTGAAGGGTTCCAGGTTCGATTCTGGTCAAGGGTATGTACCATGGTTGCGGGCACATCCCCAGTAGGGGGTGTGCAGGAGGCAGCTGATCGGTGTTTCTCTCTCATCGATGTTTCTAACTCTATCCCTCTCCTTTCCTCTCTGTAAAAAGAAATCAATAAAATATATTTTAAAAAATATGTCGGCTGAAACTCAGAGGAAAGGCAGAGCCACGCCCTGGGGGCGGACCTGATCAACAGACTGGGACGCCACTCAGTTTTGACTTTCCCGCCCAGTGTTAAGATGGTGGATCTCATGATGTCGCCAGGAATTCAAGGCCCACCCAGATGTGATGTAACTTCCTGTTATTCGAGTATTTATAAAAATTACTTCCGGTGTTGGAGGTCGTTTTGCCCCTCCATTCAGAGGGCAGACGCCACACCGGCCCAAGCTTTTATCCTATTTCTGCGTCTGTCTTTTCATTTTCTCAAATCCCCAAAGTGCCTCCTACCTAAAAGAGCCGGCTCACGGCTCGCTCTCTCTCCATGCTGGATGCAGAGAAGGGAGTCCCCAGCCAGAGTAGGTGACACTAAGGTTGGCTCACTGGCTTTTCTGTTTTAGTTGGAGGACCAGAGTCCTGGTGTAGTTGTGTTTTGAGTACATTTCCATCGGGCTGAGGGAAGGAGCAGACCAGAAGGTTGTGTCCTGCCACCAACTGCCATCTAGCTCTTAGACTAGTTCCTCGTGTTAAATGTTTGCAACTTGTGCAGCTCTGCTTTCTCCTTCCTACTTTTCAGAGCATTTGTCATTACTTGCTCAAGGCTGGCCTCCTCCGGCCCTCTGGCCTGCAGCAATAATGACCAGGACAGTAAAATGCATGGAATGTGTTCTGAATGCTTCATGAGAATTGTCTCATGTAAGCCTCGCCCTGACCTTACAAGGGGGATGCTAGTGGCGTCGCCTTTTTGCAGGTGGGGAAACGGAGGCATGAAGCTTTGAGTAACTTGCCCAAGATCATGAAGCCGGTGTGAGGGAACCAGGACTCTATACAGGTAGTTTGACTCCTGAACCTGGATTGCTCATGGCTCCAGTTCCACCCCCCATCCTGTCAACTGTGTGAGGGCAGGGGACACGGCTGCCAGTTTTTTCACTGAATTCCCAGCACCTACCTCAATGCTTAGTGCAAAGTACATGCCTACCAGGTACTTACCTGAATGAATGAGTGGCTTCTACCTCATCCACACAGAGCCTAACACCGCATCCCATACACCTTGGGTCAGTGTTCCTGGTTAACTTTATCCCATTTTCTCTCTAGTTATTGTTAACAACCAAAGAGAAAGGCCTCCCTATACACTACGAGGCATTGTCTACCCAGCCTCCACCAGACTTTTGTTCCCGTTTGCCCCACGTCTAAGCGTGTCTTTTGTTATAGTTGGACGCCCTGTTGGATGACAAGGACCATTTGTTTCAACAGGTGCTAGGAAAGAGATCCTTCTTTCCCACCCAGATCTCTATCCATAATGGGCATCTTTCCCCTTCGGGGCGTATTGTTTTATTCCCCAATAAGTGGCTCTGTCGTGAATGCTTCCAAAGAGCCCTCGCCTGTGGGCCCCCCTCTCCCTTCTCTCGCTGCAGCTCGCACGCACGTCTCCTTGACACCATTTACAGGTAGGCGGGCGAAGTCTGCAGCGGCTCCGTGAACTCAATTCGCTCACACGGAATGCCGCGGGGTCCTGTTCGCTGCTGGCGGCTTTTTTTGGGTTGCTCATTTCCCAGGCCTGGCACTAATAGCTTTTTCAGACGTCCCCGGGGACCTGGACTATTTTGCATTTGTAAGCCACCTTTCCGCAAAGGGCCTCCAGGTTTGAAGTGTCCTGTGACCACTTATTCAGTTGGAGACGTGTCAAGGCCACGTTCATGGGAAAGTGAAAACGCATGGCCAGTGAGTGTGACATTGGGCATGTCCTTGTGGCACTGGATGGTCACGCAGGACTCCGGCGTGGCTGAAATAATGTCCGAAAAAGAATGCTGTTGTTTTTTGATTTTTTTTTTTTTTTTTTTACTGATTCTGAGAATTGTTCTGCTATCGCTTTAAAGCAGGGTGGGGGGATAGAAAGGAAGTGCGATTGTGTGGGGACACGCTCAGAAAGGAGGAGAGGAAGGAAGCGTTGGGCTTGAAGGCTGGAAGACTTTGCCCTTCCACAGCAGGGGCGGATCCGCCCAAATCCTCAGTTGTCACCGCCCCGCCCAGCCCTGATCGCGGGGAGAGCAGGCAGACAGATGTCTCCAGACTGTAATTCCGGTGCCTTCTCAGTGCCAGGCCCTTTCACTAGTTCATCTCACAAGTTTGCAGTGAGAAAGCTCCTAGTGATTTCTTTTGCAGACGGGACACTGGCGCTCAGGGAAATCGCATCACTTGGCCAATTTCGTCCTGCTAAGCGCCATTCAAATTCAAGGTTGCCTGATGCTGAGGCCAGGTTTTCCCTCTTGCCCCCACCCGCCACCGTGCACTGCCCGCGTGCTGTTCTCTGGGGTTCTCCTGGCTGCGTCCCTTTGCTGCCTGGTGGTAAACCCCGTTCAAACAACAGGGAACAGTACGTCCTCGTGCAGGACACTGCATTCTCCCCGGCAGGTTATCTTTGCGGTGAACGGTGCCCCAGAGATCAAGTGCTGCTGTGGCCCCGCTGAGAGGAAAGTCCCCGTGGGGGGAAGACAGGCGGCGGGAGGAACAGGCCTGAGTCACCCTGGGTGCGAAGCGGCAGAAAAGCCCGAGGAGGCCCCGGTGTTTGTTTGTTTCCATGACTCCCCACCCACCCCTCCGCAAAATTAATTTCCTCCCGGAGCTCCCTTGCAGCCCGGGCATTCCTCTCACTAGTCAAATATTTGTTGACGGTTTCCACGTGCTGGCCTAGAGCTAAGATTAGGTTCTGCTGCACAGCACAACGCAAACACATGCGGTGGCTTCAATGAGGCAGAAGCTTATTTCTCCCTCATGTAAAAGTCTACATGTTGGCCATGCAGGACAAGTATGGTGGCTCTTGGTGTCCTCAGGGACTCAGGCTCCCATCTCTCTGCTCTTCCCTCCTCGCTGGTGGCCTCTCCCTCGAAACCACCTCCTGATGCGAGATGGCCATGGGGCCCTCCAGGGGATGGAAGGAGAAGGAAGAGCAGAGGGTAGACAGAGGCATCTTCTCCAACAAATCAGCTCCTTTCCAACAGCCTCCCAAGAAATCCCAAATAATTCGTCCACCCACTTCTCATTAGCTAGAATCCACTCACATGCCCACATCTGGCTGCAGGGGTGGCTGGGAAGTCCAGATGTACTTTGGGGATAACCGAGTAGCAACATGCACAGCTAACAGTGAAGATTTACTCTGGAAGGAAGGATATGATAGTGGACTAGGGGACTGTAGGGGTCAGCAAACTATGGTCTGCAGCCAGATCTGGCCCACCCCCTGATTTTGTAAATGAAGTTTCCTCGGAACACAGCCAAACTTATTTACACATTTTCCATGGCTGTTTTTTGTGCTACAACATGAGAGTTACGTAGTTGTGATGCAATATGGCCTGCAAAGCCTAACATATTTACTACCTGAGTCTTTACAGAAAAATGTTGTTGACTCCTGAAATAGACAAATAGTAACTTGTGAGCAAATAGCTACAGCCAGGCACTGGGTACATAGATGTGGGCTCCATCCTCAGGAAGCTTAGCCTAGTGACTAATTAGCCAAGTCAATGACTAATTAGCACGTGGTGTGATGAGAGGAAGAGCAGGATTCTGTTCAGGGTTCTTCAGGACCACAGAGGCAGACCATCTGAAACGGACTGTAGAGACTGAGGTCAGGCAAGCTTTCTGGATGAGTTTTATGGAGGGGAAGCTTGAAAAGAGAGAGGGAAAGGACTTCCAAGCAGAGGGGAAAGATGTGCAAAGATTGGAGGAGTGGGATGCCTGTCGTTATGCATTCATCACACTGTGCATCCTAGTCGCCCATGAGTCTGTTTTCTCCAGAGACCATGCATGTTTGTCTCCCCAGTGCCCGGCGCTGTGCACTGCTTCAGTGTAGCCAGTGCCTCTGTCTTGCAGGGACCTCCGAAAGCTCGTCACTTAGTGGCTCACCTTAGCATCACCTGTGGTTCTGTTATACCTACTCCTGGGGGCCTTGGCCCACTGAACCAGAATTTAAAACGGGGGAGGGTGAGGTGGAGGGACACGGAGTTCCAGTTCCAAGTTTGGCAATCACTAGATGAAGGCAAGGTCTTTGATGGCAGCCCCACCCCCACCACTTCCTGCCCTGTGTAAGCCTGGACAAATTGTTCAGCTTTTCTAAGCTTTATTCTTCCTCATTCGTAACAATGGAGATGGCATCATGAGCTGGTACGGTTCAGGGTCCTCAACCTCGATGCTGTTGACATGTTGGACTGGGTGATTCTGTGCTATGAGGGGCTGTCCCATGCACCGAAGGGTTTTTAGCAGCGTCCATGACCTCTACACACTGAATGCCAGCAGCACCCCTGGACTGCAACAACCAAAACTGCCCCCAGACATTGCCAAACGTCCCCTGAGGAGGCAAAGCACCCCTGTTTGAAAACCCATGGGGATTAGGTGAGATCATGTCTATACCATATCTGTAAGTAGTAAGTGTGATAACCATCACCATTATTGTCATTAGTGCTCAGAAAATATTAGTTGAAAAAGATTCGTCTGGGGTAAAAGAAGACAGAAAATATTAGTTGAAAGAATGAATACATGTCATGGGAGAAAAGCAAAAATTTCACAGGAACTACTCCTGGTTTTAGGGTGGCAAACACAGGAGAGGACTTCTTAGCCGTGACTAACACAATGTTCTGTTAAACCCACCTGTCACAAATCTGTATTATGTGAGCAATGTTGACTGAGAGCCATTTTCAAGTGAGCTGTTGGACACCTGCTATTGGGGGCCTATTTCCGCACGGCCTGATTGAGTTTTGGGGAAACACCCACCCCCACTTTCAGCCATGTGCTTTGCTGACCTTTGTGTTGGTTCCAGTGGTGAATCGTGGGACTAAGGCCCACATCATCTGGGAAGTCCAGTCTCTTGGCCGCAGAGCCTAGGCCAGGAGGGGAACAGGCCTCCAGCCGGGCGCAGCCAGAAAGCCCCAGGGGTTTGCTTGGATAACCCCGAAGACGGATTTCCATTCCCCACTGGACTTGAACGTGAGAGGTCAGGCCCTAAGATCTAGACTGCAGCTGGGAAGGGAGGTTGTGTCAGGGCCACAATGGGTTCTTAAACTGGACCGGAGGGCCGGAACAAAAGCATGGATGGAGTGTTTTCTGGATTCAGCTAAGCCTGAGGCCCAACTTAGTCACCAACTGTTTGTGTTCCTGAGCTAATGGGTTCTATCTTTTTATTCATTTCAAACGGGCCGGATCCGGCCCGCGGGCCGTAGTTTGCCCACGGATGATCTAGACTGCAGCTGGGAAGGGAGGTTGTGTCTGAGGAGATGAACGAGGCAGAACTGAGCAGCGAGATGGGGAGGAACTGAGTTTTGTGATTGTGTTTGAATTCTGGATTCAGCTAAGCCTGAGGCCCAACTTAGTCACCAACTGTTTGTGTTCCTGAGCTAATGGATTCTATCTTTGCTTGTTGGTTTGGGCTAGTTTTTCTGTCCTTGAAACCAGTAACCCCCTCCCCCAACTAATACTTGATCCTGATTATACTAAGAATACAACACTTGATGAGTATCCATGGAATGCTTTGGGTGACAAATGATAGAAAGCCCAGCTCTAAATGGCTCATTCTTGAAAATGCCCAGAAGTATGCAGGCTTCAGACCTGGGCTCCAGCTGCATTTCTCTGCAGCTCTCTTGGCCTCCCTGTCCTCCCGGTGTCGGCTTTGCCTTTAGGCGGCTCCCCTGGTGCAAAACGTGGCGGTGGTTCCAGGCCTCGTGGATATGTGTCACCGGGAAAGAAAGAGGAAGAGAGTCTTAGCTTGAAACCAGCAAACAGAAGTCTTAAGCTTTACTGTGGTTAGACCAACTCAGATCACGTGCTCAGCCTTAAACCGAGGTGATGGAGGGGATCTCCCTGGGCTGTAACCAGGACCTGAAGCCCGACCTGGGGGGTGGATCAGTGCCCTGCAGAGCTCAGAGCTGCTACCCAGTGGGGAAGGGACACGGGCACTGGGAAGCCTGCTCAATACTCACTTTAAAACAAGAAAACAGTATTTGATGTCTACTGTTACTGTTCAGTGACACCTTTCCGTTTCTCCATTCACTATCAGCAGCCCTCCTTCCGGCTCTTTCAGGATTTGCTGGCTGATATGTTAGCGATTATGTCACTTCTGTTAGAGTTGCTTGTCTAAAATCTATATTCCTCACTAGAAAAGTAGGGCAGAGACCAAATTCAGCATCTTTTCTTTTCCTCATTAGAGCCCCATAGTCAGTGCCAACTGCCATTTAACACAGAGGCCTGCAACCTAGAAAAAACAAGCTCATTAAGGTAACTGGAAGCAAACGAAGGGAAACATATAACTTACAAAAATGCAAACAGGCGCCTTCTCTCTATTTTTTTTCTTGGCGGTATACTTTGACTTTCTTTTATTCAGAGTTCCAGAAAGAATATGCCAGTACTGATCTTCATGACACTAAAGGTCTCTCTTCTGAACCAGACACATGGCTGACCGCTGGGCCAGTCATGGAAGCCGGTTGCTTGTGAGGAAGAATTGTTTGATTTGCAACCCACCTGGCCTATTGGCAATAATTGGCCCGTGAACTTCAGGCCAGATATTGGAAGACTAGACCTGAAATGAGGCAGAAGTGTATTAACTAAGTATATTGATTGCTTTCCTTCAGCAGGGGGTGATTTGTTGTGTTGTTGCTTCTGTTTTTTCAATCCAATTAAATGTGTTTCCCCACAAAGCAAGGACAAAGTGTTTCAAGTCCAGCTTGCCAAAAGAGTCTAGAACAGGGGTGGGCAAACTTTTTGTGAGTGCGTGCCAAAACCAGCAAAATCTCTGACTCAAAATTCTTCTGCATGCCAATCCTAATTTTTTGAGAACATGTTACGCCTACTTGATATCTCTTAAGGTGTACATATGTGAAGAACCTTGAAGAAATAATAAAATTCATTTGAGCGACAAAAACACAGTATATGATGATGAAAAATACATTTATTTTTTAATGTATACATGTACACTGATAGTCCGACAGAAAACTTTATGACTCCATTAGATATTATTAGTGGGACTTTTGCTGCTGCATCACTGATGACAGAGATTTTACATCAGGTTTATATTTCGTGACCTTCAGAGATATGCACGAGCTACTACTTTCATCCGTCAGGCTACTCCTATTATGAGACTTAACAAAATTCATCACTGAGAACAAAGATTCACAAGCGTATGTGGATGAAAACATGGAGAGTAACGCTGTTGCAAAGTTTTTTAAACAGAAAAAATTTTCTGGAATGGCACTCCAAGTCCTCAATAGTTCGTTTTCGACACTTCTCTCTGGTACTCCTGTCTCTAATCGCTTTTTTTTCAATGTTTTCCAAGTCAACTCTAAGGTCAATAAATTTCTGCTTCCAAATTGAGCTACTCTGAAATTCAATCAGCTGCATTTCAAAGTCAGCCATGTCTATCCATTAAAACATTTGTAAGTTTAGTTCCTCCAGTTTCATGCTGTCTGGAAACCTCATGAATTTTGCTGTCTCTTCCAGTTCTCTGAATTTCGCAAATCTTGAGAAGAACTGCTCAATAGTTGACTCGATGATGTTTAAAAACAGCTTTTGAAGGCTTTGACAGTCTGTTCTGTCATCTTTTGGGGGGGTCTTTGATGTGCCTCTTGAGGTTTGGGAAATATCTAAATCTCTCACCATCCACATCCCTCTTAAAGACTTCCAGTTTCTTTTCAAAAGCCTTTATGTAACCAAACATAACATCAAGTGTCTTGCCAGTTCCTTGTAATTTAACATTTAAGTCATTCAAATGTTCACAAAAATTGTAAATAGAAGATTATAAGAGAGGGTTTCGCTTGCCAGCAAAAGTTACTGGCACGCCATGTTTGGCACGCGTGCCAGGGGTTGCCCACCCCTGGTCTAGAATCTCCTGAATTGTCCTTTCATGACTGAAGTTTGAATCCCTCCTCCAAACCAACTGGCTGTAGGATCCTGGACAAGTTACTTACCCTGTATAAACCTCAGTTTCCTCATCTGCAGCACGGGGATAACAGCATTACCCACCTAGTAGCGTTAACCAAGAAAAATCTATAATAATAAAAGCATAATATGCAAATCGACTGAACACTGGAACAGCAGAACGACCATCTGGATGACCTTCCAGATGAAGCCAGGGCTGTGAGGGCCGAGGCAGCCGGGGCTGTGAAGGCCTACTCTTGCATGAATTTCATGCACCGGGCCTCTAGTAAATGAAATAATATCTCTAACAGCGCTTAACAAAGACCTAAGTCAGGGGCCATGCTCAGCAATGCCGGCCGTTAATGTGACGGCTTTTTATCACTGGGGGTGTGAGTTTGGGCAAACCTGCCAAGGCACCCGTTTTTTCATTTGGGAATCCAGGGCCAGAGTCCCTCCTATACAAGGCTGTTGAGTGTAGCACATAGTAGGTGTTGACTAAACATTAGCTCCAATTCACTTCCACCCATGCCCATCCCAATCTGGAAGAGGAGGGGTGGGCGCCCTTCATCCCCCCAGCCCCGCCCACCGGTAGAGGTGGCATTTGAGAACCTACAGGTTTGTTTTACAAATACTTAGGAATCTAGGGCAAAGAAACCCTGCCTGGGCTTAGAGCGACATTATGGTTGAGATCTGATAGTCGCAGACGAAGCCAGCCAGCCTCTGCGGTTCCTGTTTCAACCACTGTTGACCACACTGGGCTTTTCCACAAACCTGCAGACAGGGAGGCGGAAACTTCGGTTGGAACAGGAGAGGGAAATGTACGTGGGCAGCTGCAAAATGTTCTGCTTCATGCGAAACACAATGCTGGCTGAGGCAGGAAGCCCTGCGGCCTTTCTGTATGTTACTTGCTCCTTTGCTTCCAGTTACCTTAGTGGGCTTTTTCCTAGGTAGCAGGCCACTGGTTAGGGTGGCATGTGGCATGTTGGGAAAGTAGTAGCCTGAAAAAGATTCACAGCCTGAAATACCCCTTCGCTCCAGATAATGGTTTGTAGGTAGTGGGTGTGTTTGGGGATGCGAGGTATCTATTCTCTCTCCCAGGGGTGGGGAACGTCCAGTCTGAGTGCCGTATAAGGTCCACGGAATCATTTGGCCTGGCCCTGCCAAGGCATTAGGAGTGAGTTAATGAAATGTCTGACCACATATAGCAGGCTCATTTTTAAGTTGATAATTTTGTATGGCCCTCGAATGATGTTATAAATATCCAATGGCCCTTGGCAGGAAAAAGTTCCCCCCCTCCTGCTCTATCCCATTATCCATTTCTATGTCCCAAGCCCCTAACATGGTGCCTGACATAGAGCTGGGGCTCAGTAGACATTTGAAGAGTGAGTGAAGAGAGGAGGAAGTCACTCACTACATAGGTCATTGAACCAACAGCAAATTCTGACCAATGGTGTTTACAGCCTATTGATGACTGAGAATTTCCAGGCGGCCAGGGGCTTGTTTGGACATTTACTGACTTGACCCAGGGGGAACCTGTTAGGGACGGTTGGTCCTAATTTTCAGGCAGGACAAGAGACAGCATCAGCCCAGGCCTGTGAGCTTGGGCATGTAACTGGTGGGTGTCCAGGGCCAGCCAGTTCGGCTTGGGGACAGGAGCACAAAGCCACTGCTGCTGAGTCCCTCTGTAAGGTCACTGTATTCAGGTTAGGGATCATGTCGTTACACCCTGGCCTCCCTGTCACCTCCGGCTCAGCAAACTTCTGTCGGCTGTAGCATGGTGGGACACAGGCTCCGAGAAGGTTGGGCTGGAAGGAGCAAGTGGAAGTTTATTCACTAGGCCTGCTGACCACACATGTCCCAATTACCTGTGACACTGACTCATCTTACACATGGGGAAAATGAAGCCCAGAGAAGTCAAGTGACTTCTCCAAGGGCACACAGCTAGTTTGCAACTCAAGATGATTACACTAGGGCAGTGGTAGGCAAACTCATTAGTCAACAGAGCCAAATATCAACAGTACAACGATTGAAATTTCTTTTGAGAGCCAAATTTTTTAAATTAAATTATATAGGTAGGTACATTGTTATTAACTTAATTAGGGTACTCCTAAGGCTTAGGAAGAGCCACACTCAGGGGGCCAAAGAGCCGCATGGGGCTCGCGAGCCGCAGTTTGCTGACCATGGCACTAGGGTGATCATTGATCAGCTGCCCCCTGCAAGACCCCCACTGGGGATGGAGCCTGCAATCTGGGCATGTGCCCTGACTGGGAATGAAACCATGACCTCTAGCTTCATGGGTTGACACTCAACTACTGAGCCACACCGGCTGGGCTCAACCACTCTTGAAATGAGAAAATGGAATTATTTGTTTTCATGTTAGAAATGCAGTTTTTATTTATGTCTCTGTGTCAGTAGACATGACCTTCTCAAGAGAGGTGCCACTAGGCTACAGAGCACCTTTGTGCAAATTAGTACACGGCCCCCTCTCTCCCACAGTGGGCCTGGCCCAGGTGCCCACAGTGCAGCCTGGACTGCAGTCCCCACTCTGTGGGTCAAATGGCCTTGGGCTGTTTCCAACCTGCACTACTGTACATGGCAGCCCTGCTCTGAAGGATGAGGAACGTAGCTTGTACTTTGGTCTGTACTCCCACTAACAGAGAGGGGGCTCCCGGTGTTAAAGAAAGGTGGCTGAATTGCTCCGGGCGGCATGCTTGACCCCTAGCAACCTCTGATTCTAGGTGTGGCCTCAGGCTGCCTCACGCAGGAAACAGCAAACTGTAACCTGGTCTGCCCTCTCTACTCCAGCACTTGGGGGATTGGCCAGTGTCATTTAGTTCCCCAGAAATCCAGCACTTTGCGGTGACCCCTGAGGCCCAATGTTCAAAGTCAAGGCTGGATGTGCAGTGCCGAGATGTGAGCATGGGGAAGTGTCGTTGGAAATAGTGCGATGGCCCCCATCCTCTTCAGGAATTCCAATCCCAGCCCTTTTGTTGGGCAGAAGTCAAATAAGAGCTTTTGGATGCAGAGCTAAGCCTCACCCTCACTCAATCCTGCTTCTGTTGTAATGTACCCCTCGAATCACAGAAGGACGCCTCAAGAAGTCGAATTAAAGAGTCACATTTATTGCAATCCCCAAATCTCATAGTAACAAGATGGTCGCAGCTCCAGGGTTATATAGGCAAAAAATCACAAAGGTATTGATTACATCCCAGAGTTTGGAATGAGGAACCTAGTTTGCAAAAAAGTAGTTTACAGAAGTAGAAACAGCATGTTACCTAGAGCCCTTGGGTAACCTGGGTTAAACTTCGGCATGTTATCTAAATCACAGTTTTGGGTCTAGAGCCCTCTGACCTTGGGATAACTGTGCTGTCCTTCCCAGGTAAAGGAAAATGTGCTCTCTAAGACCAGTATGACCACAACCCATGGGATATTCACATTATAATCAATAAGGCATTTAATCGAATGGGATGATTTATATAATTCAGAAAATCAAAATAACCTGTCCATTGTTAAACAAAGCAAATAGGTACATAAGCCAAACAGCAGGGTTAAAGTTAAACTATAATTTCTACCTGAGATGATTGCTACCATACTTCACTTCCACCCCCTTGAAAGGTAGGAACATTGAAGAAGGTTCCTGGGCAGCCCCGCCTGCCCCATACTGGTGGTGACACTTTGGGCTGGTAATAAATGTCCAGTCCTCAGCCTTTTGATTACACTGCTCAACCCAGAGTCATGTTCCATTGTTATCCAGCGGAGTGACTATTATCCCTCCGTCTGCCCCTGCGGAGGACTTTCCGTTACTCAGAACATTCTCAGCTGCAGCTACAATAACAGCAGGAGCCTGCTTTTAGTGAGCTCCTCTCAGGGGCCTGGACTTGGGTTCAGGGCTTTACTGGATTATATCACTTTATCCCCACGGTCACCCTGTGAAGGTGGCATCATTATGCCCATTTCCCAGATGAGGAAACTGAGAGTCAGAGGAGTTAGTAAGTGGTGAAGCCAGGACTCACACTCACACCCCGGGGTGTCTCACCACAAAGCCGATGTTGCTAACTCTCATACTCCCCTTAGTCCTGCTGGACGGCACACCTTCCCAGGTGCTGGGCACAAAGACTTGGGGGCGACCCTATCTCTATTGCGCACCTGTTTGCTTTGCTACATTTATTGAGCGCTTGCTGTGTGCCCAGCGCCATGCTAAGCAGCTTTCGTGGATTTACCTGCATTTTCCTGTTTAATCCTCAAAGCAAGCCTGTGACTAAGTACCACTGGCCCACTTCCCAGGTGAGAAGATCACGTACGCACTCAAGGCGAAGGTGGGATTCCAACTCCAGGACTACGTGACTCAAAAGCTTATTTTCATCCAAAGGCCAGTATTTCTGGAAGCGTGGCCCTGGCTCTGGTGCTGCACGTAGAAATGCAGATTCCTGGGCAGCACAGTAGGGAATCAGAACCCCCAGCAGTGGGCCAGGACAGCACCTTTCCTGTCACGGACCTCACTTGGTCCTTATGAGCATTTACGTTTAAAACTCGCTTCCATGCCTAAGCGCCGGTAACATGGGCATGCTCACGTCTGGAAATTTATGGAGTGATATGTTTCTGATTAATCACTTTTCTGCATGTCTGTTATATACGAATGAAAAGTTTACTTTAAAAAATCCACTCCCAGGCCCAGCTGGTGTGGTTCAGTGGTTGAGCCCCGACCTATGAGCCAGGAGGTCACGGTTCAATTCCTGGTCAGGGCACATGCCTGGGTTACAGGCTCAATCCCCAGTGTGGGTGTGCAGGAGGCAGCTAATCAATGATTCTCTCACATCATTGATGTTTCTATCTCTCTCTCCCTCTCCCTTCCTCTCTGAAATCAATTTTAAAAAATTACCTTCCTGGTAATAAAAAAAGAAGGTGATGGGATTAAGAAATATGAATTGGCAGTTACAAAATAGTCACAGGGATGTAAAGTACAGCATAGGAGATATAGCCAGTAATACTGTAATGACTATCTTTGGTGCCAGGTGGGCACTGAATTTTTCGGTGGGACCACTTTGTAACCTATATGAATGTCTGTCTGCTGTGCTGAACACCTAAAACTAATACAAATAAGTGTTGAATGCAAACTGTAATAAAAAAATAAAATTAGCCCAGCCAGCATGGCTCAGCGGTTGAGCGTGAACCTATGAACCAGGAGGTCATGGTTCGATTCCCGGTCAGGGCACATGCCTGGGTTGTAGCTCAATCCCCAGTGTGATTCTCACTTATCATAGATGTTTCTCTCATTCTCTCTCTCTCTCTCCCTCTCTCTCTCTCTCTCTCTCTCTCTCTCTCTCTCTCTCTTCCTGAGATCAATAAAAATATATTTTAAAAAATTAAATTAAATTAAAAGAAATATCCCCTCCTACACAGGACATGGCCTCTTTACTATGGGCACTTTTTCTTCCTCGGCTAGTCTATCTCACACACCGTCACATTGTTAAATTCCAACCTTAACTTGCCTGGGACCCACAGCGCAGCCGCCTGAGAAATCGGGCTACAGGAATGTCCCAGAATCACCCCTTCCCTGCCTAACGCGAGCGCGCAGAGGTTACCGGCAGTTCTCATTTCCTTCTCTCCAGATAATTCCCCCAAAATAGATCACCCACGTGCCTCACTCTGTAAACTTCCATCATGTTCTTTCAACCCCGAAACCCAAATCAGTACCGAACGCTCCCCTGGGGTCCTGTGATGGCTGAGCATTCCAGTTTCCTACGGGCCACTACCTTACCAGATAGCTAATTCCATTTATTATCAACCAATGTAATGGGTACCTCAGTTTCGCAAGCATCCCTTCCATCTTGTTTGATAATAGCATCCCAAATTTATTTTGGGCGACTGCCTACACCCATTTCAAGTCATTCAATGAGGGGCTGCCAATCAGCAAGGGTGTGGGTATAGGACCCCAAGTTATGCCAATCAGACTGTCTCTCACAGGAATCTGAGTTTGGCACCCGGGGACACCTCGATAGAAAACTGATAGAATCAAGTCCCAGCAAAGGAAGACCGCCCATGAGGGCCTCAAGCAGCTCGGGGACTCGGGACCTCCCTCAGTCCTCCCTTTAATTCTGTGAGCAATCGTATCCTTCCATTAAACCCTTTGGCTTGTTCTGCTGATTAGCCAGAATTAGAATATGATGCTTGCAACCAAGATACCTTAGCAGATAAACTCCACCTGTGTTTTCTTTCTGCTGTACTGGATTATTAAATTTGTTTCTTCATCATAAATGTAATTCGTGCACATGGGTTCAAAACTTTTCCAAATGGTGCGTCCCCCTGTTCCCGCTCCCTGGAGGTAACAACTGCTAATCATTTCTTGTGTTCCCTCCAGAAACTTCTGTTTCATTTATTAACAGCTCTGACTATTAGACAGCTCTTTTTTAGACTGAATTGAGATCTGTCAGTCCGAGGGTTCCATTCATTTTTGCAAGTTCTGGATTCTGGGAACCATGAAACTGGCTTAACCCACAGCCTTGCAGGTAGCTGACAATTACCATAGGTGAGTCCCCTCTCCTAGAACCAGACACTCTCAGTTCCTTAAGCATCACCCCGGGGGCACAGTCAGGAGGCCCCTCATTATCCTGGCCCCTTTCCTCTGAATACACACTAATTGCCGTATTGTCCAGAATTGGGGTGCTCAGTACTGAGCACGCTGTTCTGCAGTGATCTGACTGAGCCGAATTCCTGCTGCTGGCCTTGTCCTTCTTGTTCTCCTGTAAATGCAGCCTGAGATTCCTCTATTAGAAGTATTATCATCCCACTGACCTCTATTGTCAGTATTATCATCCCATTGACCTTCCTGTACACACACATACACACACACACACACACACACACACACAGAACAAAGCCACATCTCCTTGATTCTGAATTTCTACTATTTGCTTTTTGAACCCCAAGTACTGGAACCAACACATTTTATAACCAATCTCTCTAGTGTTCAGATGCACGTTAAAATTGTAGGCCTTCACTCAATGGAGTATTAGCAATAAGCTTTCCATCCCCAACAGTGTCTCTCCTGACAACCCGATCTTACCCTGTAAGCCGAACCTCTGCACACTGAAATATAGCACAACCTCCACATCGCTATCAAAAGCCTTAGGTTATTGCACAGCATGTGGCTCCCCGGTTCTACTTCTGGGGTGTTCTTTGAAACATTGTTCAAAAACATAACCCCAAAGTGCAAAAAGCCTAAATATCTCAAAAACAGGGACTTGGTTAAATAAATCAAAGTCCAACCATATGATGGATTATCATGAGGTTATTAAAGATCACACTAGAGAGGAATAATTAAAGATGTGAGAAGTCGTTGATGCCATATTGTTAAGTTTACAAAAATTACAAAACATTTGGGGTAATAAAATCTCATTTTCTATGTATCTGAATGCATAGAATAAAGATGAGAAGGATGTACACAAATTGTTGCAGAGCTTATGTCTGGGTAAAGGGATTTTAACTGATTTTTTTTTCTACCTTTAGTTTTACCTGTATTTTCAGGTCTGATTCTATCATAAATATTACTTTTATAGCAAATTATTTTTAAAGTAAGGAAGAAATATGACATCGACACCTAACAGAATGATCCAGAGTACAACATTGGAATTTTAAAAATTAGGTTTAAGACTATTAGGTTATCTGAAAGTTCTTGTGGTTTTTATTTATATGTCCATGCCTGAGTCAAATTTATGTGGATATCAGTTAAATCACAAGATAGTGCACGTCATGGACCTCCAGGGTCCTTTGGAGACACTTGAGGTGGCAAGTGCTTAATTACAAATACAAGGGTTGTCTACATCAGGTACCTCTCACTCATACCTTTAGGGCCAGTCAAGTTCCATCAATGAGTGAAGCAGGCAGAGGGTAAGAGTGGTGAGGAACCAGGTTTCTCAGTGCCTGTCAGTTATTGCCGTGTGGGAATGCAGGCCACATGTTGCCAGACCTTCCAATTTTTTCGAGAAAAGTCAAACGTCGAGATTTTTCTTTTTAAAGTAAAGGTTTAAGTTTTTAAAGTTTGTGAATTGTCTTTAACAACACTTTGAACCTGAAGAGCCCTTTACCCTGCACCAGCTTTCTCATGGTGAGTGTTCACGTGGTCTGTCTTTTCCAATCCATTTCCTTTTAACCTTTCAGTGTTCTTACATACCTCTTGTAGCAGCATCAAGTTGGCTTTTGTTCTTCTTTTTATCCAATCTGACAATCTCTGAGTTTTACTTGGAATATTTAATCCATTTCCATTTAATATAGTTACTGATGTGTTCATGTTTAAATCTACATGATTTGTTTTCTATTTGGCATATCTGTTTTTAGTGTTTTCCTCACCTTTCTTTTCTTTGTGACTTTATTTTTCCTCTGTATTAGCTTGTTAGTTACATATGCTTTTTACCATTCTTTTAGTGGCTACCCTAGATATTTCAATGTGTATCATTGACTTATTACTATTAATATAAAATACACTTTCATATAGAATGCTTTTACCACCTTCCCAAAAATGCTAGGACCTTAGAGCACTTGAACTCTATTTCCCCCTTCTGCCTTTGTGTTCACAAGATATTATTTAATAAAAAATATATATGTACATAAATACATAAACATATAAATATCTATATAATAAAAGCCCAAGTGACCATTATGGCAGAACAACCAGAATGACTGGTCACTATGATACCCACTCAATGCAGACACTCAATGCAGGAGCTGCCCCTGGTGGTCACTGCCCGCCAGGGGGCAGACACTCAATGCAGGAGCTGCCCCTGGTGGTCAGTGCACGCCCACAGGGGAGTGCTGCTCAACCAGGAGCCGGGCTCATGGCTGGCAAGCACAGTGGTGGTGGCAGGAGCCTCTTCCACCTCCGCGGAAGCACTAAGGAGCAGCAAGCAGACGGGCAGTAAGGAGCAAGGGGTCCTGGACTGCGAGAGGGATGTCCGACTGCTGCCTTAGGCCCGATCCCCACGGGGAGTGGGCCTAAGCCAGCAGGTGGACATCCCCCGAGGGGTCCCAGACTGTGAGACGGTACAGGCCAGGCTGAGGGACCCCCCCCCTCCAGTGCACGAATTTCGTGCACTGGGCCTCTAGTATCCTATCTAATAATAGACAACATGGTAATTGACTATACCTTCGCTACGCCTCCCATTGGCTAATCAGCGTGATATGCAAATTAACTGCCAACAAAGATGGAGGTTAATTTGCATATGTAGGCTCCAAGCGGTGGAGCGAAGCCTGACATCCCCAGGGCTGGCGGAGCAGCGAGGCCTGACGTTTCCAGGGCTGGCTCCGGCCGGAACTCGGCCAGAGCGAAGTCCTGGGCCCTGGGAGCCAGAGGCAAACCGGTGCCAGCAGCCAGGGAAAAGGAAGGCCTATTGCATGAATCTCTTCGTGCAACAGGCCTCTAGTAAATATATAAATAAGAGAAAGGAGTATATACCAAAATGTTAAGATTTTTACTTCAGTGTGGAAATTAGGGTGATGGATTTTTTATCTATATATTTGCTTTTTCAACAATAAGCATGTATGTTTTCCAAAAAAAATTTCAAATAGACAAAAGGAAAAGGAACTTTTTCCACCGACCCATCATGCCAGAGTACTCGCTCCCTGCTCAGCTTCTGTGCACAGACAGACACCTGTCTTCCCACTGGCCAACAGGGTGAATCAGAGTGTGGGCTGGGCTGGGAGTGAGTGGGGAGCCCCTCGGGCAGTGAGGCCTGCGCAGGATCGCCCAGTTCGGGCAGGATGATGAGACCATGCAGCCCAGTTGAGACTTGCTTATTAGCTTGTCCGTTCCAAGAGCTCATCACCATGGGTCACTCTACCTGATGATCAGCAATATCTAGCTGTGGACGTGACCAGAAGTTGTGCAATGATGGAGCAAATCCAGAGCCTTCCTTTCTCAAAGCCAGTGGATGCTGCCCAAGGGGCGAGGCCCGCAGCAAAGATAGCATCAGGCACACATTCACAGGAGCTTCTTCTCCATGCTGCCTTCTCAGCCCTGGCTTTGGTCCAAGTCATGGGGCAGACCAAGTTCAGTGTCACCCAGCTAGTAAGAGACAAAGCCTAGCTATAACCCAGGTTGAGAATCTATAGGTTAACTCACCATGCAATATCGCCTCCAAAAATTAATCCTGTTAATTAATAGGTTAGCCAAATAATATGTAAATATCTCCCAGAGAATGATGTGTAACTCAGCTGGAAAACTTAGGGGAGCCTTCCCAGAGAAAGTAACATTTAGGCTGAGACCAAAGGATTGGTAGGAATTACCCAGCCAAAAAGAGAGGTATATGTGTAAAGACCCGGAGGAAAGACATATTTGAGGAACTGAAAGAAGTTCAGGGCTTGAAAGCATTGAGATCAAGTGGTGAGATACCTTATTTGAAAGCCTTGGAGCATGAATTACTATTAGAATGCTTTTGGCTGATGCCAGTTACATAAAACCGAGACTCACATGACTGAATGATAAAGAAATTTCTCATTTAACATTACAAGAGGTTCAAAGGTGGGTGGCTTCAGAGTTGATTCAGTGGAGCCAGAATCTTTAGCTCATTGCTCTGTCTTCCCAGCCTGGTTCTCCTCATGGTCACAAGGTGGCTGCCAGCAGCAGCTGGAGTAAGACTCCTTTGCTGATGATGGTCAGTGACAATTATCAGAAATTATTATGTACTGGGTGTGTGTGAGTGGAGGGGGGGTTAGTTCAGATTCTCTCTTAAACTGGGGGTAAAGTGTTTACATGACTAAGTAGAGGTGTAGTTGGGAAGGGGGAAGGGAGAATGATGATTATGTAGGCAACCAACACTACCCACTACATCATGTTAGAGTTTGGAATTTTTCCTAATGTCACTGGGAAGCCATTGAAGAATTTTTAGCAGAAACCTGCTTATTGGTGGGGTGGTCCTCCCTTCCTTCCTCCCTTCTCTCCTTCCTCCCTCTCTCCAACCCTCCCTTTCCTCCTTCCTCTAAATCAGGAGTGGGGAACATCTGGCCCAAGGTCATATAAGGCTCTTGAAATCATTTGGTCTGGCCCTGCCAAGGCATTAGGGGTGAGTTAATGAATGTTTGAGCAAATATAGCAGGCTAATTTTTAAGTTGGTAATTTTGTATGGCCCTCGAATGATGTTATAAATATCCAAATGACTCTTGGCAGAAAACAGTTTCCCCATCCCTGGTCTAAATGGATCGTTAAATTGTGCACATTATCTTTTTTCCTTAAAAATTCAGATCCAGAATTCCCTCTTGACTTTATTCAGGACCTTGGAACTAACACAATTGAGAAATATTCCATTTCTTTCCAATTTGGAAGCACTATAAATCTGAAAATTTCAGGAGTCTTGTTTTACCATTTTAGTGCAATACATAGTTCATTTGAAACCTTTTTTATTTAGTTCCCTTGTACTTTGCATATGCTTTGTTAAATGCCTGGCATACCATATATGCCCAAATATGAATGATGACAATGAAATTGTGCCATGGGCTTGCCATCCCAGCTGCACGATACATACTTTCTGTGAAACATAAGATGATGACATTATGGCACTCTCATCAATTCTGATAATTCATGTTAATGAAAGAATTTCACCCTTTGTTTATAAAATATTTTTTCTTTTAAAATATAATTAAATAAGCACATTGTAAATAAATACTATATTAAAGAGCATTCTTAGGGATTTAAAAAAAATATGTACTAGATACATGTCAATCTCTCCTCAATAACTTTAATTCTCACAATACTTTTTGTCTTGGCCTCCTTTTATACCCATAAAATGATAATTAATTTTGCTTGAGCGCTCACTAGATATTTGGTACTATCCACTCTATGAATGAGTGCCTTTGCTCTTCCCCAGGAACCCCATGCGGTGAGTTGTTAATATCTCCCTGCACAGACACAAAAACTAAGGCTTTTACATGAAGTGAATGGCTTTTTCAGAATCTGACAACTAGAGAGAGGAAGATCCAGCTTTGGAGCCTGAGTTCACGCTCAACTGTTTCTCTTTACTTCCCCAAGGAGTTCATTACAGAAACTGTGCGCTTTTCTTTCGCATGCCTATTACATTGCAGTCCGAAGTAAATTCTCAGTGATTGGCCTTTAATCATAAACAAATTCAACACATGTTTATTGACTAGTTTGTGCTAGATGCTATGGTGCAGGGGGCACACAGATGTACAGGAACTGGGCTCCTTCCTGCAAGGACCATGTGTTCTAGAAAGGGGCCGGGATGGCATACAAACGATGTTCATCACTGGGAATGCCAGGCAACGTAAACTAAGGCAGAAACTCACGTCTGTTGAACATTCTGCTCTGTGCCAGTGACGATGGATATTTAACTTATGTGATCTCATTTACTTTTCTGACTTTGTGGAAAGGAATCAGAGACTCAGCTTTTTAATTAATTTGCCCGAGGCACACATATAGGAAGCGGGAGAACCCAATAAACCAGGGATTGAATGAAACTTGGCCCTAACTCTTGCCTCAAGAACAAATAGAAGTCCAAAGGAATGAAAAGTCACTTGAGTTTTAGGGGATGAAAGAAAGTATGATTGAAGAAGAGGTGGTCTTTGGAATGGTTATTTTTAATTTTTTTTAAATCCTCACCTGAGGTTATGTCTTTTATTGATTGTCCTTTTTTAGAGAGACAGAGGACATTATGGGGGAAAGAGGGAGAGGGAGAGGGAGAGGGGGGAGAGGGAGAGGGAGAGGGAGAGAGAGAGAGAGAGAGAGAGAGAGAGGAACCTTCTTGGTGTACAGGACAATGCTCTAACTAACTGAGCCACCGGCTAGGGCTGGACTGGTTATGAAGGAAGAGAAGATGGACTAGGGTATCAAGCAGAGAGGGCACGGGATTGGAGGAAGAGGAAGAGGCAGGACTTGGGTGGTGTGTTTCAAGAATGGCACAAATGGAGGATGTGACATGTTCAGAAAAGGGAAACATACTTGAGAAGGGAAACATACTTGAGAAGGCCTTTCTCTTGGTAGGTGATAGGGAGATAAAGGCATAGGCAGGCCAGTGATGTAATCAGACCTGCATTTTAGGAAGATGGACTTTATGAGCTTCAGGCTGACTCAGAGCTGAAGTACTCCTGCTGTCCTCCCACCCCCCCCCCCCCCCCCCCCGCTGCTTTTTCTCAGCTGCTCCCTCTCCCAAGCAGTGAAAGAAACCTCCAACGATAAAAACAAATGCTGTTCAATGTGAACCCCTATTGCTTCCTCCTTTAAGAGTTTCTGCCTTTCATCTCCCCTCGAAGTCGGCAAAGAAACATCCGTTCTCAGGGAACATGGCTAATACCTGTATAAAAAAATTAGATCCACTAATAATAGAGAAAACTAATTAAAAGAATCAACATCAATTAGTAATGAAGGGGGATTGGTTTGGGTGGGGGAGGTGAAGAGGGTACAGGGGGGACAAATGGTGATGGAAGGAGACTTGACTTGGGGTGGGGAACACACAATATAAAGTACAGATGATGGGTCATAGAATTATACACCTGAAACCTATGTAATTTTACTAACCAATGTCACCCCAATAAATTCAATTAAAATAAAAAAAAATGATCACCCTTAGTACTTGTGAGGATGTGGTGAGGTGCTTGGAGCAATGTAAATTGATGAACACTGTCCAAGAATCCCACCTGCAGGAATTCACGCAAAGGAAATCATCTATGATTAAGATAATGATTTATACCCAGAGAACCTCACCACAAAATTACTGAGAATACTTAAAAATCTGAAACAATTCTGTCATCAGATCTTAGAAGAAAGGTTAAGTATAATAAGGTGCAGCCATATGATAATATAATGATGACTATAGTAAAGTTTAACTAAAAAATAATTGTGATTATATATGTAATACTTGTAAGAACATCCTTGTTCTTAAGTGCATATTGAAACACTAAGGTGTAACAAAAGGGACATAACATATGTAACCTCCTAAAATCCTATATAATAAAAGCCTAATATGCAAATTGTCTCCTTGGGCAGTTGTTCGACCAGGAGTTCGACCGCTCGCTATGATGTGCGCTGACCACCAGCAGGCGGCGTGGAACTTGGCAGGCGTTGGCGACACGGTGTTGGCAGTGGGTGGCAGGAGAGGCGCTGCCAGCCCCGCTGGGCCCCGATGAGAGCGGGACCACGGCGGGATGGTGGAGCAGGTGAGAGGGCGGTGCCAGGCCAAGGCAGGGTGCCAGGCAGGGCTGCGGGGCTGCAAGGCTGGGGGCACGAGCAGGGGCCGATCTCTGCAGGCCACCCCGAGGGACCCCACCCATGCATGAATCCATGCACCAGGCCTCTAGTGTTTCATAACAAATAACTATGTCAACACAAATATAAATAGATAACAAATGAGAGCAAGAGAGAGAGAGAAATGCACCAGAAAGGTATACGAGAGTTCTTTGTACTAATTTTGCAACTTTTCTGTAAGTTAGAAATTATTTCAAATTAAGTTTTTAAAAAAACTCCAAAAATCAATAATGTTGGAATTAGCTATCTAAGGTAATGAAAACTCAGCTGTGAAAAAAAGAACACCTGTATTTGAAACAACAGTCACAAATGCTCCTCTCCATACACAAACAGACACATGAGTTATAATTAATCATAATTACTAACAGCATTTATCATTATTTGGTATTATTCAACTGCATAAAAGTGCCGTCATTTATTTAACCAGTAGCTGCCAAATGAAGGTTGCTTGCAGATTTTCCAATTATGACTAATAACGTATTTCATCGAATAAAAGACACATTGCTTGTATGCTACCTCCTCGTTATTTTTTGTACCAAAAAAGAAAGAAAATGCACCCCGTTTCTGAGAGGCTGGAAAACGTGCGTTTGGGAGCCATGAAATCGGTTCTTCCTCTTCAATGCCCAGGAGAGCTGTGGTCTGACAGCTCAGATTAGTCAGGAAAGGAGGCTTCCCTGGGGCCCTGTGGTTGCTTCATCTTCCAGGATGAGTCACAGAGTTCTTTGGGATGTTTCAGAACCTAAGAGCCATTATGAAGATGAAGATAATAATACCTTTCCTGACGAACTTGTTTTTCACTTTCACTAAATGTTTACTAAACACCAGTGTTCTGTGTCATTCACAGTGTCTGTTACAGTTTAATGGGGAGAATAAATAATTGTTTTGCCTGCGGAAATCAGGTATGGCTAAGGGAGAGAGGGGGAGGAGAGAGGGCAGGGGAGATGGAGAGGGAGAAGTGCAGGAGGAGAGGGGGAGGGGAAGGAAGAGAGGGGGAGAAACTTGATCTTGTGGGATTTATTCATTGAGCAAATATTTATTCATCTTCTACTATGCCTGAGACTAGGCTAGGTGCTAGGGTTGAGTAGGTGTTTTTAAGGTGTTCTTGGGAAAAGGACATCCCAGGCAGAGAAAAGGTGTGTGTGTGGGGGGGGGGGGGGGATGTAAGAGTTGTGATGCAAAGAGATGAGAGTATAAGTGTTTTGTGTATTTGAGAAACAGGGAATAGTTTATAGAATGTGTGAGTTGCAGAAGATGAGGGCAAAGCATGGGGTATTATATACCCCATTTAGTTGGTGAGGAAACAGGTTCAGAGAGGGTATGCAATGTTCTAGGGCCCCACAGCAAAGAGAGCTGCACTGTCTCCACTTTCTCCAGGGATGGGCTCTTTAAGAGAAGGAGGCACCATAACAAGGAGGTCTCACCATGATGCTCAACACGTGCTCATTGAATGAATGAATGAGTGAGTGAACTACAGAGAATGAATGACAGATCCCCTCCTGGAGCCCACAGGGGTGGGTGAGTCCAGCCTCTCAGAACTGCTTACATCATTTCAGCCCAGAACTAGATGTTTCCTAGAGGCCTACATGCCCAGTCCCCGGCCCTGCCTTGCCTGCATTGTGCAAGGACGTGGCTTTGCTGGTCTGACCACTCTAAACTGGAAGCCCTGCCAGGCCCCCGAGAAGGGAGCCCGAGTTGGAAGGACAGGCAGTGCCTCCTAGGTCCTCAGGGTAAACACACACAGGCCTGTTCTAGGAACCGCCCCTGCTGCTGAGATTTCCCTGGAGCATGACTCTGGGGAGCTGGTCTAACCATGTAGGCAAATCTTGTTTCCAAGGCAATCTGCTTAATGAGCAGGATGAGAAGGGCTTTATGGGCTGTGAAAGGCTGCAAGCACAGGAGGGATTACGCTGTGGTATTGCTGCTAATCTTGTGGAAAGAGTTCTAATAGGACATGCAGTAGTCGCACCATTTGTCCCCTGCCCCCATTTCACAGATGAGGACAGTGAAGCCCAGAGAGGGGCAGAGACTTGGCCATAGTCACCCAGGGCAAGGAGATCAGGAGTGGTAGCGTACTGGAAAAAGCTTGGGTGGCAGGATAGCCAAAGCTGGGTCAAATATGCTAGATTCAGGGAGCTTGGGCAAGTTAACTAACTTCTCTAATCCTCAGATTCTTCATCTGTTAAATGGGGATAAGAATCATTATTTAAAGAGTTGTTGTAAAGATCGAACAAGGCAACAAGTGGCTGGAAAGAGCTTTACATGTACCTGGAATATAGAAGGTGATGAATAAATATTAGCTCTTATATCATCATCATCATCATCTGTTGGCTGAGCTGGGACTAGGATATAAGATCTCCCAACTCCCATTTTATTTTCTACAGTCACTGGGCTCCTTGAGTTCAGAAAGATATCAGCTTACCCTGGTTCCATTCATTCATTACCTATTAGATGACTATCTTTCATGTGTTAGTCAAAATGCTAGTTGCAGAGTGGACGTGTGTGTGGAGGGGAGGGGATAGGTGATAAGGTATAAAAATGAAACATAGTCTCTGCCGTCAAAGTGAGGTTGGCCTGGGGGGCTTAGTGTATGGCCTGGAAGAAAAGAAGGGAGAGGAGCTATTCCTGTATATAAGTGGCAGACCCTTAGAAGGTGGAACTAACTCCAGAGGTCACCTTTGGAAATTGAGGAACCCATTTAGAAACCTGGGTAGATCCAGGCCAGTCCAGGATCTCCTACAATCACCACAAAACCGCCTAACAAGAACAAAACCACACACACACACACACACGCACGCACTCACACACCCATGCACACGCACACAACTAGCTCTGATGGCAGGCACCCTTGGCCAGACTGCTTCATCCTCCGACCCAGGGACTGGTGGGCCCAGGTGGGCCTCTGTGGGGAATCCGGGGACCCAGGCCCATGCTCCTCCTGGGACTCCGCTCTACACTGTCACCGGCTCTCCTTTTCCGAACAGAAACAGGTTCATGCTTCATTGTGCAGAGCAGCAGGCATCCATGGGAGAATCACATCAAGACAACATCTTGTCTCCACCCTTGTAAGAAGCGAGATAATGTTTGTGCCAGGACGGGAGGTGAGGCTGTAAATTAGGGTTCTGGGCAGGAGGCCAGCAGCTGCCAGCCTCGCAATCAGGCCGCGTCGAAGTCAGGGAGATCTCTGCACGTGCATGGGCAGCGGGTTTCCTAGCAGCAGCGATGGAAAACGACTCGAGATCGGGAGAGACAGGGAGACAAGTTGAGCGAGGCTGTGACCCAAGCACTTCCGTAGACTCCGTGTCATTTAGAATTTACCACAGTCACATTTGACAGATGGAGACAGCTAGACTCAAAGTGTAAGAAACCTGCCCCAGACAATTGATCATGGAACCAACACTAAACCAATACCCAGAAATCAACACACGTGGGAAAAGAAAAATGGGTCTCTGGGCTGATTCTTATGACCCAACAAACCAGAATAATGAGAAGAAAAAGCAGGCTGTCCACAGGAATCCCATTTATTTTGCAAAGCCCAGCTTAACGAGGGCCTTCACCTGCTTGATCACAGTAACCAGGGCATCTCCCTATTCTAAATTTTTAACTAAGTTTTTTATATTATTTTTACTGTGTGTATGGTCCCTACATCCCGATGAACTGCATGCCCTGTTAGCAGGGTTGACGGACAGGCGAGGGCTGCTGGGATGGATGGGGTTCCTAAGGAAAGAGGAAGAGCAGTGAACCAGGTTGGAAAACGTGGGACCAACATTCAGAAGAACCTGGTTCAAATCCCAGCTCCCCCAGCTGCTGGCTGTATGACATCGTGCCCTTACTTAACCCTTCTCGTAAAGATTCCCGAAGAGCTGAAACCATGGCTGGTTGATGACTGGGACTTAATTACCCGCCAGAAACAGCTCTTCTATCTTCCCGCCAAGAAGAACGTGGATTCCATCCTGGAGGATTACGCGAATTACAAGAAACCTCGCGGGAACACGGATAATAAGGAGTACGCGGCCGGGATCAAGGAGGACTTCGCTGTCACGCTGGGCACCCAGCTGCTCTACAAGTTCGAGCGGCCGCAGTCCGCCGAGATCCTCGCAGACCGCCCCGACGCGCCCTGTCCCAGGTGCACGGAGCGCCGCGTCTACTGAGGCTGTTCGTGCGCATTGGAGCGATGCTGGCCTGCCCGCCGCTGGACGAGAAGAGCCTGGCGTTGTTACTGAATCACCTGCACGATTTCCTCAAGTACCTGGCAAAGAACTCGGCGACGTTGTTCAGCGCCAGCGACCACGAGGTGGCCCCTCCCGAGGACCACCGGAAGGCCGTGCGAGGCTCCCTCCGTGGGGATCTGCAGCCCTCCCTGTCCTTAGTCCTCCTGTACAAATGCTGACCTTGAACATGTTCGTGTATAACTGAAAAAAAAAAAATGGAGATGTTTATATCCTCCTTACAGTTGTGTTCAGGAGAGAGATAACATAATCACTATCATTAGCACAGCGCCTCTTACGTGGAACTTCCTTTCGCCTTTATGTTGCCACATGGAGGGGCATCAATGCCTGTAACACTCCTGGCTTCCTCATGGCCCCTCACTCAGGCCTCCTCCCCGCTGGGAGCAGGAGGAGTGAATTGCCCGGCAAATTTGGGAGTAGGAATTGGGCACATGTACCCTATTGACTTTTCCTCTGGGATCCATTTGCCACTGGAAGCGTGCATTCTGCCTTGTTCCTCCAAGCCTTACTTTTGGGGGGACACACAGGACAGGGGGAGGCCAGCGCTTTCCCACCGCTGCCAGGACCAGGTGTTAGGTGGGCGGAAGGACAGCCACTGTTGCCATTAAACCTAAGGCCAGCTCTCCAGTGCTGGTTCTTTTATCTGATCTTCCCTCTATTATTTCGAAAGGCTCAGAACTGGGTGGGGGAAAGATGAGGGCGGAGGTGGGCGATTTAGAAGCTGCTCTAATCTGAACATGGTCCCCATCAAGCATTCAATAAATAGGAGCCATTCATTTGCACCCAAAACAAGCTTCTCAGACTTCTAGTGCTGGCTCTGCCCCTTCCTGTCCTTAGGCGGCTCCCACTCACCGGCACTTGTCCTAGCGATGCCGGCCTGAGCTCGGCCATCCGGGGCCGTACCTTGCTGGGCCCTTCCCCAAGAGCTTGTGCATAAAAGAGACAGGGGGGAAATCCATTCTAGCATTAATGTAGGTTGAGGAATTATGAGTGATTTTTATCATTTTCTTAAGATTTTTGCATTTTTCCATGTTTTTACAATGAGCCTATTTTAATTGTTTTGTTTTTTCAACATTTTAATTGATGTTTTTAGAGAGATAGGAAGGGAGAGGGAGAGAGAAACATCAATGTGAGAGAGAAACATCTATTGGTTGCCTCTGGTATGCACCCAGACTGGGGATCAAACCCACTACCTGGGTATGTGTCCTAAGGGGGAATCAAACCTGCACCCTTTAGGTGCATGGTTCAATGCTCCACCACAGCAGCCAGGTGTATACAGTGGGGCCTTGACTTACGAGTGTCCCGACTAAGGAGTTTTTTGAGATGCCAGCTGTCTCTCGGCAGATTTTTTGCATTGAGTTGATAGAGTAATTTGAGTTAACGATCTCCTTAACGAGCTCGGTCTCAGAACGAATTAAACTCATAAGTCAAGGCCCCACTGTATTTTAATTTTAAAATCAAAGGAAGGTGTGATTAAAAATAAACCTCACCTGAAAAAGAAACGCATGATTTTACAAAATAATTTCTAGATCTTTTAGTGATACTTGTTGGTACCTACTATGTACAAGGCGCTGGGCCACCGGCTGTGGAGGGTGCGAAGTGTATGTAAAACATGGTCCCTGTCCCAAAGGGATGAGGCAACGTTAACAACCAGGTGCTGCATTTGTAAGTGGCAGAGCTTGAGCGGGGAGATGTGGAAGGACACAGTGGTGACTAAAATGAATCTTCAGTGTCCACGTCAGTAAAGTTGTACTGAGGACCTCTGTGCCAGACCCTGCTCTAGATGCTGACGTTACCAAATCAAATAAGAAACTATGTTTGCCTTCCTGTTGCTCAGTCTGAGGGGTAGGGTGGAGGGGGTGGTAATTTATAGGCAATGCACAAAGTGCAAAGATAAAGGTAGGGCCGAAACCGGTTTGGCTCAGTGGATAGAGCGTCGGCCTGCGGACTGAAGGGTCCCAGGTTCGATTCCAGTCAAGGGCATGTACCTTGGTTGCAGGCACATCCCCAGTAGGAGATGTGCAGGAGGCAGCTGATCGATGTTTCTCTCTCATCGATGTTTCTAACTATCTCTCTCCCTTCCTCTCTGTAAGAAATCAATAAAATATATATTTTTTTTAAAAAAAAGATAAAGGTAGGCATGGGAAAACCCAGGTGCACAGAGGTGGTGAGATCCGAGAAGGCTTCCTGGAGGAGAATGAGCAGAGTTTCCCAGATGAGAAGGGTGGGCAGGGACGGAGGAGTGAGAAAACGATTGGGTAAGCAGATAACTAACTGAAGCCCTGGGATATTTCAACAGCTGAAGACCAGTGTGGGGGTCAATAGGGAGGTAGGCACCAAGTCATGATGCCTAGGATCTGCACTGCCCAAATGTGGACTTGCTTCTGAAGGCAAAGGGGACCCTAAGGAGTATGACATGATCACATTTGCTTTCTCGCAGCTGTGTTGGGGATGGAATTGAGGGGAGCAAGACTGGGGACAGGGAGACCCTTCGTATGGATACACCACATTTTGTTTATCCATCTGCTGGTGGACATCTGGGTTTTTTCCCACCTTTTGGCAATTGTGAATAGTGCTGCTATAAACATTCATGTGCAAGTGTTTGTTTAACTGCTTTTAAATCGTTTGAGTATATATCTAGGAGTGGAATCGCTGGGTCATATGGTAATTCTATTTTTAACACTTTTTAGGAACCGGGAATAAGTTTTTGTTTGTTTTGAGAATAATAGACGAGACTTGAGCATGTGAATGAGCTGAGGGGAGTCCACTGGAGAGGAGGAGGCTGATGACACAAGAGAGGGGAGATCACTGATGGAGCAGGGATCTGAAAGGGAGCCAGTGGGAAATAGCAGGGGCTGGTAGACCTGGACCTGCTGCTCACCTCTGCCGGGTGCCACTCAGTGGTCCTGAACCTCAGTTTCCTCTTCTGCAAAATGGAGATAACGCGCCCTCCTGCTGGGATTTCATAGACAGGGTGTGTGAGGTGCCTGGCGTGCTAGCGGCTCCATACAGGGCAGCTCTCCCTCTTGCTTCATCGAATAGAGATTTGAAAGATGCGTTGAGGAGGGGGGTGGAAGCATCGACGGTGAATAAATAGCTCACCGAGCAGCAGTGAAAAGACTTACCTGAGAGCCCTCCTGGGCCTTGCAGGCTGCTTGTGAAGACAGGATATGAAGCAGGGACCGTCAGCCACAGCAAATGCAGCTCTGGGTGCCGGGGAGGAGGTGTTGCCCTTGAGGCAAGGAGAGGGCAGGAGGCCTGGTAACTGGAGGAGGAGGGAGGTCTTGACTGCCAGGCGGACGGGCTTGGAGTTTATTTTGTAAAGTGACGAGCAGGTGAAGGCTCTTCCCACAATGGCACAGCTTCCAGCTGAGCAACACAGCAGTGGAAGTGAAGACACCTGAGGAGGCTCGGGCTGGGAGCCCCGGGGCTCTGCCTGAGCCCCTTCTGCATCCCCCGCGGTGACTCCCTGGTGTCGGCCCCAGGAAGGGGAACCTCCCTCAAAGAAGACACTCAGGTATTGTTGAAGGTCGACAGAGGTCACCTGGGAAACCAGAAAAGAGGCAGAACCAGCCTGGTGCTGAGCAGGTCTGGCCTCAGTTTCCTCGTCTGTGTAACGGGGAGCTCCCTCAGCTCACGGTGATCCCGATGCTCCGATTCTGACAAGACACAGCTGGCACTGGACGGCACTCCCTGTTTGGCACCCTGTCCCACCCTGCAGCCCTGCCTTCAGCCCTGACTCCTCTCTGATCCTGCTGCCTCCACCTGAATCCTGCCTCAATGGACAAGGGCGGGGGCGGGGGAGGTTCCCCTCCCTCTCTCCCGCTCCCTCCAAACCCTCACTGAAGAAAGCATAGCCGTGATGACGGGTCTAGAGCAGTGGTCGGCAAACTGCGGCTCGCGAGCCACATGCGGCTCTTTGGCCTCTTCCACAAAATACTGACTTCTGCACCTGGGCCACGAAGTTCAATCGCACTGTACATGCGCGCCCGCACGTGGTATTTTGTGGAAGAGCCACACTCAAGGGGCCAACAAGCCGCATGTGGCTCGCGAGCCGCAGTTTGCCGACCACTGGTCTAGTGAAAGCTTTACTGCCTGTTTTAAGTGACGTATTCAAAGTTCACTAGAGCCCTTGGACAGACATGGCTTACGGATGGGGGTGACTCTCCTGGTGGGATTGTGGAGAAGAGCCAGGTGGAGCAGGCTGACCTGCAATGTGCCCACATCTTCCTTGATTCCAGCGTAAATGACAACACGAGGAGGGACTCGTGTGTATAGAGCTTAGACGGCTCTCCAAGGCACCAGTGTCTAATTTGGTCCTCCCACCAGCTCTGAAAGGGAGGCCTGGCTGATCTGAGCGTCCAGGTGTGGGACATAGGTGATCCCAAGGTCAGCGTCAAAGACAGACAGCTGTGCTGGAGTCCTGGCCTTGCCCCCACTGACTATTTGCTCTTTGGCAAATTTCTCAACCTCTCTATGCCCCAGGTTTCTCATCTGTAAAAAGGAGAGTGATTATTATAATAGAAGTACCTCAAAGGGTTATTGTATTAAATGTCAGTGCATTCTAAGAACTAGAAGAGTGGTTAATATTATCACTGCTATTCTACCTGCCTGAGTGAGCGTCCAGTGGTCCCTGGCTGGGTCCCAGTGAGAAGATGGGAGATACACTTTGGGTGTCTGCTCAGCCCACCCCCTCCCGAATCACTTCCCTTATGCCCCGTAGCCCTGCTGGACTCATGGATTGAACCAGGGGCAGCTACGTGGCCCAGGCTGGGCCAATCAGATCCTGTTCTGGGAACATGGTGTTTTCTGGAAGTCATTCAAGTCAGCCTGGACAAGTTCTTACATCAAGGACTTGGGAACCGTGAGGCAGAAATGGGTGCACAAAAGCAAAGAGGAAAATAAAGCAAGCACAGGGAGAAACGCCAAGAGGTCGTCATGTGGCAAGAGAGAAAGAGAGGCAGCTTCCTTGTCTGCACGGGATGCTACACAACAAAATCCTGCTTGTGGTTACATGTCTGCCCCCTGTTGTCCTATGATACCTTGGGCGGCTGTTGTCCTATGATACCTTGGGCGGATGTGGCCTCCAGTTTCATGAATTATCCTTGTACTCCCGATTCTAACTTTCACTAGACTAAGGATTTGGGATAGTTACTTATCTCTTTTAAACCTCATAGGGCAGTTGTGAGGATCAAGGGCAGAGATGTGCTGGTAAATGGTTAACAGCCTACTCTGAGGACAGGGTATTCCTGATCTACTGTGTTTTCTAATTTCCATGGTACACATACTCCCACCACAGCTGGTTTCAAGACAGCAATGTAACATTTTTGAACGTGGAATGGGAAAGAGATGTGCTTCATTATGTAATATTTCCACTGTACAGATGCAAGAGACATAATATGAGTCTAGATAATAGTTAAGGGTAGTAAGATAATTAGGAACTGATGAGTGTTGAGTTTTCATTATGTTTGTCTCTAATGTAGTTATTTAATTGTGAGTTTACGTAATTCCATTTCTAATAATTGCTGTGTTTAGTAACTGACTTGCAAAAGTTGTGGAAATTGAACAACTGGCCGTTGAGAGCCAGTCTGAGTGGGCTCCACGCTGTAGGGGAGAACCCGGCATATATGAAGTGCTCCATAAATGGTGCTATGTGACTCTTGTCACTTATTTCATTACACAGTTTATGATTACAGTGGGAAAAAATCAAGAAAAAACACATTTGAAAGCAACTTTTCTGAATTTAGGGTCACTTTGTTTAATTGAGGAACATAGACAAGGTTTACACAATGTGATTTGCTCATAAGACTCAAAACTGAGACCAGGAAAAGAACTGAAAAATATTGGATGAAAAGAGCATACAAATTCACACTTATTGTGGCCTTGCAGAGCACTGGGGGCATTCCTCACTGGGGACTCAGGAGTAAGAGGAGGGATGCTTGGTGGGGTGGGGAAGGAGGGCACTGTTATCTGCAATTGGAAGCAAAAACTTGGATTATTTACAGAAACGCAGACTACAGAAATAGCGTTACAGGAAATGAATAAGAAACAGGATGAGATCTGGAGGACAGTAATATTCTATTCATTAACCGTGTATACGTACACATGCGTGCATATAAAGAAACAGTCCTTATTTTACAAAGATACATACCTATTCGTGCCTGGCATGCTCTAGGCAGGAAAAAGATGGGCATACACACATTACATAGCTGGAGAATTAACGAAAGGACCATTAGGAAAACCAACCAGTGATGGTGAAGTGTCTGGAGCCACGGACCTAAGTATGTCCAAGACCTGAGGCCAAATCAGTTGGGAGAGCTTCCTGGGAGGGTCACCTCACAGGAGTGTGGGGAGGCAGCCAACACCTGCCCCAGCAGAGGACCTACTCCCTGGCAGTGAGGAAGGAAAAGGGTCCTTCTGGGTCCTCCTGAAAGTGCTTCCCATTCATTGACCAAACCCAATCAGAAGCCATCCGGCAAGCAAGTGTTTGCTGTTCACCCTACAGATGAGCCTCCAGGGTCCCAGAGCGGGGCCAAGAGAAATGGAGAGCGGATCTGGAGGTGCAATGGAAGCCATCCATTCCAGGACATAAATCAAACACATTAGGGTGGGTCTTAATGGGGGTGTGGGGGAGAGAGTGGGGACTTGAGGAGCACACTAAATCAAGAAGTGCTTTGCCTTGATGCTGAGAATAATCATGTCTTGAATGGAGGAGTATAATGAACTCAACTCTCAGCACCTGAGGTCTGAAAGAGAAAGCCAATATAATATTTGCTGGAAACTCAGCAACCACACCAAAGAAGTATTGGAAAAGCAACCACATCAAAGAAGTCTTTGGAAAACACCCTTTTCCCCTTGTACTGTTTGCGCTGTGATCCAGGCCTTCCTATGTGAACTCAGGGCTGGAGAGAGAATGGACTCCTTGTGTGGAAGCATGGGTTGGCCACAGGAAGGGGCGCAGGGCAAGGACTGGATGGGGGAAAACAAAAGCAGAAATGTGTGTGTGGGCAGTAGAATGGGTCTCAAGAGCATTTTTAAAGATCTGTGTTTATCAAGAAAAAGGAAGAGAAGACATGTAGGCAGTTAGGAAAGGATATTTTTCTTAGAAAAAAATATATATGCAAAGAAAGCTATCTGGCAGGCAATACACCAAAATGTGCATGGTTATTGTCTTTGGATGTGGACTATGAGGACTTCTATTTATTTTATTTGTTTTCCTATATTGTCTACATTTTACAAAGTAGTCCTGAATTGTTATGTAAGGAGAAAGGAGTTAAGTAGAAAAGGAAATACTGTCTTTGCCTAACATTAATAGCTGAGAAGAATGGGCATGGATGATATCTGAAGATTGTGCCATATCTTTTTCCTCTGCCCACCCTCCTTTTCCTCCTCTTCCTCCAGGTCTGTACATGACTAACCTGCCCAGGAAACTGACTGATTCAGTCATTTGCAGTGGAAAGTAAAGACGATGACCTGGGCGTGGCTGAAAAGAAGATGGTTATAAAAAAATGCTGAAATGTAACCACCACTTGGGAACATTCTTTACTTTTTCTACCAAGAAGCTGAGTGGGGACTAAAATGTAATCCTTCTTGGAATTTGATTCTTATGTTAGTTTCCTAGCGCTGCCATAGCAAATGATCACAAACTAGGCGGCTTCACACAATGACAGTTTGTTGTCTCAGTTCAGGAGGCAAGAGGGAGAAATCAAGATGTTGTCAGGGTTGGTTTCTTCTGGTGGTTATGAGGGAGAGTGTCTATTCCACGCTTTTCTCCTGCTTCTGGTGGTTGCAGGCAATCCTGGGCAGATCTTTCTTGGCTTATAGCGGTATCACTTTCATCTCTCTGCCTCTGTGTCATATGGTTTTCTTCCTGTGTGTCCCCAAGCCCCCTCTCCCTTTAAGGACACCAGTCATTGAGTTTTGGGATCACCCTAGTCCCAGTATAACTTCATTTAACTTGGTTACATCTGCAAAGAACATATTTTAAGATAAGGTCACATTGACAGATGCGCAGGACTAGGACTTTAACATAGCTTTTAAGGAGGGGACACAATTCAGTTCAACCTACAATAGTACCATTTGCCAAAAACTTACAATTTGCCTTAATACAGAAAATTCATTCTTAGGGATTTTCAGGTGAAATCATTTTGCTTATTTTAAAACTTCTTATTGAAGTATAACATAATACAGGGAAGTGCAAACATTTGTGTTCAGCTCCATGAGTTGTCACTAAGTGACACCCCCATACGATCAGCACCTGGATCAAGGAGAATGTGACCTTTCCTGAAAGAATTGTAAGAACCCAGTTCTGCAAAGATGCGTGGGAGATGATTTCAAGAAGGAAGAGCACGTGCAAAGTCCTGGGGCAGTTTGGTTGGAGGCAGTGAGGGAGCCAGGCTGAGTGCTGTGGATGAGGAAGTGCGTGAGGAAGGGACGAGTGGAATCATGGAAAGCCTGGCCGGCCATGCTCAGAAGTTGGGACTTCATTGTAAAAGCAGTGGAAGCCAGTGGGAGGATTTTAAACAGTAGAGTGACATGATCTCATTTATATCTTTTTTTTTTAATTTCAGATTTGCTGTTTCTTTTGTCTCTTTTATTTTTCTATTTTCATTGATTTTAGAGAGGAAGGGAGAGGGAGAGAAAGAAACATCAATGTTGAGAGAGAATCATTGATCGGTTGTCTCCAGCACACCCCCTACTGGGGATCGAGCCCGCAACCCAGGTATGTGCCCTTCACTGGAATCAAACCCGGGACCCTTCAGTCCGCAGGCTGATGCTCTATCCACTGAGCCAAACCGGCTAGGGCTGGCATTTACATCTTTTAAAAGATTTAACTGGCTGCTCCATGAGTTAATAGGAAGAATAGAGCTATGAGCTAGGAATCTATTTCATTGGTCGCAGAGAGATTATGATGGGTGGTAGCAGCAGAGATTGAGAGAAGTGAATAGACTCAAGACAATTTGCAGGCTGTACCTCTAGGACTTGCTGATAGGTTGGATGTGGTTTGAGAGGAATCAAGCATGGCAATGACTACAAATGACCTGAGTTACTGGGTGAATGATGGTGCCTCTAACAGTGACAGGCAAGAATGGAGGAACAGGTTTAGGGGAGAAAGTCAAGAGTTTGTTTTAAGCACATTAATTCTATGATTAACTTTCATGACTATTACACATCCAAGTAGAGATATCAATAAGCTAAATGGATGTGTGGGCCTTGAACTTGGGGAGGGTTTGGGGCTGAAGATAATCACTTGGAATTATCAGCAATTGGATAGTATTTGTAGCCCTGGGACCACGAGGGAATGTAGGAAGAGAGCAGGCCTGGGCAGGGAAAGGGACCAACCTGAGTCCAGGGTTCTTCAATATTTACAAATAGAGCAAAGGAAAAGCAAGACAGACTGAAAAGGATCTTTGCTTTCTGGGAAAGGAAAACCAAAGCCTCAGGAGAAAGTGTTAGAGGAAGGGTCAACCTTGTCCATTGCTTCTGAGAACTTGAGTTCAATGAGAATGAAGAATTGACCCTTGAATTTGGCAACTTGAGGTTATTATTGTCTTGATAAGAGTAGGGTTTTTTGAGAGGGTTGGGGTTGGGGTAGGAACAATGTGTCAGGGATTGGAAGTCCCTTGAGAGTGTCTTGAAGAGAGACTGGGGGTAGGAAATGAGTAATTAACCTCTTGTCTGTGTGTACATTATAATGTATATCACACTTTGGTTTCCATGGCTGCTTCCCCTCCTATCCAAGCTACTCACTATGCCTTATTTATCTCTGTATTTCCAGTGCTTGGTACAGCATACCTGTCACAAAGTATATACTCACTAAATTATTGAAATAATGCTTTTAAGTAAAATCCTGGGTTCAACTTCTAGATGATCCAGGGACTGCATATAGAACCTGGGCACATCACTCGATCTCTTATTGTTCCATCTGTTAAATGGGGAAATTGTAAAGTAGTGAGAACAATATCAGACTCAAAGGGTTACTGTGAAGATGGAATTAAATACCAAATGTGAAAATATGGTGCTTTAGAAGCTGGATCACCATACAGACGTCAGTTAGGGCTATTGTGAACAGATGACAGATTCCACCAGACTCCGGCTCTCTGAGGCACCTGGCACATTGTCCCCTGAAATTTTACTTGCAAAATCTATTCAAATTGGCTTCAGTACAGACACTTCCTCATGAACTGAAAATCAGCCAAAAGACACAGAACAAAGAGCTGCAGTCATTGTTCGCAAATTATACAAACAGGGTTGTGTTTACCGGAGATGCTGGTTTTAGGATCAACCTCCTCGAAGGTGGTCTGTATGTATCAATTGGGAAGTTCTACCAGGCAGAATTTTAACAGCATTTCCAAGGGAAAGGAAATGGAAGGCATTTGCCAATACCCAGTAGAAGCAGAAATTTACAAATGGACTTAAAGGACTCAAGTCTGTTCATCTGATTTCCCTTCCATGCTATGGGGAGTGTGCAAGGCAAGGGGTTGCCCAGACATTGTGGTTGTGGAAATGAGGGCCTCCCCCATTTCACTCTCTGAGTGGGCGTCACCTTCACGTTATCAACGCCATTATCAGGGCAGCATCAATTTGTTGAGTTCTTGGGGGTTGCACCAAGTACTTCTGGGCTTGATGCTTGACAGACATTATCTAGTTTGTTCTTCACCACTGCTCCATGACGTTGGGCCAATGATCATTCCCTTTTTACAAATAAAGAAAACAGAGGCTCTGAAAAGTTACCCTGCTTATGTTCCCAAGCCAGTAAGTGGCTGAGCAGGGATTTCAATTCAGACCTTTGTGTTTCAGAGCCTGAGATGGTAACTACTTGTTTATACCACTTCTCAGGGGAGGCTGTTTGACAAGGGTGGATATGTGCAGGCAATCTTCAGTTATGACAGTCGTTGCAAAGATGACCATGAGCCTGATTTCTTGACTGACTCTGCTCAGGGGTATGGTGATTCTGAGTCCTCTCACTACACACACACACCCACGCACACACATGCACACACATGCATACACACACACACTTCATCATCTAACACCTGAATGAAGAGCTGGCTTCACATGGCTCAGCCTCATCTGGGCAAAGCTTGAGCGTGAACATCCTTTCCTCTCCGCCAGTCCTATTTCCCAAAGAAAGCTTCCAATCAAAGACTTTGTCACCATCCAGTTTGGAGCATTTGATTGGGTGGGGCATCCCCATCAAGTCAGAGCATCATGTACACAACACTTGGGCCTATTTACTAAGATGAAGTCTGCGGATGAAGCTGGTGCTCAGAGCTTTATGGATCTTTCCCAGTACAGAATCATGGAACCAACACCTTCAGTGGAGCCAGAAAGACCTGGGTTCAAATGTTGCCTCTGTCACTCAGAACCACATGATCTTGAGCACTGGTGACAAGACTAATAATTGGTTATTTACCAGGTGCCAGACCCTATTCTAAGCATTTTCCATGAATGTACTTATGAAATTGCAAATTAATGGGGTGATTTTATTATCACCCCATTTTACAACTGAGGTAACCAAGGCACAAAGAGGTTAAGAGACTTGCTAAGGTCATATGGCCAATTATGAAGTGAAGGAACCAGACTCTGGGCACAGGTAATGAGGCCAGAGACCGGGCTCTCAACCACCTTGACACTGCCCACTCACTTATGTCTGAGCCCTGGTTTGGAGGTAAAAATACATTCTTTGTAGGGGGTGAGTGCAGAGCTGGACTTAGAACTCCATTTGTGAGGATATCTGTTCCTGTTTCATTCAACTTCATCACCTCTCATGGAGCAGTGGGCCCAGACCTTAATACGTGTGTAGAAATTCTTGTCTTTAGAGCTGTGTTCTTCCTTCACCAAGGGGAGGAAAAGAGCACCAGGCTAAGAGGGCGACTGTTTCCTGTGTCTGTCGTAACAAGGTGCCACACACTGGGTAGCTTGAAACAACAGAAAACCATTCTCTCACAGTTCTGGAAGATTCTAGGGTAGAATCCTTTCTGCCTCTTCCAAAGATGGGCTGCTGCCCATCCCTGGCATTCCTTGGCGTTTGGTGATACCTCCGATCTCTGCTTCTGTTTCCACATGGTTGTCTGCCCTCTGTGTGTCTGTGTATAGACTCCCCCTTCCTTAGAACGCCAGTCATTGGATAAGAGTCCACTCTGATCCAGTTTGACTTCTTCTTAAGTTCATCTTCAAAGATTCTATTTTCAAATAAAGTCACATAAGGTTCTGACGTTCCAGGTGGACGTGAATTTTGTTTCCCTGGGAAATGCTATTAAAATTATGGTTGGTAGAACTTCCCAAATTACAATCCAAGAAATTTGGAAGATCCGATCCAAGAAGTATAGAAGGAAACAGTGACAGCAGAGCGAGGAAGTGGGTGATGGCAGGAGGGGAGGAAGCCGCGGTGCCTGGTGGACATTCCAGTTCTGTACTCATCTCACTCCTCTGAGTGTCCATCTTTTCATCCACAAAATGACAGGGCTGATCTTTAGGCCACATCCACCTCTAATGTCTCCCATTTCCTAGGGCAGGAAGCAGGCAGGGTTGGGGGCCATGAGGGGCCACAGTGGTCTGCGAGACATTGTCCCAAGAAAGTCCTATAATGACAGGACTCCCGTTCTAGAGAGCCTGCCATCAACAACAGCTCCTCCAGCACCATGGCTGTGCTTTCAGTGGCCACCTCTGATGGGCACTGGTGGGAACTGTTGCTCTTGGTCCAGATGAGACCCCAGCTGATGGCCTCCCAGAAGCAAGCCTAGAGAGAGATCCCAAAGGAACAGAATCACAACGAGATTGAGACTTCACCTGAAGTGGGAGGGCAAGAATGAGCAGTGCAAGTGATCTTGGTTCAGAAGGGTATGTGGGCACATTTGGAAGATTCCACACAGGTTGAATGGTGACCCCCGCCCCACCCCCCTACCCCCCAACAAGCGGCTTGATGTGATGGGATGTGGTCTTAGAAGGTCAGCTTGCTGGGAAAGTGCTAGGCATTGCACTAAGAGCTTACATTATCTCATTTAATCTTCAAAACAAGTAATTACGAGGTAAGCTCTATTCTCCTTTAGCATGTGCGTATGTATTAAATGTGAATTCTGTGAACAAACAAAACACATTGAGGGGCTTCAAGGTTGTGATTTCCAACATTCACACTTATGTGCATGAATGCAAAAAAGACCGGAAAGAAAAGTAGCAAAAGTATATCATCATTAGCCTCATTTCAACCGTTTTAGCTTTATTTTCTTTACACCTTTTTTATTTTTTTGGTTCTCTCCATGTATTTCTTTTCGTAATCAGAAAACTATGACCCGCTCTCACAGTATTTCTGTCTAGTTAGTAATCCTTCCATCGCCTCATTTAGATGCAGAAACAGGTTTGAGAATGAGCTGCTGAGGCTTGCACCATTAATAAACAACAGCGCCTGGAGTTTAGACTCAGGCTCGTCTGACTCCCAGCCCTGGACAGAGTCAGGCTGGGTGTGAAGGGTTGTTCGAGGCTCAGACTCTGGCTTTGTTTTGGGCGCTGGGCTCCCTCCTCCCACCCCAGTGCACACGTGTCTGTAGGCCTCCCAGCCTCCAGTCTGTGGCGGGTGGGACGTCTCATCTTCCTTCCCTCCTCGGTGTGAGGACAGTCAGCTACTTGTCCCAGAGCCACGGACAGGCCAGCAAAGGCTCAGACTCATTTTACTTCCTGAGCAGAGACGCGGCCTTGGTCTGTGGAAACCTTCCATTCGAGGGGATGAGTTTAGCTGCCCTCCCTAGTGGCGGGGAGGCAGCAGGTCCTGTCAGCCTGAGGATGCAGGCCTCGCTCCAAAAGGGCTTTTGTCTGAGGCCGGGCCCCAGGCCAGAGTGACATTCTTTGGTGGAGGCTGCCAGGCCACCACTGAGTGGGGCACCTGCGGGGCAGGGAGGGAGAGAGAGCAGGAGGCCCATCTTTCTTCCAGGGAAGAGAGGCTGGAGGGCAGAATCTTCTGGGGGAGGGGGGCCCTGGGGGTGCTACGGCTTCACCAGCAAGTGCTTCAGGATTGAGCAGAGAAACCAAGGCCCAGAAGCCCACATGGCCGGAGAGGTGGACTTTTAAGCTTTTGTTATGTTTGATTAAAATCCCAACAAGAGAAAAGAAACCCACTCCTTCTGTGGCAGGTTTCTTACGGAAACCCTGAGTCCACAGAGCTCACTAGCAGGGAGAGGGGTCCTGTGGGAGGAGGCTCCTGCTCAGTGCACGCAGCCGCATTTGCACGGGAGCTGTTGGGGCCCCGCCCTGATCCCTTTGCAAGGGCCATGCATCCATCATCCTCGGGTGACTGTGAGTGTTGGCTGCTAATGCTCACAGCTGCCCCCTTGGTGGAGAATTGCCCTCAGCCATCAGGAACCATCTTATCTGGGAGCCGCCTCTACCCCCCCACCCCCCCGCTGAGGTTCTCTTCTGCCTCCAACAACCCAACCAACTGGCTCTCTGGGGCTTGGCTTCAAATATTGATACGTCTGTATGATGCCGCGCCCTGATGGTTTCCCTGCTGTGGTAAGGGCCTTGGATGGAAGCTCAGGCTGCCATCAGGCTTGGAAGAACACGTGTGTCCAAGAGTCCGCTTAAACAGGGACCCAGGAGGCAACTTTCCATGTTGTGTCATTATCTGTCATCCCGTGATTACTCACCAGGGCCGCCTCCCTTTGCCACCTTTCCTGGGCCCACACAACACAGGAAGAGAAAAATGGATGGTGACTTGGTCACTGAGTAGCATTTGCCGGTCCCCGGGCCCCCCAGGTGGGCTGAGCAATGGGAATTAGCCACCACATGTATTTTTAAACCTGGATATTCTGTGACGGATGGACAGCCCATTGCCCTCCTGGTTATTACCCACTCGGGAAACCCTTTTTGCTTTTTCATTCATTTATTCATTCAACATTTACCTATTTGGGGCCAATCCAGTGCTAAGCACTATATACCTATGAGCTCAGGGCAATGCTGTGAAGACAGTTAGAGGCATGGGTGCTGTGAAGATTATAATCTTCTTTATTCCAAGAAGGCTTACCACGGTCACATCCGGATAAGGAGGTGTGGATATCACCAAATCTCGTCTGTTGTACAAGCAGAGTCTGCATCCAAAACCAGGGTTTTTCACCACAATTCCATGCTGCTCTTGCTACCCCACAAAAGATGCTCCCGAACACCCCACAATGCTCAGGACAGAGCATAAGAAGAAGGGCATCAGACCTGGTGTTAGAACAGTGGGGTTGCTGGCCAGCTCTGACGGTTACCTTCTCAGTTGGGGTTCAAGTCTGGTGGTTTCCTTGGTGCCCACCTTCTGTACTTCAGGCCCCTGATTCAAGGGTTGTCTTCTCCCCTTGGCACGAGTTTCAGACTGATCTCCAGGTAATCATATTCTTCAGTGTGACCCCAGGATCCTTTTCCTCCTTCTCTGGGCAGTCCCTTTTGTGTGGCTCAGGTCCCTTCTCTGGCTCTGGCCCTACATAGAGAATTTTTGAAAAGTGGGAAGATATCTTAAATCCCTAAGGTCTTCTTGGTTTGGTTGTGTGGCTCAGGCCCCTCTGGGTGGACCTGCACAGGCCACATGGCCCATGTGGTCTTGTGGGTAAAAGGAAAATGTCCTCGGCCAATTCTTCTCAGAATTTGAGAGTAACTGATTCATCAGGAGACACTCCCGGGAGAAGCGAGTAAGGGCAGAGAGGAAGCAGGATAAGAAAGGGGAAAAGAGTGTGATTTCAGCTAATGTCCCAGCCTCACCCTGATCCCACGGGGAATTCTGGACCATAAATTTTACCTTAGTTTGTCCCAGCTCAAGTCAAAAAAACTATATACCCTTCCCCCCCACCCTTTCCTGTTACCTGAGGGCAATGCTGTGAGGAAAGTTACAGGTGTGCTCAGTTAGCTGACAGATGTGGGGGACCGGCACAGGGAGCGAGCTGATCCCAGAGGCATGGGAGTTCTGGATGGGCACCAACAGTGTCCATTACATCTCAACCCTCCTAATCTTCTCTTCATTCCAAAAAGAGAAGATTATAATCTTTATTCCAAGAAGGCTTCAAAAAGTAGGAGAGCCCATCTGGTGTGGTTCAGCGATTGAGCGCTGATCCATGCACCAGGAGGTCCCGGTTCTATTCTTGGTCAGGGCACATGTCTGGGTTGCAGGCTCGACCCCCAGTGGGGGGCATGCAGGAGGCAGCCAGTGGTTCTCCCTCATCCTTGATGTTTCTATCTCTCTCCCCGTCTCCCTTCCTCTCTGTCTAAAAAAATCAATAAAAAACATATCTTTAAAAAAATGGTAGAGGAGAGAATTTAGTTCACTAATGTTTCTTTGGTCAAATTCAAATTGCTGACCTTGTGTATTCTTTCTGAATTTCAGATTCTGACCAGCCCAGATGGCTTCCTCTTCTATTTCCATATTGGCCTAAACAAAATCCAGTTCAATTGATTTGCAGCAAAAAGAAACGAACACAAAAACACAGCATGCTTCCTCAAGCCAGATAGAAATGATTTTTGCATATTCTGTTTTTTTCTGGATATCCACACATCTGCTTCTCCCCAAACCTTGGTAATCAAGTGTTGATTACTTGGCAGCCCCATCAGTGGGTCTTTGTTGAATATGCTGAAAGGTACTTCGCATTTCCTCCTCAAAAAGATAGCCTCTCTTCCCTTACTATGCATTTGGATAATGAAGAAGGCACGGCAATTTCCGCCATGGACAACGTTTAGGTTAAAAATATTTACCTGCCATATAAATAGCCCAACAGAATTTAACTTTTAAATGTGGAAGTATAATCTTTAATTTGTTCATCAAACCTAAACAAAATCACCCCCCAGTGCCAAATTTTATACTAGTGGTTTTCCACCAGGAGCAACTTTCTCTCTCAGGGGACATGTGGCAACAAGGGGAGACATTTTTGGTTGTCACGAAGGTTGGGGATAGGGTGGAGGGGAGGGTGTACTACTGGCATCAGGTGGGCAGAGACCAGGGATGCTGCTAAACATCCCATAATAAGCAGAACAGCCCCCACGACATAGAATTACCCTGTCCCAAATGTCACCAGTGCTGAGGTGGAGAAACCCTGATCTAGACTGTGATTTTTGTGTGGATTTGGCATTGATTGTCTATATCTAGGCCTATTTTTAATAATTTTGAACTTTCAAAATCCCAATGTTTAACTATTTTTGAGCACTGCTTAGGGGTAAGATGCTGTCACAGGTGCTGTATCTACTACTGGCCAACATCTTGGTCACAGAGAGACTCAGTCTCACAGTCCCCACCCCTGTAACACCATCAGAGTGCACCTTGGTCCTGAATGTGGAGCCCCGGGGGATGAGAGCTGTCACAGAGAATGCCATACTGTCCGGAGGTTGTGCCTTCTCGGATGTTTCCTTAGCTATCTCTGGCCCACTTTGCCTGCAGCCTGTTGTTTGGGGAAACATCTAATGCTCTGGGTTTCTGATTTATAGATTTTAGGAACTACAGAGAAAACCTCAATTCTCATATGTGAGTCATTCAGAGTAAATGTTGGGGCTGAAAATTTCTCCTTCTCCTTCTCCTTCTCCTTCTCCTTCTCCTTCTCCTTCTCCTTCTCCTTCTCCTTCTCCCTCTTCTTCTTCTTCTTCTTCTTCTTCAACAAGTTAAAGAAAATATAGAGGTTGAATCTTTATATTTTAGTTAAATATGTCATTTGGTAGCACCCACGGAAGCCTCAATGTTAAAGTTCTCTTTTCCAAGCAAAATGACTTCATTATAATGATACTAAGTCGTTATGGTAATAAACAACATGGTATTTTATAGGGTACTTATATTCTGGTTCATTGGATCCTCATAGGATACTGATGGCGAATAGTTACTCTGTGCCAGGAACTGCTCTAAGACTTTTATGTATGTTAATTCCTTACCAACACAGGGATGATAATTAACTTGCTCAACATCACACAGCTTGTGAGTAGCTTAGCCAGAATTGGCACCCAGGCTATCTAGCTTTAAAATCTGTGTGTTTAACCATAAAGCTATAACTGACTCATATCAACACAGGAAGGTAGATTTTAAAATTCCTATTTTACATATGAGGGATCTGAAGATGAAAGAGATGAAGTGACTTATCTGGGTAAACCACTACCTCCTTTTTCAGGTGGTGACTCAGGATGTATAGGGCATACCACCTGAATTTTAGTGGCCATGTTCTTAAGGCCAGTGGAGGAACACCTAAGAATCTGAAGAGGGCCATGAGAATGAGTCTGGAAATCCTGGTGATAACTTCTAGGGTCAGGAAATCCCATTTTTGGTGGATTTGGTTGGCTTTTGGTGCTTTTCTGAAAACCTACGGAGAACCAATTAATGCATATGTTGTTTAAGCTAGGCATTGTACTAGGGATGGAGGATACTGAGATGAATAAACTGTAGTCCCTCCTTGGCTTCAGGATGCTCATGGTTTAGTGTGGATGAAAGAGAGAAACAAAATCATTTAATTATAAACAATGGTTTACCTGTGGGAACCACACAAGGGTATTATGGAATTATAGACGAGGATGTGAGGAGTCAAGAGAGAAGGATGGAGTTGAGTGAATAATATTAAGGGGAGATTTTCAGGCGAAACGGCATCTAAGATAAAAACGGTGAGTTTGCCAGTCAAAAAGGGGTGGAGGCACATTTGCTTCTGTGCATTAGATAGTTGTTTATGATGTACCAATTCTCCTGCCAAGAATAACTGGAAAGGCTAGATTACAAATCAAACAAACAATTGATAAAACAAAAAACAAAAAACAAAAACAGCTGTTTGAAAGGACTGAGAGCAACCCAGGTAACTAGGACTTGAGAGCAACCAAGGTAACTAGGCCTTGAGAGCAACCAAGGTAACTAGCAACCAAGGTAACTAGATTGTAGACAGAAAGGAGCTGGAGAGAAGTGGGTGACAGTCTACACCACTTTTCCCCTTAAGGCATTTGCAGTTCATCAGGAAAGTCAATTAGAAGATGAAGGCTAGAAGGCCAAATATCTAAGCAAAATTTTTGTCAATCTCAAGGTACTGGGGGAATTCAAGTTCTGCCAGAAAGGAAAGGTCCTGGTAATTAGACCAGCCTTTTAATGAGATCACTGAGGGTATATGTCCTAAGAGAAAGGGCAACTGGAAATAAATAGATAAGGCCTTACAAAAACAAACTCACACTCAAACCATTTCAATTTCTGATTGAATTAAGGGGAACTGTTCCTATACTAATTATATCCAAGAAGAAAAGTAAAACTTCTCTAAAGAACTATAACATCATCCAGATTCTCTATAATTTTTTCAGGAGAATTCCAAGGCTTTTATTTTAAAATATTACCAGATATTCCAATAAAAGAGAATTGAAAGATCAAAATCCAAAGGAAAAAAATGAGACAATAGAAACAGACCAACAGGTGATCAAGACTTTGAGGTTAACAAACAGTCTTTTAAAAACTGCTATTAATTTTTTTCAAGAGAGTGATGGCAAGGTGGAGAATTGGCCTATAGAAAAAAATCATATAAAAAGAAAGAAGGAACAAAATATATAAAATGCATTGAAAAGGTCTAAATGCAAGCAATTGAAGTCCCATAACAAAAAGGGAAAAAAATACAGTGAAGAACGATTAGAAGATATACAAGCTGAATGACGTTCCAGGGTACTCACTGCTTGCAGTAGTCTACTATTCCATTTGATCCTCACAGCACTTTGTGACCACTGTCAAAAGAAATGAGTTATCCATTTTACAGGAAAGAAATGGAGTCTCAAAGAAGCTAAGGGCCTTCATTCATGTGTTTAAAATGCAATAATTCATTTGTTCAGCAAACATTTATTGAGTGGCATCATTTGTAAACTTATTACACAAAGCAATAAAGAGCTTTAGAAATGACAAATATGTGAATAAATATAAATTAATCTTTCTTATTTTTAATAAAAAAATAATTGGCTGTTTAAGCCAAAAAATGTAGACTTTATGTGGAAGCATCAGTGTGACAACAATAAAATCACACACACACATACACACATAAACACAATCAGAAGGGAGAGAAATAAAAGTATACTTTGTGAAGGTCCTTACAATATATATGAAGTTTTATAACACTATTTAAAAACAGAATTGTTAACTCAAAGGTGCATAATATAAAACCTAGAACAAACCCTAAAATATACTCAACAAATCAAAAGAAGGCAAAAAAAGAGGAAAAGAGGAACAAAGAACAGATAGGATAAATGGAATATAAGTAACAAGATGGTTGGTTTAAACCTGACTGCACAATAATTACATTAGGTGTAAATGGTCAGACACTTCTATTCAGAGGCAGATATTTGTCAGACATAGTTTTAAAAGTCCAACAAAATAGGTACAATTTTAAAACTGATAATCTCAAGTGTAGACAAATTTATGGTGCCACTAGAACTCTCAATATTGATAGTGGAGAACTGGTTGGCAATATCTATTAAAGCTAATTCAATCCAGCAGTTCAACCAGCAGAAATGCACATATGTGTTCAGGACCTCTCTAATCGTTAAACCCTGGAAACCACTCATATTTCCACCAACATTAGACTGAATCAATAAATTGTCGTATAGTTATACAATGGAATATTATACGACAATAAAAACACACTGCTGCCATATGCAACAACATGAGCAAATCTCACAAAATAATGTTAAATGGAAGAAACCAGGTTTTGAAAAAGCATATACTGTATTATTCCATTTAAATAAAGTTCAAAATCAGGCAAAAATAATCAATTTGGAATGAAGTCAGAATATCGGCTACCTTCCAGGGCATGGTGTCTGGGAGAGGGCAGGAAGGAGGCCTCTGCTGTGCTGATGATACTCTAATCCTTCATTTGTATAATCATTACTCCAGTGCATCAATTCTGTAAAAAGGCAGCAAGCTCTAAATTTAGAACTTGTCCATTTGCTATATTCATCCTATATGTCCATAAAAGATTACCTGCTTTAAAAAATAGAGATGAATGACATTCCAGGCAGGGGAGATAGCATAAGCCAAGGCATGGGAAAACAAATAATACGGTGTGTGGAAAATGACAGCTCGCTCGATGAGCATAAGCGTGAGGTAGATTATAGCGGGGATGAGGGAAGACATTGCCATGGCCAGGTCAAGAGGGCCTTGTGTGCTTCGCTGGAGGGTGTGGACTGTCTAATGAGGTCAATTAAACACTGAAAGATTCTAAGTCAGAGGTGAGATAATGAGATTTGAAATTATTTTTTAAAATCCTAGTGTCAATTGTTGAAGAAGGACAAAAACAGATGCAAAAAGACTAGTTAAGATGCTCTTGCAAAAACCCAGATGAGAGATGATGAAGGCTTGAATCAAGGCAGTGGCTGTGGGCATGTACAGGGAATACAGCTCCAGAACATTGAGGAGGCAGTATTAGTAAGATCTTACTGGATGTAGGAGGTGAAGAAAAAAGCATAGTTGAGGGTGATTCCAAAATTTATGACACCAATGACTGCATGGCTGGTGATTCCACCAAATGAGGCCGGTAAAAGTCAGGGGTAAAGGGCAGAAGACTCATTTGATTTTTGTGGTATGGACAAGTTTACCAGATAAGGCAGCACTCAATTGAGGGGGATTCTCTGGGAGTTATTTTGAGCCCCCTGTTTCCTGGAATGGATGATCGAATTAAATGTCAGGTCTCTGAAGTTCTCTACAATTACTGTTTGGTTTTCTTTCCTTTGCTGGTCCTGGTGCACATTCAGGACACAAAGCCATGGTTGTCAGTGGTAGATGCCACAGCGCGGCTGCCCTGGGGTCTGAAAGACTTCATCTCGCTCTCCTCCACTGCTCCGGACAAAGGCTGTCTTATCCACCATCTATTTCAGTCATTTTCATGAGGGCCGGGGAATATTTTCAAGCTACCCCTTTTAAGCATTATCTCTTGGCAGTTAAGAAAATAGATCCATTGCAAGCACTGGAGTTTCTGAAAAGGGTTTTAAAAATAGCTCAGGGCACTAGACAGCTGCAGCTACTGGGAAATCGAGCCCTTCCCTTGCACTTTTGCTGGTTTCCATTTTAACCTTGCAGCTGGAAATTGGTAGCTCTTCCTCTGTTGCGAACAGATGCAAAAAGAGGAAGGGATGGGTCAGGGTCCTCTCTTGACTTGGGGTCACACTTGGCAATCTGTAAATGCTGAGAGGCAGCGGGGTAATGCAGAGCAGGGCATAGCAAACTCTTGGGTTTGATAAAGCCTATTCAATATTATGATATATTTTTAGATTTGGAAATGAAAAATACAAGCCTATTGGTTTTGTCATGCAAATTATAGGAAACAAACAGGGCAAAATTCTCTTGGCTGGTAGGGATAGGCAGAAAACGCAGTGACTGTTCATGCTGTGCTGGCTTCTCCCACGGAGCACTAGACATTGCTAGAGGTAGTGTAGCTGTTATCTCCAGTCCCATCTCACGGGTGTGAAAACTGGGATTGACCCAGGCTGAGAGGACATCCCCCAAGGGGGCTAGCTGGGCCTGATGACAAGAGCTGTCTTTGAATTTAGTTAATAAATTCTGGCTGCAGTCTTATTTTGTAAAATAGGGACCGCACTTTGCTTTCACGGGGTTTCCATGATGATCCTAGATGAAAGTTTATGGTTGTTGAAGGCCCTCGAAGAAGGTTTAGAAGAGAAAGTTCTGAACATTAAGGTGACGCATTGCAACTTAAAGGGAGGCCTTTGCTAGACAAATGATCTCACAGGTTTCACTTCTAGATAACTCTTCTGCAGAAACATTGGCTCCTGTCCCAGAGATGTACGTACAAGGAAGTTCCCTGCAGTTGTGACTGCAACAGAAAAAGATGGGAAACGACCTGGATGTCCGGAGATAGAGAAATGGCTAAATATACATTGAGGTACATTCTTACAATGGACACCATGGAGTCATTGACAGAACGCCAAGGTTCTAGAAGGACCAGTATGGAAAGAGCCCTAAGACACAAGGTTAAATGAACAGGGGGAGTCTCAAAACAATATAATTTGATCTGGTATTTACAAATGAAGTGATATATATTGTAAATATAGGTATATATTTAAAAAACAATTTATATATTATATAAGTATATATTAAAAACCCAATCACATATTGTAAATGTATTATTAAGTGTATTGAAAAAGCCTGCAAGGATTTGACACAATTTGTTAACATTGGACACCCCTGGGGAATGGACTGGCATTGGGGAGAGGATAAGGAGGTGCAAAAGAGAACTTTTAAAGACTTTATAAGCACATTTGGTCTTTTATAAAGATGTACAATGAAAATGCATTTGTTTACTACTTAAATATCTAAGTAAGACTATCAAGTTGTTTAAAAAAATACGTAACAATTCCCAATGATGAAATTTCAGACACCAGTAAACAGGCTGTGTCCATTTTCCCTGAGAGCCGGGATCTCTGGGTTCTATTGCTTCTATCTCTGTCTCTGACGCTGGCTGTGTGATTTTAGACAAGTTGTTTTCTCTCTCTAGGCTTCAGTTGCCTTTTGTAAGGAGGGGCTGAACCAATTGATAAGCATTTTTATTATTTACTTTGAAGTATCTGACCTCTCTTTGCAAATGCGTTGATGTGCGTGGAAGCCCAACATATGAAATAGAAGAAAGTGTGTCAACCGCCCCGCCATGTGTGGCCCGGATCCATTTCAGTGCTCACATTTTCTGACTCCAGTTAAATGCAGTGAAACCACATCCCCCAGTCAGAGCTGCACTGCCTGCCTCTCAACTGAGTGGAAAATAACTAGGTGATGTTCAGTGACCCAGCAAAGCTCACATGTACTAGTTGCTCTTGCAAAGTGTTTCCCTGAGCACTAAGCCCAGATGTTGGCAGCTGTCTGATAGCTCAGGAATTGTTTGGGCTCTAAGGAGCCCATTGCTATTTCTAGAAAATTCTGTGAGGACCTGGGGTCTTTGGAAGAACATCCATGGGTGCTTTTCGGGAGAATCAGATTCCAGGTGACTGTGCTCAGACCTCTCCAGCCCCAGCTCCAGCCCAAGTTTCAGCCCCCGACCCAGAGCCATGACTGTTGGACTGCAGAAGGCAAGGCGCCTGGGGGAAGGGTGGGGGCAGGAGGAGGAGCCAGGTGCAACACACACCATGTGGTGAAATATGAGGAAGGCTCACCAGTGTCCTTTCTCTGCTTTGAAAGGCGCCATCTGGACTTCTGTGCAGTTGGCTCCAGCCTCTCTGGCTATAACTGAGTAAATAGGATCATTTTGTCTCCTTTAGGGACAGGGCTAGACGCCCTATGACTCTCTGCATCTTTAGAGCCCATGGACTGTAACGTCCCTGTTCTGAGTTATAACGAGCAGCACAGCACCCAGAATAGAGCCTGGTTCCGATGCTCATGGGATGCCATTTGCATCTGGCCCAGACTGGCAAGACTCACACTCAGAGGAGGTGGGAACAGAAGGGGGTCCTCTAAAGAGGACCATTCAGAAAGTTTCCTTCCCAGCCCAAGTCTTCTCCATGGACGGAAGCGAAGGTTGGCAGCCAGTGTTTCCTGACTTTTCCTGACCATTTGTGGGGTGGAAAACTAAGGACCTTGGTGCATGACCAGTTGCAGCCCAAGTCCCCACTCCCATCAAGGCAACCCAGTCTGGGAGTCAGGAGACCTGGGTTCGAATCCCCGTTGAGTAAATTTTTCATTATAAGGCTAGTCACATGTCTTTCCTGGTTTTCAGTTTCATTTCGTAAAGAATGTGGAAGTAGATGCTTTTCAAGGTCCCTGCCAGGCCCAACAGTGATGCTGAAGCTAGATTAAGAACCTTGACAGGGTTCCACTTCCTTAGTAAGAGGAAGGGAGTGAGCTATAATGGTTAAGGGTGTGGAGCCGGAATCAGACTTCCTGAGTTTAAATCCTGATACTCCTTTCCTTGCTGTGACTTTTGAAGCAAGGATTTAGATGTGAGTCTCAGTTTCCACATTGGCAAAAGGAAGATAAGAGTTGCAATGACTCCATAATGTTATGAGGAACGCAAGAGGTAACCTGCATGAAGCTCAGGACCTGACACGATAGTGTTCAACAATCCTTAGCTTAGCATTTTTATTCCTTCAGTCTATTATGGTGCAGAGATCAGAGCAAGTGCTGGCTAAAATTCTTTCTTGATAAAACATCACACCTTACCATAGATTCAATCATACTATAAGTCAAACCATGTACCCCATAAATTTCATTCATTCATTCAATACTAATCAATCAATATTCATTGAATGTCTTAGGTAGGCATCCAGGGCCGAGGATGCAAAAACATCAAAATCCACTCCAGAACTTACTCTAATACAATCATAATACAGAACACACCTTACTGAGTAAGAAGTGTTTGTTGAGCATTTATGAAATTCAGAGAAAGAGCTGTTCTGATGTCACTGGGGAGTCCACATGATTACTCATTTCCTGCCAATAAGGAGTTTAGAATTTCAAATGAGAAGAAAAAGATATACTTGTGAATTTAAGTGAATTTAAGCCCTCCCCCCTCCCCCACCCACACATAACCTCCTATGGTGACTAATTTGAACATTTGTGGTATATACAGAGCATTTATGTGTCAGGAACTGTGTCTAGAGTATTCCATGCATTATCTCACTCAACCTCAATGAGGTAGTCCTTAGTATTAACTTCATTTTCACGAATAAAGGAACTAGTCTTAATGAGAGTAAATAACTTGGCAAGGGTCACATGGCTGCAAAGGACGGAGTCTGTTCTCGCTCCCTGTACCCCACAGTAGCCATTTGCTAGGGCTGTCATAACAAAGTACCACAAATGGGAAACTTAAAAACAAGACATTTACTGTCTCACAGTTTTGGAGGCTGGAAGTCCAAGATCAAGGTGTCGGTAGGATTGGCTCCTTCTGAGGCCAGTGAGGGAGAATCTGCCCCCTGCCTCTCTCCTGGCTTCGGCCGGTTGCAGCAATCTTTGCTGTTCTTTGGCCTGTAGATGCATCACTCCAATCTCTGCCTCCGTCTTCACATGGCGTTGTCCCTCTGTTCGTCTGCTTCTGTGTCTAAATTTCCTCTGTTTATAAGGACAGGAGTCATATTGGAGTAGAGCCTACCCTAATGACTCCATCTGAACTTGATCATCTATAAATTCTCTATTTCCAAATAAGGTCACATTCACAGGTCTTGGGGTTAGGACTTGACATCTTTTTGGAGACACAGTTCAACCCGTAACACTTACCTTTGAGGCGTTGGCATCCCTCGCGCACAGCTCTTCTACTTCCTTTCAGGGACAGCCTCAGGTAGCCCGAGTTTAGCTCCAACCCGGCATCCTAATTAGCTGGTGCTCATCTGCACTTGTCAAGGGTCATTGGCTCGTTGAGGAAAAGCAGTGGTGCCAACCACTGTCCCCACTGGAATGGACCAGCTGCATGATAAGAGGGTAAGTAAGAAAGGCAGGTCATCTTCTAAGTGTAACTACACCAAGAAGAGTGTAACAAGGACTACTTGTCGATCACTTACTATCCGCCAGGCACTGGGTTAAGTATTTTACATGCATAATCTATGTATTCTGCACAGCAACCCTGAGAGCTAGGTATTTCATAGATGGGGGAAAAACCAACAACTAAGGTTCATAGAGTTGAAGCTTTAATCCAAAACCACTGACTACAAGCCTTAGCCAACACAGTGTCTGGCATACAACAATTATGAAACATTAGCAAATATTTTTACTCTGTTGCCTCCTTTCTTGTGGGGCTTTTGGGTTAAAATAACACTCTTTTCTCTCCTCTCTCTTCTGGTTAACTTGGAACCCTGCCTGGGCCTTATTAGTTCATACCCTGGGGCTGTGGATGAAGTCCGTGAGTTACAAGGGCAGTAGCCACAGGCAGTGTGGCCTTGGAACAAAGCTGGGCAAGGACGCAGGAGGAAGCCTGTCCCCAAGGGCGTACCCTGCACAGTTTTCCCAGGGCTGTGGGGCCTTCACACACTCTGCTACCTCACACAGGGATTGAAGTGAGCCCAGGCTTATTCTGGAAGCTGCTCCTGACGCTGCTGTGTAAAGCACCATTGTTTTAATTGTTTCAGAAAGTGGGCTGGGCAGCCTTTCCCAGGGACTGAGTCCTTGGGCAGAGCCGCAGCAAAGGCCAGAAGCAGGGTCAGGGCTGGAGGGACCCAGGCCAGGCCGCCTCCTGCTGCACCCTTCGCTCTCCAAAGATTTTTCTGATTAGAAAAGTAATCAGTGATTATTTTTTAAAAACGACAGAAGTGTGTACAATGAAAAGCAACAGTTCTCACAATGCTAGCCTTTGGTGTATAGGTTTCCATAATTCTTCTATTCCCAAATAACATAGACACATACATATCAATAAAAAGGCATGAGTATTATCTGCTTTTGCCTCTTAGTGTATGGGAGCATTGTGTTCCGTCTATATTAAATTACTTTCTATTTAACTACTCTACAAAGTTTGATTGTTTCATTGTGTGGATGAAGCATAATTTATTCAATGATACCTTTTCATCTCCTGGCCACATAAACTAATTACTAAAATTCTGCGGCACACCAAAAAATATATTTTTTGCTTATCTGACAAAAATAGGTATAATTTTGAATCATTCACACCGGATGGCTATTGTTGTGTTGTTGTTGTCATTTTTTATTTAACAATCTAAGGGAAAAGAAGTCAGTGTCCCCAACTAACTAGTCAGGTACGGCATGTTTTACAAATTCCTGAGGCACACTGGTTGAAAATCACTTAACTAGACTGTTCCAGGCTTTTATATTCTTTTTTATTTGTTATATTTACAAACAATATGTAAATAAAAATTCTCATACATAAGCCTTGGTTCTTTGCCCAATTATTTCTTCTTGATTAATTCTTAAACGTGGAGTTGCTGTATCAGAAGCTAAACATATTTCCAAGTTCAAAATTTTTGATGTGTATTTCCAGATTGACCCCCATAAATGTTAGATATGGTAACATTCCTACCAGTATTGAGACTAGTACCCGCCTCTGCCCACAAAGGATTATACATTTAATAAGAAAACGTTTCGTCTCATTTTAAATTACACTTTTTAATAATCATGGGTGAGGTGGGCCATAGTTTATATTTCTGCCGATCTGTATTTCCTTTTCTGCAGTCGCTGGTGATGTTGTTTCTCTGCTGGGGTGTACTCATGGGTCCCAAGGAAATTCTATCCATAGCTTGTATCTGGATTTTCTTTACCAACACGGGATCCTTGCATGGTCTGGGGAAAGGGGGCCAGTGACCATGAGACTCAGCGGTCAGTTATAGTCTTTCCTTCACTCATCCAGGACAATTCATTCATTTACTCTTTCATCCACTTGGAAATTATTCCTGCCTTAATCCTTTGCCCTGGTTTATTCATTTTTTCAAGTAGTTATTGAGCATCTGCTGCCTATGAAATGCCAGGTTCCCTGGGATGTGTGTGGGGGGCAGGGAATTGGAGGGAAATCTGCCATGGTCTGGAGTAGTCTCCACGTCTAATGGGCACATCAGTCCTGTAAACGGTGTCCCAGGAATTCCGAGCCAGCCTGGTTGGTGGAGGAAATGGCAGGAGTGGTTGTGATCTGGAAGGTCTTCCCAGAGGTGGTGTTAGCGGGTCAGTGTGATTTTGGTATGAAAAGATGGACAAAGGGGAGAGGGGAGAAAGGAAAGGAGAGAGGGGACAGGGAACAGGGGGCAGGGGACAGGGGAGAGAGAACTTCATAGGTGAAGAGACCAGTATAAACAAAAGCGGCAGAAGCCTTAGGCGGGTATGAGGGTGACTGGAGCCAAGGCCCTCATTCAAGGTGACAGTGGGACGTGCAGTGGTGTGTGCGCGGCGCTGATGCATGTGCACTCACCTCTAACCCCCAGGAACGGGGGTAGGAGCTGTGCTTTAATCCCGCAGCAGCGTGAGGAATTGGAGGGGAAGAGGGAGCAGGAACTTCAGTGGAGCTGCAGGAGCAGCAGCGCAAAGGTGAGCTCTGGGAGAGGCTGAGTTCTGGAGGAGGGGCTGCGAGAGGAGGTGGGAGACCTGGGTCCCACTCCCCCCCCCTCCGCCTGTCTAGAAAGGGAGCTGCTTTGAGAAAGGTCACAAGATGCCTCTCAGACAGCAGGCTCCCAGCTCGTGTCCTCCAGGAATCACAGCTCCCTGTGGAGCATCTCTTGTTTGGGGGCACTCTGCTGGGGGGGGGGTACACTCTGCCAGGTGTGGGGGGACTCTGCCAGGTGTGGGGGGACTCTGCCAGGTGTGGGGGGACTCTGCCAGGTGTAGGGGGACTCTGCCAGGTGGAGGGGCCGATTGAGAAGGCATGATCACAGGCGACAAGGAAGGCAGCCCAGGGTGAAGGCGTGACTGCATGTGAACCCGTGAGAGGAGAAGAAATGAGCTGTAGAGATATTCTTCTTTCCCTTCGTGCTTTCTGACAGCTGCGGAGCAACCCCATCTTACGGCAGCTCCGTGATTTGTTTACCCGCTTCCTGAAGGGTGAACACCGGCCAGTGTATTGCTGTGAGGCAGTTTCTTGGTAGGAAGAGCTCGTGTCCCGTGCATTTCGATAGCTTTTGCTGAACAGCCTTCCCCAAAGCATCCTCTTTAATGTTCGGGCAACTAATGCTGTGTCATGTGCCTCAGGCCGTGTCAACGATGTGATTTATCAGAATTTGAGGCCAGGTGGGTCTGTCTTCAAACCTCTTCTTCCTGATTCTACACTATACACTCCTGCAATGTTCCCCTGTAACTCTCACCGCGCCCTCCTGCGCAGCAGCCAACAAGAAGACCCTTCAATTAGGCCTCAGGCATCTGGAAAACAGCGAAGAAATGGGGTGGGCTAGAGTTCCACTCCAGGGTTGGGAGGGGGACAGGGCACTCCCCAAAACCGGAGCCTACGGTGGCAGCTCAGTGTGGGGAAGGAAGCAGGCCGAGTCTCTGGGGAATGAGGAAGGCAGCCCAGCCTCAGAGGGACCCTGGGGGCTTCCTGGGAGAACTGAGAAGGGCCCAGGCAGAGAAGTCTTTATAAAAGGCGTGGTCAGCTCCGCATGTGACATTTCCACCCCATACGGTGCTGGCGAGGATATGTGTGTGCTGGTGTCAAAAGCATTTTTCCTGGGCCCCTTCACATGCAGTACCAATTCCTGGCTTCTCTCTCCTTCTGCTTCCGTGGGTCCCCAGCTCCCACATGCCATCCTGGCAGACTTGAAATGACAATTCATGAAGCTGGGAGCTTCTCACAGTGCGATGCAGCCTCCTTTGGTGCCTGCCCTACATGGTGCATTGTTGGGCGGGGATGGAGGGCTGGAGCCAGGCAACCAGGGCTCATCCTGGACCATTGTCTTCGGAAGCGGAGGTGAGTGATTCAAGTTATCATCACCGGTAAAATGAAGATTCTGATGTGTCAGTCATAGGGTTGCAGGGAGAGTTACGGGAAATCATCGTTTTTCATTTCCCAGACTCCCCAGGCTGCTGAGGTGATGACTTCTGACATTCAGCACAGAGGTGAAGGAAGATAAAAATAATGATAGCATTGAAGGAAAGCTGACTATGTGCTAGGCAGTGTTCTAAAGTCTTTGCATGTATTGTATTAGTTACCTATTGGTCCATTACAAATTCCCCCCAAATGTAAGCAACAAATATTCAACAATATTTTATTCTATACATCTCCCAGTTTCTGTGGATCGGGTGTCTGGGAGCAGCCTAGCTGGGAGGCTATGGCTCAGGGTCGAGTTTGCAGCCAAATGTCAGCGTGGGGCTGTGTCATCTGAAGGCTTGACTGGGCCTGGCGGATGCGTTTCTAAGGTGGTGCCCCTGATGCCTGGATGTCTGTGCTGGTTGTCGGCAGGAGGCCTCAGGGCTTCGCCATGCAGACCTCTTCCGAGTGCTGTGTGTGTCCTCACGACAGGGCGGCTGCACTTCCCTGGAGCGAGTGCTCCAAGAAAGTCACAATGACGCTATGACCCAGTCTCCAAAGTCAGTCTCCGTCCTTTCTCCAGATGCATAGGTTTGTCCAGTAGGAGAGGGGATTGCGCAAGGACACGAGTACCGGGGTGAGGGTCATGTGGAGGCTGGCTGTGCATGTGCTAACTCCTTTAACTGCTGAAATATGCCCGGAGGCTCAGTTAGAAGAGACCCAGGCGAAGAAGGAGGTGCTGAGTGTGGGAGCTCCAGCCTTCAGAGGTTCTGGGGACAGCACTCCATGCCAGCACCAGCGACTCGAGCGTGGCCCTCCTGTTCCGTGTCACCAGTGTCACCAGTGGAGAAGCTGGGTCGGGGCAGTTAGCAAATTGTTCTTGGCTGTGTCCCTTCCAAGCCGGAATCCTCATCTCTGCTGGAGATTGTGAGCTACCAAACATGGTATGTTTGCCCGCTTAAACGAATTTCATGGTTCTCTTATCTGCAATGAACATTTGCAAGGACTCTTACAAAGGGTTCGAGCACAGGGACAAAGGATTCTCGCAGGTTCAATAATGGGATGGTCCCAGTGCGCATCCTCTTCATTTCATTAGCATAAACTTAGCACCTGGAAGAAAGGAGGTGAGAGTGTGTTCTGATTCTGCGCTGGTCAGAAGACATAGGGGCAGTGTGTCTGGAGGCTATTTTTTTCCAAGAGGGACAGTGACAAAGTGGAGCATGCCCAGAGGAAAGAGGTCAGGAGTTGTTTTCCCTGGAGAAGCGGAGACACCGAGGGGCCACGTGCGCTGTTTTCACACGTGTGACAATCTCCTGCGGTATCACGGTGCAGAGTGTGGGGCACACTCAGGTTCAAACCCTGGTCACTCTTCTGCGTGGTCCTGGACAAGACCCTCGTCACTCAGAGTCACTTACAATAACACCTGGGACATAGTCAATGCTAATAACTATGGGCCCCCTTCCTTTATCCTCAGCATCAATGAGGGTAACAGAGATTTGCAGCTGTTCTGAATGCGGAAGGCAGGCAGGGAGTGCCTTGTCCTCGGAGGAACCCAAGTACAGATGGATAGTCCACTGGACCCTCACTGAGCGCTTCTGGAAGGCGGTGTCCCAAGCTAAGCATGTTTCATACATTTTCTCCCTATGCCTACTGGCAATCTTATGAAGTTGGCATTATTATGCCCCTTTTACAAATGGGAAATAGAGGCCCATCGAGGTTAAACAGCTGGGCATTTTAAATGGCAATGTCAGAATTTGAGCCAGCTTTCTCTGCCCCGAGATGTCCTTGTAAACACTGTAGTCTGCTGAAAGG